>NC_056751.1:408654570-409019570 GCF_019279795.1 Protopterus annectens
AGCAGATGCTTTCACCTCTTCAGAAAAAGATCCCCAGAGGGTATCTGATAGTTCTGTAATCAGCTCCCTCTGTATTCTCATGAAATGTGCCAAATAATTCAGTGACCTTATTGCAAAGGTCGCTGAAATACAGGCAAGCTTCCTGAATCTGTCCCTCACCTGCGACTCCTTGTTGGGGGGATGAACAGAGGAACTTTCCTCTGCAAGTTCCTTCTTAATAGCCACTGCCACGACCATGGCATCAGCAGGCACACCCTTGGACTAAAACTGTTTATCTTCTGGAGCTGTGATTATCTTATCCAGTTTTCTGTGGACTGGCTCAGTGGTGTCTGGATCCTGCCAGGCCCGCCATGAGATCAAGTTAATGAGCTTGTTGGTGGGTGGAGCTAACCAGGAGGAAGATAGACTGGCACCAAATGCCTCCAGGAGTACAGATTCCTCCAACAAAGGGTTGATGGACTTCAGCCACCTCTCTGTTTTAGAATCTCCAGGATGTCTCTAAATGAGACATCATCAGAAAGTGACGGTTGGGACCTTTCACCATCATCAAAATCTGTATTGTCGATGATAGAGTCAGGGGAATCAAAATGCTTCCTCTTGCATGTTCTCTTCTTAGGAACCTCCTCAGCAGGATACTCTGGAGAGGTGTCAGGATAAGTGGGGATACCCTGAAGGGAAGCCTGGGGTTTTGGTACCGGCTGTCCCTGTGGACAGGATAGTTGAGACTCTAGACATAGAGTTGGGACAGATGTAGATAGAGGATCTGAGGGGGGGTAGGCACCATCTGAGTCACCGAGACAGACAAGGCTCTCTCCATGACCTCAAAGGTGAACTGTCCCAGTGAAGGCTAGGACCCTGGATTTGAGACAGCCAGTCTCTGATCCTCAGTCCAACCCCACCCTGAGGACAATCCACTGGAGGCTGAATTCAGAGCAGAACTAACCATTGCTGAGGCTCTGAGGTGTAAAGATGGCTCCAAAACCCTCAGAGTGGAATGCAGCATCTTGACCTGACAGGGCAGAATTGACTCCGACAGCTGTCCGGTCCCAAGTGAACCGAAGAGCACAGAGCAAGCCTTGGATCCAAAGGTAAAGGATTTTTTTTATCCAAAGTAGACAAACCTGGGCAACTTGAATCCAAGGGCTCTGAGACCTTGAAAGGAGTCAGAGGAGGAACAGGTAAAGGTGGAGTACTGCAAGAATAGATCTCTTGACCCAAATGAGTAGGAGCCAAGAGAATTTTATTCACTAACCTCTCTACATCATCTTCTGTAAGGCTCCTTGGAGAGTGACTGGACAATCCTGGTGGAGATTTAGGCCTCTCTAAAAAGGGGGAAGGAACTCTGGAAGGAAATGGATCAACTGAGGGGGAATATATTGTTCTGGGTAAAATTACTACATCCCCAGATGTATGTGTCAGATCCAAGGGGGTCTGATCTGATGTTACTTTTTAGGTTTGTCAAATCTGAAGAAATAGTCTGATCTAAGGATTATATCTTTACATATCTCAAATCTAAGGATGAAGTTAGAGCCGTAGATTTTGGTCTTTTCTTCTTAGGCTCTGAGGAAACAGATGGATCTGTAAGAGACCTTTTAAAAGACTTTTCCGAGGACTTAGAAGAAGCAGTGGAACTACTTACAGAAGTGGAAAGAGCTTTCTTAGATTTTTCTTTAGTAACTCCACATAAAACCTAGCTAAAGGAGGACGGAAGTAGATCCTTCAATATTAATTTGTTTTTGCATCCAACCAATGTTCTTGGGTTGAATGCATGACAGACTGAACAGTTTTACTGAAGATGAAGCGGTCGAAGACAGTGCATGCTAAATGTATGAGCATCAGAGAAGGGTATTTTCTGACCACATTTTCCACACGTTTTAAACCCAGCTGGCCTTTTTCTTTTTCCAGCATTTTAGAAGATAATTTGAAAGCTAATAAACACGACACAGCAACAATCTAACAAGTACAATGACAGGAACAATCCCCAACAAAAAAGAACTATAAACTCTAGAGATTTAACTATACATTTTTTTAAAGAAAGGTAAGAAGAGAAGGGCTACCTACAAAGGTAGTGAAGAGGTATGACGAATGTACAAGGGAAGGGAGAAAGACAATACTAACAATAGTATTTGTAAAATACACTAGTACAAAGTAGATAGAAAGCTCAAAGGGTAGAGATGATCAAGATAATAGTAAAAGAAGATAAACTGTCACTTATCTAACAACAAACTAGAGAGACTAGCAACCATGTCTTTTGCTGGAAGCAGCAAATGAGATCTGAGGTAATTTGGGTTGGTGCATTCTGGGTAAAGGAGAAGCTAGAGAGTTCGAAATTGCCACAAGCTTTTGCAAGGGTCAAATCAGATATGACGGTTCGGATCCGAACCCATCAATTGAGGACAGAATGAAAACTGACAACATCAGATCCCATTTTTGGTCAAAGCATGTTCCATTAGACATGTAACCAAATGACAGACACACCAAACAGACTAAAAAACAAGAGAACTGACCTGACCAGCATATGCAAAACTTGTTTATTGAAAACAAAAAAATAAGAAGTTATGTAGTCACCATAACGTTCCATGTTTGTTGTCCATCTCGCCTTCACTCTGCGCTGGTTGGGTTCAGAACCAATCCTCGGTTCCAACTCAGCCATATACTAAAGCTCGAGGTCTTCCACTGGCTTGAGGCTACACCCTATCCCATGATGCTCAGGGAAGATTGCCCAGATCTTGTTTGCAAGTGAAAGCATTATTACGTATCTATAAATAAACAATATGTCTAGACAAGACTCAGAAGAGAATCAGAGACTCCATAATCCAATCAGAAAAGAGGTTATCCACCCAATCCTCCAGGAGCGAAGGAGGGTGGGAAGCAAGAAAGAAGGCGAGATGGACAACAAGCATGGAACGTTACAGTGAGTACGTAACTTCTTAATGTTATGTTGTCCTATCTAGTCTTCATTCTATGCTGGTTGGTACAGCGTCCCTAGCACTTTCTTTTTTGGGTGGCTCAAGGGAAAATACTCTTTAAAACAGTGGACCCAAAGGAGGCCCTGTTCCAGGAGGCCAAATCAACTTTGTAATGAATGATAAAAGTATTAGGCTTTACCCATGCAGCTGCTGCATAAATGGAATCCAAAGGGAGTCTGGCCTGGAAGGCAGAGGAAGTTGCAACAACTCTTGTGGAATGGCCCTTCACTTTGCCTGGTAATTGCCTTTTTTGGATGTTGTATGTGCAGGAAATACGGTAAGCCGCGGTGGTGCAGCGGTAGCGCTGTTGCCTCACAGAAAGAGGTTCTCCCATTTGATTCTTGGCTGGAGCACCTTCTGTGTGGAGTCTGCATGTCCTTCCCGCGGTCGAGTGATTTTTCGAAAGACATGTGTAGAATGGGTGTGCCTTCGTTGAAGGTTGGGCGTCGAGCTGGCACCTCCGCACCTGTAAAAAATCTACTGCCAATCATTAGCGGACCGGAGATCAGCTGTGGTGACCCTTAACCGGGAAAAGCCAAAAGAAGAAGAAGATGATGTGCAGGAAATACAATATGTGAGCCATTTAGAAAGAAGAATTTTTAACGGTGAATTTTTTCGACAGTTGCAAGGAGTAGCAATGGGAGCTGCTTGTGCACCTACCTTTGCAAACTTGGTCTTAGCAAATTGGGAGGAGAAGTTCATTTTTAAATCAACTTTTGTTAAATATTGGACGTTATATAAGAGGTTTCTCGACGATATTTTAATTTTATGGATAGGGGGACTAGACACTTTAAAGGATTTTATTAAATATATAGGAGAGACCACCGAGTTCTTGAAATTCACATATAACTATTCCAAAGAAAGTATACAGTACTTAGATGTAGAAATAACAATAAAGAATAAAATCTTTGAAACAAAAGTTTATAGAAAACCCACATATGTGAACTCTTATTTACATTTTAAGAGTGCCCACCCTTTTTACACTAAAAAGAATATAGTGAAAGGGCAGTTCGTAAGGGGGTCCAGGATGACAAGTGATGATGACAAATTTGTTCTAGAATGTGACTTGTTGGAAAAACTGTTCCTGGAGCGAGAATACCCAGTAGAATTTATCAAGGAAATTAGGGCTGAAGTGGAAAGAGGAAGATGTGATAGGTTTAAACCTATTCTTGGTATAAGAGAAGATGTGTATGAAAAGGAAAATAGAAAAAATGAAAATTTTCAGCAATCCCTTACCCTTGAATATAATTTATTAAATAAAAACATAAAAACAGTGTTTTGTAAAGAATGGGAAAGATTCACGACCCTAACAGATTTAGAAGGACTACCGAAAGATGTACCTAGGGTAGTGTTTAAGAATACTACTAATATTAAAGGACTTTTAGAAAATAATATGGGAAATAACACAAAAATGGAAAAGGGAGCTATAACAAAAATGGGCACTTATAAATGTGGGAGATGTAAACAATGTGAGTACATTATTAATAAAGATAAAATATTCTTGGTAAGTAGAGAAAGATGGTTAAGCAGTAAGGGTTATTATAATTGTGAATCCAGGGGCCTAATATACCTAGCCATATGTGTGGAGTGTCCATCATTCTACGTAGGAAAGACAGAAAGAACTTTAAAGAGACGAATATATGAACATATGTATGATGTAAAAAAGGAAAAAGAGACAAATGCTATTTTTAGACATACTAAGGTATGTTCAAATGCAAAATTTCTGTTTTTTGTTTTAGATTATGTAGGTACAGATATTAGGGGGGCCCCTGGGAAGACATAATAGCCTATAGGGAATTATGGTGGCAAGTGGCTTTGGAAGTGAACAACACACCTGGATTAAATGAAAATATTTCAATTTTACCCTTAATTAAAATGAGATCCACAAAGATATGAAAAACAGGGTGTAGTAATGGTTTTCACCAGTAGATGTCCTTCTTTCATAAAATCAATGGTCTTTTTTAAGTAAAATGTTTTTAATATATATTTATATAACATATTTAAAATGTATTTATTAAATGAAAGTATTTTTTAGTGAATGTTTTTTATTGTTGTAGTAAAGAGTATTTAAATTATACACATCAAATTATATAATACTGTTTTTTCTAACTTGTTTTTTCTAACTTATTTTAAATTAAATCGAGGGCATACTTAATAATTTATTAGGTTGAAATTTGATTAGTGCATTTCATAATGTAGAGTGTATTTGATAGGTTGTGATGTTTTTAATTAGGTATATAAGGTGTATTTGTAATTGATTATTCATCTGATGAAGTCCATTTGTGACGAAAACGCATGTTTTGTGGAAGGCGTTCATATGTTTTTTGTTTGTGCTTGGCGTACTTGTGGTGAAATAAAACTAAAGGTGCTTGCTATCCTGTCTCCGGTACTAGTTTTCAGTGGAGTTTGGTTGGGACATCGCTTGCTTTTCGTGGTTTAGCCATTTAGAAAGAGTTACTTTTGACACTGGTAATCCTTTCTTTTTGTCTGAAAAGGACACAAAAAGTTGGTCCGACTTTCTGAAATCTTTAGTTCTATGCATGTAGAAGCACAGTTGTCTATGTATGTCCAACTAGCGTAATCTATATTCTGCCTTGTTGCCATAGTTTGGGAAAAACACTAGTAATTCAATAGATTGCTTTAGATTGGTCTCCGAGCACACATTTGGTAGAAAAGAAGGGTTAGTACGTAAGGAGACTCTATCTTTGTGAAAAATATGCATGTAGGACGTATAGACTGAGCTTGGAGTTCAGACACTCATCTGGCAGAGGTAATCGCCACCAAGAAAACTGTCTTCCATGACAAAAACTTTGTCACATGATGACGCAGGTTCAAAAGGAGGCAAAATTAAAAAGGATAGAACAAAATTTAGGTCCCATGGAGCTGGAGGTTCTTTCACTGGATGTCTTAACAAGAAGGTCCCTTTTAGAAAGGCTTTACAGAGTCTGTGGGACATAATTTTTAGTCCCATTTCCCCATTATGAAAGTTAGATATAGCGGCTAACTGAACTCTAATTGTAGTCGCTGCCGCACCCTCGTTAAAAAGTTTAGCGAGAAAATCTAGCAAATCTGTGATGGGGGCCATAAAAAGATCTATGTTACTTTTGGAGGCCCAATGTGAAAATCTTTTCCATTTGCTAGAGTATAATTTTCTGGTAGATGGCTTATGAGAAGAAATTAATATATGTCTAACTGCCAGGGAGATGTCATGGAGCTTGACTATTTGTGGAACTGGAGCAGCCAAGCTATCAATTTTAGGGTCTGGATCGATGGATGGAACATCCCCAATGAATGAGTCATTAGATCTGGAACTGGGTCCAGGATCCACGGTTCCTCCTGGAGATGGGTCCACAGAAAGGGGAACCAAATTTGCTGAGGCCAGTGTGGTGCAATGGGAATCACCGTGCTCCTCAATGTGTTGGCTTTCTGATGGACCTTTGGTATCAGGGGAAAGGGAGGGAAGGCGTAAAGTAGTCCCGGAGGCCAATCGTGTATGAGCATATCCCTTGGTGACTTCCCCGGTGGGGAAACCAGGGCAAAGTAGCTGCTGCATTTGGTGTTCATGGACGTGACAAAAAGGTCACAGCAGGGCTGGCCCCATTTGCAGAAAATCTCTTCAGCAACTTCTTGTTTTAGGGACCACTCATAAGGCATCAGAATAGCTCTGCTGAATTTGTCTGTTATCACATCGGATTTCCCCGGGATGTGTGCTGTTGTCAGAAAACATTGAGAATAGACTGCCCATTGCCATACTCTTTGTGCCTCTCGACATAAGGAACAGGATTTGGTACCTCCTTGTTTGTTTATATACCACACTACTAACATGTTGTCTGCCTGAACTGCAATAGTTCCTATCGGGAGGGATTCCTGGAATGCTTGTAATGCACAGAGCACTGCTCTCATCTCTAGGACATTGACATGCAATTGGTTCTTGTGATCCAGCCAGATGCCTTGGACAATCTTTCCCCAGATAATGTCCCCCCCCCAATCTGGGAAGAGTCTGTAGTCACTGTGGCTATTGGTTGAGGAAAAACAAATGGTCGGCCCATAGTCAACTGAGTCACATGAAGCCACCACCGCAGGTCCTTTTTGCAGGACTCTGTGAAAATGATTTTGTGTGACAGTGGTAGATCTTGCATGGACCACTGGGAGAAAAGTAGCCATTGAAGAACTCTCATGTGCAAACGCACTAGGAGCACCAAAATAATTCCAGCTGCCATGGTGCCCAGAACCTGTAAGATAGTCTTTGCCTGGACTTTTGTTTTGAATAACAAGTTCTTGACTTGATGGTGTAGGGACTGAATCCTTTCGGGGGTAGGTTTAGCCAACATTTTTCTTGAGTCTAACTCTGCTCCTAAGAATATAAGATGCTGCGAAGGCAACAAGGCAGATTATTTGAAATTTACTGTAATACCTAGCTTGGAACAGAGATGAATGGCTTTGTCCCTTGCTTGTACTAGTAGATGCTTGGTGGTGGCGGTTAGGACCCAGTCATCTAGGTATGGAAATAAACAGAATCTTACATGCCTCAAATGAGCAGTAAACACTGCCATGCATTTGTTGAACACTCTGGGGGCTGTAGTGAGACCAAACGGCAGGGCTCAAAACTGATAATGACTGGCTCCCAGCCGAAAGCGTAAATGTCTCCTAGACCGCCTGTCCATTTTTATGTGGTAGTACGCATCCTGGAGATCTATCGAGCACATCCAATTGTCTTTCCTCAAAAAGGGAAGTATTGACTGCAATGTTAACATCCGGAACTTTGATTTCTTGATGGATTTGTTTAGTCTGCTGAGATCCGGAATGGGCCTCCAGTCCCGTGTCTTTTTTGGAACTAAAAAGAACCTTGAGTTCTGAATCCAATTTGGTCTGCAGGGACATTTTGGATGACTCTTTCTTCTAGCAATCTCTGTACCTCTGAGGTCGCATAATCCCTTTGACTTGGTGGAATATCTGGGACTGACTGTTTCTCCAAAGGGGGAGTCGAAAAGGGTATGTAATAATCTCTGGATATGATTGTTTGTACCCATTTGTCTTGTGTGATTTCTAGCCAGGTGTTTGGGTACAACAATAAGTGACCCCGACTGCCTCCAGAGATGGACAGGTGGGCCTCCGATCAGGAGCACTGAAAAGGTTTTCCAAGGAAAGAATCCCTGTCATCATGGTTCTGCGGACCCCCCCCCCCCACTGCCACAAGGTCGGCATCTTCCATTGTTACTTCCCCCTCTGCCTCTGGGGGAAGAATCACTACGTGCATCAGGAAAAACTCTTTGGGACTTGTGGAACCACATTTTACCCCTTCTGACCTTTGGGATAAGGTCTAGTGGGGAGGGAAAAATGGACTCCCACGGCAGACAGAGTCTTTCCCTCCTGTTTGCACCTGGTTAAGGTCTCTCTAACTCTGGGCCCGAACAATGATGAGCCATCAAAAGGGGCATTAGTGAAGGAAGACTTGAAGGGTTCAGCAAAGTTACATAAGCACATCCAGGAATGTCTCCTTAATGAAATTCCTGTACCCGCTGCCCAGCTCACTCCATCAGCTGCATAAGAAATCAGTCACATGGAGGAGTCTACCACGGAGTTTAAGGTGGAGAGCTGAGAGGAAACTTTATCTAAAACCCCTGGAGCTACAGTACCTTGAAGGGTATCTCCTAGTTCTTTCAGGAGATCCCTCTGTAATCTCGTAAAATGGGTCAGGTAATTCGGCGATCTAAGCATAAATGCTGCTGAAGAAAACTACGCATTCCATATCTGTCCATCATTCGAGATTCTTTATTCGGTAGATGAACAGATGAGGAAGTTTCTGACAATTCCTTTTTTGTTGCCGTCGCCGCCACCATAGCATCTACTGGGCCACCTTTGCTTAGAAATTCCTTTTCTGTAGGTGCTGTAATGTATTCATTTGGTCTCCTCGGAACAGGTTCCACTGTATCTGGAGAGCCCAGTGCCTTTTGGGTATTTACATTAATCAACTGATCAAAAGGCGGGGACATCCAAGAGATGGAAGGGCGAGACTGAAAAGCTTCCAGGTACACCAACTCGTCCTTAGAAGGATTTTTGGCGTCCAGGTACACTGACTCGTCTTCAGAAGGATTGGTGGCTTCCAGTCACCTCTCTGCTTAAGAATATCCAGGATGTCTGCAAAGGAGACATCCTCAGAGTTGGACTGTGGGGACTCTTCTGATTCATCTAGGTCGGTGTCTGAGGTTTTAGACTCATCCAGGGAGTCTACGTGCTTTCTCTTGCACGATCTCGTCCAAGGGACCTCCTCAGAGGGGTACTCTGGGGAAGTTTTGGGAGAGACAGTTTCGCCTACTGGGGCCTCCTGGGGCTTAGGGTCTCTGCGCTTGGGGGGGGGGGTAATGGGGCTGAGACCGACACAGGCGCTTTTGGGGGAAGAGTACTTGAACCAGAGAGTGGAGCAGTCTGAGGTGACAGCACTCACTCCATCAGCTCAAAAACCTCCTTGCCTCACTCCAAGCAGGTCCTTGGCTCCAAAGTGCCAGAAGACCGACCCCAAAGTAGAGCGGTTGGCTCCGAAGCCAGTGTAGGAGCTGAGCTCAACCGCGCCGAGGCCCCGAGAGCTAGAATCAGGTCGGACAACTGTCCGCTCCGACTATCCTCCCCGAACCCGACGGGAGAATGTCGGCTCCTAGACTTCTCAAATTCCGATGGAACTGAGGTAGTCAGAGCAGATGCCGGAACTGAGGAACCCGTTGGAGGTCTTGGTTCCAACAGTTCCACCACAACTGGGCCCAAGTGCTCTGGCTCCGAAACCCCAGGCCGGGTCGGAGGAAGAACTGAAGAAGGGGAAGAAGGCTTTGTCAGCTCCGGTTCCTTTTGGGTCAGAGTTGACAGAATTTTTGCCAACACCGGTGTTCAATGGAGTCTCCTCACCACTCGCTCCACATCATCGACCAATAAACTCCTGGAGGATTGGGCGGACAAAGATGGTGGCCTCGTTCTTTGTAGGAGTGGAGATCTTAATGTCGGAGTTACCGGTTCCAATACTGGGGAACCAGCTCCTAAACTGAAACTCTATCGGCTCTGGAGTTGCAGTCGCAGCCAAAGAGGGAGACTTTTTGGAACCAAGAGCCCTTGGTTCCGAGCCAGATTGTTTTGCCACAATTTTTTAAGTGGCTCTGAAGCTGGAGCCGAAGTAGAGGTCCTTTTACCCAACTTCTCAGAGTTCGAAGATGAAGGGGATATTTCAGAAGATTTAGAGCTCTGAGACACTTCCAAAGCCTCTGATGCACGGATCTTCACTAATCCTCTGACTATTAACTTATTTTTGCACTCTAAAAGCACTCTGCTGCTAAAAGCATGACAAAAGGCACAAGATTCTTGCAAATGGAGAGCACCCAGGCAATAAACACAACTGTTGTGCCCGTCTGTAAGGGACATCTTCCGATTACATCTGTCACATTTCTTGAAATCAGATGGTTTCAGTTCTTTAGGGTCTTTAGACATGTCTAAAACCAAGGAGTAATACAAAAAAACTATGCTAATATGTAACTCTATGAAAAGTCAACTCTGTAAGAACAGAAAAAAAGAGCTTTGCCAAATCTCAAACCCAGTACCCTGTACACTAGTGTCAGAGCAATGTACCACTACACCATTTAAGTTTGAAAAATGACAGAAACTTAACAATATTATGTAGCACACAAGCAACTAGTCTATGAAAAAAGACAAACCAAGCTTAAAACTATTGTATATGAATTTTGTTTTTAACAAAGAAGCTTAAACTCTTTATTAAACAACAGTTACACTACAGGGGAGAAGTCCTTTAATTTAAACGGACTCTCCACACAAGCAACGAAAGGAAGAAAAACGGAAAGGGTAGGAGAGTGGCCCTCTAAGTTAAATGGGCTATGAGTAGCCCTCTAACTTAAACGAGTTACCTATAAGGGGACAAAAAGCTCTCTAACTAAAAATGAGCTTACAAAGAGGGGATCGGGGACTATAAATGACAAATGCAGACAGGCCTGACGAGAAAAAACAATGACGGCCAACAAAACCAAAAAGGCAGGGAAAAACAGTCAAGTATTGGACTAACAACCCTACTAATACCAAAAAACTCTTAAATGTTATAGAAACACTCAAAAATTATAACAATAGAAAAAGTAGAAGATAAAATGATTACTTAGCCAAGAGACGGTCAGAAGTCACCCGATCTGCTTGAGCAGCAAACAAGATCTAGGTAATCTTCCCTGAGCATCATGGGATAGGGTAAAGCCGCAAGCCAGTGGAAGACCTTGAGTTTTAGTATATGGCTGAGTTGGAACCAAGGATCGGTTCCAAACCCAACCAGCACAGAATGGAGGTGAGATAGGAAAATAGAACATTATTTTAAAAACTGAGCACTTTCATCTTTACATGTTGCAAGAACTCTTGCAATGTGTAAAGACAAAACCACTCAGTTTTTAATATTTATTAAAATTTATTTTGTTCTGTTTCAATAAATGATTTTCGCATACACTGGTCGGGTTCGTTCTCTTGTTTCTTAGTATGTTCCATTAAACATAACAAAAATGTACTGAATCATGGGCTATATATGGATATCCTATCAACTCAATAGTGTAATGCCATCTGTGACAATGTAAGATATTAGTATAAAACTAATCTACTGCAGTTAACTGTGTTCAATAGAATAAGTTCAACAACCAAAAAGAAAAGAATCACAGAAACCTTCTATGCTTTTAATTAAAACAACAAACGATTCATGACAAAATTAACAGTAGCAAAGCTTTCAGGTTTCCTCTTCTTCAGTGCTCATTTAAATCAGTTAAAATATTCTCCATTTAAATTAATGAAACACATAAAACATGTGACACAGCCAGCCAATAAAAAATACATACATATAAAAATGCCTTAATTAAAACAGTTAAAGCAAATTCTGTTGTTTTTTTTGCTTAATACTTGTTTCAAACTCACTGGATTATTTATGCCAGCCTAGACATCTAATTGCAACCTTATGATCCAAGAGTATTCAACATTTTCAAGAACATTATTCATATTACCCCCCAATGTTCTTATTAACCACTTTAATAACTCTAAACCTAAAAGTATGCTCAGTGTTGTTCTCATCTATATGTTTAGCCAGTGCATTGGATTGAATTCCCCTTCTAATTTACAATTTATGTTCAATTATACGGTCCTTCAATCTCCTTTTACTTTTTCCCACATAGAATGAGGGGCATTTTATGCACGTAGTTAAGATATTATATCTGTGCTGTATTACAACTAGCATAACACTCAAATTTATATACATACTTGGTTAGGGGATGGGTTAATTGAGTATCAGTAATGATGTCTACACAACAATTAAAGCAAGGAAAAGTTCCCTGCTTACTAAAAACATTAGTTTTATTATTCTTATAGTTCAAATCCTTAAAATAATCTATGCTTAAGATTTCTCTCATTCCAGTAAGTGAAATGAGGCTTCTCTGTAATAATTTGCTTCAATTCAGGCATAGATAGCATAATACTCAATTATTTAAGTATGATATTCTCTGCCTCTCTTGTCCTGGTATTAAAAGTTGTTACATATCTTATCTTATTTCCCCTTCCATCCACATTTTGCATGCAGTTTGTGTCACCATAAAACGGTGCCATATTATCTGACCTTCTTTCCGTAACTTCATTTACAATTTTACCAACAATTTCCTTGTCATACCCCCTTTCTATAAATTCTGCCATCATATCCTCCACTTGATTAACATATATCTGTTCATTAGTATTTAACCGACTCACCCTACAAAACTGACTTTTAGCAATGCCTCTAAAGGTATGAGGAGCATGCATGCTGCATCTGTGCATGTACCTATTCGAATGCACTGATTTTTTATGTGCACTAGTATGCAATTCTCCTTCATTTATTTCTAAATTAATGTCCAAATAAGCTATATTTGTGCTTGAACAACATAAATTGAATCTTAAAAAGTCAGTAGTATCCTCTAGGCTGGTGACAAAATTCTGCAGCTCTTCTCTTTTGCCTTTCCATAAGAGAAAACAATTGTTTACAAATCTTTTGTAGAACAGCAAATTTGGATAATGAAATCCTTCTTCGCTATAAATAAATTTGTTCTTCCACTGATTTAGGACAAGATTTGCATAGATGTTGGCCATGGGAGTACCCATGACCACCCCTGAAGTTTGCAAATATGGCTTACTGTCAAACAAAAAATTTTATTTGTAAGAATGATATCAATTATTTCACATATATTCCCTATCTTTCTCGCTGGCATATCTGTACTCAAATTCAAAAACTCTCGAGTAGACTCTATTCCATAATCATTTGGAATGACTGTAAAAAAGAAGTTATGTACTCACCATAACGTTCCATCTGAGTAGGTACTTCATTTGTCTGCAACCTGTGGGTATCGGATCCGACCTCGGATCCAAGCCAGCAGCTTTCCAAGCTCCAAGATCTGAGCTCCTAGCTCCTCCCCCTACCCATAATCCCCTGCTACCAACCATATTACCTCAGATTGTTTTTATTGCCTCACCAACCTGGTAACACAAAAATCAACTCTAAAGGTGATCAGAAAATCCTGAAAGGTTCGGGGGATGGCAGGGGGGGTCGGTTGCAGACAAATGAAGTACCTACTCAGATGGAACGTTATGATGAATACATAACTTCTTTATCTGAAGTAGTTACTTCATTTGCTCTGCAACCTGTGGGACAGAGTCCCCAGCTACCTTATAAGAACCTGGGTGGTCCTTACGGAAGGCCATTCCGAAGCACCGCTGAGCCAAAAGAAGCCCTACTCCTCGAAATCACATCTAGTTTATAATGAGAAATGAACGTATGAGAAGAGGACCAAGTAGCTGCTGAACATATGTCGTCCACTGGAACCCTAGACCAAAAAGCTGTTGAGGTGGCTACAGATCTTGTAGAATGAGCACGGATACCAACCGGTGCTGGCTTGCCAGACGATATGTACCCCTGAATAATACACTGACAGATCCAATTTGCTACAGCCACTTTGGAAATGGCTTTGCCCATGGCTGATTTTGCATAAGAGGCAAACAACTGGTCCAACTTGCGAAACTCTCTAGTCCTATGCAAGTAGAAACGCAGCTGTCTGTGCAAATCCAATTTGTGCAACGTGTATTCTTCCTTGTTCTGAAATTTTGGAAAAAACACTGGTAGATTTATCGATTGATTTATATTTGCTTATGAAGCAACCTTAGGCAAGAAAGACGGGTTAGTCCTGAGGGACATTCTATCTTTGTGAAAGATAAGGTAAGGAGGTTTCATACACAAAGCTTGCAGTTCTGAAACCCTTTTGGCCGAAGTAATAGCCACTAAGAAGACCGTTTTCCATGACAAGAACTTCAACGGAACCGAGGCCGCAGGTTCAAAAGGTGGACTCGTCAAGGCTTGCAAGACTAGAGTGAGATCCCATGGGGGAACCACAGATTTTACAGGTGGATTTAAAAGAAAGATGCCTCGTAAGAAGGTTTTGCACAACTTTGTAGATGCTAAGGAACCTATGCCGTCACCCACATGAAAATGGGAGATGGCCGCCAATTGCACCTTAACCGTAGAAGCACTTGCTCCCTGCCAAAAAATCAATGAGAGGAAGTCCAGAATGGTCGGAATACTGACAGTAAATGGGTCCAAGCCCTTGTCTTTGGCCCAAATGGAAAAATGTTTCCATTTACTATTGTAAAGTTTTCTGGTAGACGGCTTATGAGCCGCAACCAGAATGGCCTTAACGGGAGATGAGATACCGGGAGTCCTAGCCATTATTGGAACTGGATCACCCAAGCTGCAAGCTTGAGGTTGACCAGGTTCGGGGTTGGGCAACCCGCGGGATGCGAGATCAGGTCTGGACTGGGATCCAGAATCCATGGAGGAGCCACACTGTGCGACCGCAGAAAAGGGAACCAGATCTGTCGAGGCCAGAATGGGGCTATGAGGATAACTCTTCTCCCCAACCGACAGGCTTTCTGAATGAATTTCATCATGAGCGGGAGGGGGGATAAGCATAAAGGAGCCTGGGAGGCCAAGCATGGACTAGAGCGTCTCTGGGGGTCTCCCCTCTGGGGGGAATTATTGCGAAGTACTCGCTGCATTTTGTGTTTAAAGGAGAAGCAAAAAGATCGCAGTGAGGCCGACCCCATTTGTGGAAGATCTGCTTCGCAACAGATGGATTCAGAGACCACTTGTACGGAGTGAGAAGCACCCGACTTAGCTTGTCCGCTAATATGTTGGACCATCCCGGGATGTGTGTTGCTACCAGAAAGCGGTTGGTGGAGATCACCCATTCCCAAACTCTCATGGCCTCTCGACACAGGGGATAAGATCTGGTTCCTCCCTGTTTGTTTATATACCAGACTACTGACATGTTGTCTGTCTGGATCGCAATAGTCCCCAGGGGAAGAAGGTCATGGAGAGCTTGCAACGCCAAAAGCACCGCCCTCATCTCTAGGACACTGATATGCAATGCGGTCTCTAGGGAAGTCCACGTGCCTTGAACGGATCTGCCTGAACAATGCCCCCCCCCCACCCGAGGCAAGAAGCATCCGTGGTCAACGTGGCTTCAACCGGGAGAATCACAAAAGGCCTCCCTTCTCTGAGTTCCCGTGCATGTAACCACCAAAGAAGGGAGTCCCTGCAAACTCTGCTCAGCGATATCGGAGTGTTCAATGGGTGGAACGAGAGGGACCATTGGACTTGAAGGGTCCATTGTAATATTCACATTCGCAGACAGGCATGGCGGGAGAGACCGATCGCTGCTGACATAGACCCCAGTGCCCTCAGGACTAACTCCGCTGGAGGAGTAGGACTCCGAATAAGGGCTAACACCTGATACGACAAGCTGTTCAGTCTGACTGACGTTAGAGTAGCTCGGGAGATTCGAGTATCCAACCTGGCCCCTATGAATTCCAGGGCTTGAGTGGGGCACAGGCAGGACTTCTGCCGGTTCACTGAAATGCCTAGGTTGTGAGCTAGAGTCAGTGCGTAATCTCTCGCCACAGACAGCTGATGCCTGTTGGTCGCGGTAAGGAGCCAGTTGTCTAGGTACGGGAAAACCTGAATGCCCTGAAGTCTCAGGTGGGCTGCAACCACTGCCATGACCTTGGTGAACACTCTGAGGGCTGAGGTGAGGCCGAATGGAAGAACCCTGAATTGATAATGACTGGCTCCGAGCCGGAAGCGGAGAAATATCCTGGATCGTCTGTCCATCAAGATGTGGTAGTACGCATCCTTGAGGTCTATGGAGCACATCCAGTCGTTCTCCCGCAGAAGGGGGAGAATAGATTGAATAGTGACCATCCGGAACTTTTCCTTGGGTATGAACAGGTTCAGAGCGGAAAGGTCTAGGATGGGTCTGAGGTCCCCGGTTTTCTTTGGCACCAAAAAGAACCTTGAGTAATAACCCAATATGGACTGATCTGGGGGTACGGGCTGGATGGCTCTTTTTCTTAGCAGCTTCAAAATCTCTGAAGCCGCTGCCTCCCTCTGATCGAGTGGGACATCGGGGAGGCGTCTGGTTTTGGGGGGAAGATTTAGGAATGGAATAACCTCTGGATATGCTACGGAGCACCCATCGATCTGTTGTAAGGGACTCCCGGTTTGACAGTTGCTCCGTCAACCGCCCCCCGACTGCCTCCAGAGAGGGACAGTCGGGCAAGCCCTGAGGGCTGCTGTGCGGGTCTGTCCGAGAAAGGTTCTCTAGACCCGAAATTACGCGTCCCCCCTCTGCCTCTGGGCCAGCGTCCAAATTGTCCTCCTCTGCCTCTAGAGGACGAGTGGTCCGCAGCTGGATGGGATTGCTGAGACATGTGGAACCGCAGCTACTTTTGTCCCCTCTGATTCCTGGAGAAGGTTCTTTGGGGACTAGAGAAGCGGACTCCGACGGCAGACAGCATCTTCCCGTCCTTTTCGCTTTGGACCAGCGTATCGCGAACGGTCTTGCCGAAAAGAGCAGAACCGTCAAAGGGGGCATTCGCGAAGGACGCCTTGAAGGGATTCGCGAAGTCGCAAAGACGAAGCCAGGCATGATGTCGTAAGACGACCCCTGCTCCGCTGGCTCTAGCGGCTCCCTCCGAAGCATGGGAGAGGAGCCGCATAGACGTATTAGAGATGGATTTCAGAGTGGCCATTTGCATCATAAACACATTCTTCTCTCTGACCGACATGGACTCCGGGGGGCTGCAGCATATTCCTTGATCAAGTCTTGCTGTAGCCTGATGGTATGTGCCATATAGTTCAGCACCCTTATGGAAAAGGTCGCTGAAGCAAACATCCACTTCCCAATCCGGTCCAACGCTCGAGATTCTTTATCTGGCGGGTGGACCAAAGAACTCTCCTGAACGAGTTCTTTCTTGGTGGCTGCCGCCACCAACATGGCATCAACAGGGGTTCCTTTGGCCCATGACTGTCTATCTGTGGGGGGACTTAGGACTTTATCGGGACGCCTAGGGATTGGCTCCACGGTGTCGGGCTCCTTCTACGCCCTGGTGGTAATTAAGTCCACTAGGGGGTCGGCCGGAGGGGACACCCAGGAGGTAGATGGGCCTACCTCAAACGCCTCCAGGAACACGGATTCATCTCAAGGGAAGGTTTTTGGGCAGACCACCCCCCTCTAATACGCAACATTTCCATGATGTTTCCAAAGGAGACATCTTCAGGGGGTGACCTTGGGGAACCCTCCCTATCATCTAAGTCCGTGTCGGTGGTAACGGGCTCGGGGGAGTCCAGGTGCCTCCTTTTACACCAACATTTCCGAGGAACATCCTCGGTGGGGCTATCCGAAGAGGGCTCGTCCACGGGTTGTTGTTCCTCCACGGGAACTAGCTGGAGGGCTTGGGCAGGCTGTCCCGATGGTCGGATGATGGAAGACAGACCCTCATACAGTGGGGGTACGGGTGGATCCGAAGCCTGAACCGCGGACCTGGAGGACCTTGACATTACCCTCTCCACTACCTCAAAAGCCGAAGGAGAATCGCCCTCGCCAGCCTCTGAGAGCAATCTCCTCGGCTCCGAGGAAGGGATCGGGGTCGGAGCCGATGCAGTCAGCGCCGAGAGAGAGGTGCACTCCGAAGACACAACAACTCCCTCGGATCCGACGCTCAGCCCTTGGCCCCGAGAGCTCGGATCCGACAAGCTCGAGGGCATAGTCGCGTCGAAAAGACCAGCGCTATCGGCGCCGACAAATCCTTGGGTCCGAAGGGGCCCGGATCCGATGACTCCGAGATCCGAAAACGAGTCGGAGAAGGAGTGATCGGGGCAAACATGGGGGCCGCACTCCCCCCAGAGGGGGGGAGGCAAGAGCACCCCCATCTGCATTTGGGTCTGTAAGAACCGACGCATCATCCGATCCATATCCGCTTCGGAGATGCTTCTTGTTGACCTGGAAGAGGTAGTCGAGGCGGGCCGGGAGGGCCGCCTCAACGTCCTCGAGGGAGACCAATCCTCCTCCTCCGGCGAGAAACTAGGCGAACGGAGCCGAGAGGAGGAGGATCCGGAGACCCTCGAAGGAGACTTGGCTGCTTTAGCTGGCGGAGCCGAGGGTTGAGATTCAGCCCGCCTTTTATGGGATCTATGTCCCTCCTTATCCTTGTGCCTCTTCTCTCTAGCAGAAGAGGCACTAGTTTCCTCAAAGCTCAAACCCGAAGAGGGAGGTTGAGTCCCGGGTTGAGCTAAGGGAACAGAAGACGCCAGGGCTGCCGAGGCAGCCGGAGCCCGAACGGGAGAGGAAGAAGAAGCTGACTCCTGGGGGAGCTTTCCCGCCAGGATTAGCTTGTTCTTCCTATCCCGAAGTGCCCGGGGGTTAAAGGCTGCACAGATCTGGCAGGCCTCTGATAGATGGGCTGCCCCCAGGCACAAAATGTACTTAGTGTGGCCATCAGCTGAGGAAAGCTTGTGGCCACACTCAGTACATTTAGAAAAAACGGCCTTAGGCCCTTCTGACATCTTAGCACTCACACACACACACAAACGCTAAGGGGGGAGGGGGAGTGACTACAGAAAAAACTAATTAACTGCACCAAAAAATTAAACTAGCACAAAAGGGAATCGAAAAAGGGGCTAATACCACACACACAAGATTATAAATTGTAGAAAAAAAGGTTATAAATCACCAACGATCTCACCCAGCCAGGAGCTCTTCAAAAGGAAAGCTTCTTCAGCCGCGGCAAAAAATTATCTGGGGTAATATGGTTGGTAGCAGGGGATTATAGGTAGGGGGGAGGAGCTAGGAGCTCAGATCTTGGAGCTTGTAAAGCTGCCGGCTCGGATCCGAGGTCGGATCCGATACCCACAGGTTGCAGAGCAAATGAAGTAACTACTTCAGATCAGAGAATTTATGTCCAATGTTACCAATAAAAAATGTTATCCCATCATTTTAGCTGCACCAAGCATATAATTTCTTAAAAAAATCACCAGAGTCCTTTATATAACTTTTGCATTCCTACAAGTATTTACTTAGAGTTTCCTGTATATATAAGGACAAAGATTCTGTTATCCAGCCCCTCCCTGAGACAATCGGATGATTTATGAGTTGGAGTTACAAAATGACATCACATTAGAGGAATTTAACTATTTCACTCTTCCCTGTCTTGTGTTACCCGCCATATATGATTTGCCCAAGATACATACATCTCTTGATAACCCCCCCTGAGGCTGCACACATCTTATTTTTTACATCTGAAGAAGTTCTATTTGGAACAAAAAAACGCGGTGAGAAAGTTAAGCGCTTAGTGTGATACATTTGGGTGCTGTTTTCGTTTTTTGTTGATTAAAGTTTGGTGTTTGTACCACTCATTGCGGCTGCTGGTGCTTCTCCTATACTTTGTTTGGTCGGAGCTTTCCTCTTTGAAGCACTTGTGTCTCTCCTGCTGTGGTTTTTTTTTTTTTTCAATTTTAAGAAATGGAATGGGCTAACTCCTCGTTAAAAAGAATGGCACTTCTTGGAAAACATCAGAAAAAAAGAAGAAATTAAAAAAAAAGTGATATTTGAACTATATCCCTCTCTGACCATCTGGGTACAAAAACGGGTCTGTGTTCTCAGTGACTGTTGTCTTGGGTTTCTGATGTTCTGTGATATTGGATTAGCAAACTGTAACACTTAAAGTTTTATATGTGTGCTTTTAAAAGTTATTTGTTTGGGAAAAAGGAAAAAATAATAAGATTAGTAACAGTGTTTATTTACTATTATTTCTTTGTCTCTTCCCTTTTTTTTCTTCATTTATACATAATGTTTGTTTGACCATTTAGTGTTTTACATTAAAAAGGACTTGTTTCTAGGTGCCAATGCTTTTACAAATAGAATCTGTGTATATACAGAAGTCAACCATTTCTCGATCAGTTACTTAAGCACGAGACTTATTTGTAAAACAAAAGAATTACTCACAGATTTTCTCACTGGAACTATTTGAGATTTTGTTTTTATTCTTTGGACTCGAAAGATCAGCTCTTGAGCCATTGTGATGCTATGCAGGCTTACTGGGCTTCAGAAATATACGTAGCAAAAAAAGAAGTTATGTCTTACCATAACGTTCTATCTGTATTGTTGATCCTCGTTCAGTCATTACGTATGGGTATCGGTTCCGAGCTCGGAATCGAGCCGGCCATTTTCCAAGCTCGCATCAGCTTCAAACTCTCGAGCTAAACTCTTACCCACAATTCCCCTCTCCCTGTTACCTCAGATTGAGTTTGCAAGTTAAAGAAGGTAGAGGCTACCTCTGGTCAAACAACCTAAGAAAACTGGATGGTGAGATCCACTAGAAACCACAGGAGGGGGAAGGAGAGAGGGTTGTAATGACTGAACGAGGATCAACAATACAGATGGAACGTTATGGTAAGACATAACTTCTTTATCTGATATTGTTAATACTCGTTCATTCCTTACGTATGGGACAGAGTCCCCAGCTACCTCTATTCCTGAGAGGCTCTCATGGAAGGACATTTTTGAGTACCATAGAACCGAAAGATGCTCTTCCCCTGGAGGCCAAATCCAATTTGTAATGATTGATGAAGGTATGAGGCATAGCCCAAGTTGCGACTTCACAGATGTCATGTAAAGAAGCTCTGGCATGGAAGGCAGCAAAAGTTGCCACCGACCTAGTTGAATGAGCTTTCATGGTAGTAGGCAACGAGATATTACGATGTGTATAAATAAAGGTCACACAGTCCTTCAGCCATCTAGCTAATGTGACCTTAGCAACAGCCGATTCTAATCTAGATCCAGAAAAGGCCAAGAATAACTGGTCAGATTTACGAAAAGGTTTAGTCCTGTTGAGGTAAAAACGGATTTGCCTGTGTATATCAAGGGCATGTAGGCAATACTCTCCTCTGTTTGAATGGTTGGGAAAGAAAACTGGCAATTCAATGGCTTGATTAATGGACATTTCAGAGATCACTTTAGGCAGAAATAATGGATTAGTTCTCAGAGACACTCTATCTCTATGAAAAATCAAGTATGGACTCTTGATACATAAAGCTTGAAGTTCAGAAATACGTCTGGCAGAAGTAATAGCGACCAAAAATTAGGTTTTCCGTGATAAATACTTGAGGTCACAAGAAGAGGCTGGTTCAAAAGGTGCCATTGTCAAAGCTTGTAGAACTAGTGATAAATCCCATGGCTGAACAGGTTCTCTAAAAGGTGGCTTCAGATGATTCACACCTTTTCTTGCACATTTTGTGGGACATAACAGAGGAATCTTGGACACCTTCATGAAAATTAGAAATTGCAGCCAAATGAACTCTAATGGTAGAGGCCGATAGACCCGATTGAAACAGGTCGGCCAGATAGTCTAATATTATCGACACTGGTGCTGAAAAGGGGACTACTTGTTTATCTTTCAGTCAACAGGTAAATCTTTTCCACTTGCTCAGATAAGCAATTCTAGTGAAGGATTTATGAGAAGCAATGAGAATATCATGTACTGGTAAAGAAAGATCATTCTGCCTTGCAATCAAGGGAATTGGAGTAGCCAAGCCATTAGCTTCAGGCTGTTCAGGTTGGGATGAATCAGGTTCTGTGGGTGTGAGATCAACTCCGGGATTGGATGAAGGATCCATGGTTGATCTAGTAGGTGAGGCCAAAGGAATGGGA
Organism: Protopterus annectens; assembly: GCF_019279795.1. Lineage (NCBI taxonomy): Eukaryota > Metazoa > Chordata > Ceratodontiformes > Protopteridae > Protopterus > Protopterus annectens. The sequence goes on from NC_056751.1 coordinate 408,676,613, forward strand.
ACCAAATCTGTTGTGGCCAATATGGTGCTATGAGGATTAACTTGCTCTTCAACCGCCGGGCTTTCTTCAGAAACTGGGAAATGAGAGGAAAGGGCGGAAATGCATAGAGAAGACCCAAAGGCCAATCGTGGACTAGAGCTTCCCTGGGAGACTGTCCGGGGGGGGGGGGGGATCAGGGCGAAGTAGTTGCTGCATTTGTAGTTGGTCGGGGATGCAAAGAGGTCGCAGCAAGGACGGCCCCAGAGGTGGAAGATCTCCGCTGCTATCAAGGGATTCAGGGACCACTCGTGAGGTTGAAGAATGCACCTGCTGAGTCTGTCTGCTATCACGTTGCAACTCCCGGGAATGTGCGTTGCTAGAAGAAAATGGTTGGTAGCCATCGCCCATTCCCATATCCTCATGGCCTCTCGACAAAGGGGGTAAGATTTGGTTCCACCTTGCTAGTTGATGCACCAAACAACCGCCATGTTGTCTGATTGAATTGCAATTGTCCCAGACGGCAGCAGGGGATGGAATGCTTGCAACGCCAGAAGCACCGCCCTCAGCTCTAGAACATTTATATGCAGATGGGCCTCCGGCTGGGACCAAGAGCCTTGGACTGTCTGTCCCTGACATATCCCCCCCACCCCATCAGGGAGGTGTCCATAGTCACTGTGGCCTTGGGTTGCTGGGGGGAAAGGGGGTGAGACCACTGAGAGAGATTGTGTGACATCCACCAATTTAAATCCTGTTTGCACCTGTGGGTTACTTGAATCATGGCTGAAAGAGGATGCTGAAAAGGATACCACTGGGTGAGCAGTAGCTATTGTAGAAGCCTCATGTGAAACCTGGCCATGGGAACAATAGTAATGGAGGTTGCCATGGAACCCAACAGCTGTAGGACTGAGTGAGCCGTGGATTTTTCCTTTGAAAGGATTGGAATTAGTTGTTGCTTTTTCCTTAAAATTCTGTGCTCTGGAATAGCAGCTCTGCAGTTTTTTGTGTCCAAGAAAACCCCTATGAATTCTGTCGACTGACATGGAGTGAGATTGGATTTCTGCCAGTTTATAGTTATGCCTAGCCTTTGAGCAATGAGGAGAGAGTATGCCAGGGCTTTTTCCAGTAGATGTCTGGTGGGGGCGGAAATGAGCCAGTCGTCTAGGTACGGAAACACCTGGAATCCTTGAAGTCACAAGTGAGCTGTGACAAATTCCATGCACTTTGTGAACACTCTGGGGGCTGTAAAGAGTCCGAAGGGCAGTACTCTGAACTGGTAGTGACTGGCTCCCGCACGAAAGTGCAGAAATCTTCGTGATGGCCTGTCCACCTTTATGTGGTAGTACTCATCTTGAAGATCTATACAGCACATCCAATCATCTTTTTCCAAAAGCGGGAGGATAGACTGTATAGTGATCATCCGGAATTTTTGTACTCTCACAAACTTGTTCAATATACTGAGATCCAAAATTGGTCTCCAGTCCCCGGTTTTCTTTGGCACCAAAAATAGTCTTGAGTAGAATCCAGGTCCTAACTGGTCTGGAGGGACTATTTGGATGACTCTTTTTCTTTACAGCTTTTCTATCTCTAGTGCTGCTTCTTCCCTTTGACTGGGTGGAACATCGGGAAGATTTTTTGAAGGGACGGGACAAAGATCGAAGGGGATATGATAACCTCTGGTTATGATCCTTTGTACCCAAGAATCGGTAGTAATGGTTAGCCAGGCAGAAGGGTACAAGGAGAAACGTCCCCCACCACCTCCAGAGGAAAGGAGTTGGGCCGCTCTTCAGGAGCGCTGGTAGGATTGACCAGGGAAAGAATCCCTGGAACCCTGGTTACACGGTCCCCCTCTGCCCCAAAAGGGGCGTCTTCCCTGTGAGTTTCCCCCTCTGCCTCTGGAGGAGAACTCGGCCTGTGTGTCACGGAAAGAACCCTGAGATTTCTTGAACCATATCTTCCCACTCTTTTGGTTTAGGGAGAAAGCATGTTGAGGGGAAGAATAACGGACACCTACGGCAGAAAGGGTCTTACCGTCTTGTTCACATCTGGCCAGTGTGCTTTTAACTTTGGGCACAAACAATGAGGAGGACTCAATGGGGGCATTAAGGAAGGAAGACTTAAAAGGTTCCGCAAAGTTGCACAAGCGCATCCAGGCGTGTCGTCTCAAGACCATAGCTGAACCCGCCACTCTAGCTGCTCCTTCTGATGTGTGAGATATCCGTCGCATAAAGGAGTTAGATATAGACTCAGTGGTGGCCAGCTGAGAGGCCACTTTGTCACGGACCTCATCAGGCACTGCACCAGCCAAGGTTTCAGAGACCTCAGAAACCAGATCCCTTTGAAGCTTGGTAAAATGTGCCATATAATTCAGGGACCTGATAGCAAAGGTCGGTGAAGCAAAGGTGCACTTCCCTATTCTGTCCAGGGCCCGGGACTCTCTGTTAGGCGGATGGACAGTCTGGCTTTCTTCTTCTGCCAGATCCTTTTTTGTTGCAGCCGCCACCACCAAAGCATCTACAGGAAGACCTTTGAACCAATGGGGGTCCGAAGCAGAAGGGGACAAGATCTTATCTGGCCTCCGGGGGAATAGCTTCAACAGTATCAGGGGCCTTCCAAGCATGCTGCACGATGAATTTGACAAGTTCATCAGCAGGTGGAGTAACCCAGGAGATAGGGGGCCGGGTGCGAAAAGCCTGCAGGTTACACAGATTCCTCAGGGGTCGGATTAGAGGGCTGCCAGTCACCTCTCTGTTTCAGGATTTCAAGGATATCACCAAAAGATACCTCAGAGGGTGACCGAGGGGATCCTTCCCCCTCATCGAAATCTGTGTCTTCGGTGAGACACTCCTCTGTGGCGTCCATGTGCTTCCTCTTACACAAACTTTTCTGGTGTACCTCCTCAGCGGGAGAAGCTGGGGAAGACAACGGAAAAGGGGATTCCTGAGGGAATATGTCCTGAGGCCCTTGCACCCGGTGTCCGCTAGGTGCGACTTGTGAAACCAGTGCACCAGAGGAGGGCGGAGGTATAGACAATCCGGTATCAACAGCAGCGGCGAAAGCCTTCTCCATCAGTTGGAAGGCTAGTCCACCCGGAGAGGAGTGTATGTCAAAGGCAGGGGGCACTCCACCCCTAAGTGGCTCTGCCTGCCGACTCGGAGTCCCTGGATGGCAGTGGAGCAGCAGGCTATGCCTAACACAGCTGACATCCTGGGTTGTAGCAAAAGACTGTACTATATCCATGGACTTCAAAGGCAATGACGGAGAAGAATAAAAAGGTGTCTTTGGAGATGGTTGATCACCTCCCAAAAAAGGATAGTTCCTAGGGGGTGGAATACCTCTGGCCAAGAATGCTTGGCCCATAAGATGCAACACATCATGTTCAGAAAGACTTCTAGTGGACCTCACAGAGACTGAGGAAGAAACAGGCCTGTCCACAAAAGAGGCAGACTCGGTGCCCATCTCATCTGATCGCACCGAGGACAACGGTGCCGAGAAAGACTGAACTACTGTAGTCTGCACCAAAGAAATCATCGGTGTCGATGTGATTGTCTGCACCGACACAGGGATCAGTGCCAAAGTGGTTGTTGGTGCCGAAACTGGAACCGACAAAACTGGAGTCATTAATAAAGGCCTTGGTTCCGAGGAAGATCTCGGAGCCGACGTGGCCAAGATATGCGCCGACTGAACGGTCTGTGCCAATACAATGGTAAAGGTCTGAACTGAGGAGCCCCTCGGTGCCAATGTGTAGAAGGCTGCAGGAGAGGACGGATCCAAAATCAGTAGTGGAGCTGAAGGCCTCGGTGCCGAAAGTCTGGGCACCGAAAGCACTGGGGCTGACTGAATTTTAGCCTTTTTAGATTTTGGTTGGTGAGAGTCCCCAGCCAGCGACGAAGGCAAGGATTTAGCCTAAGTAGTAACATCCATTTTCTTATGGGCTTTGGGAGGGGTAGAGACCTCTGGCCCAGAAATAGCCTCTGAAAAGGGAGATTTTAGAAGTTCCTTCAGTAACAGTTTATTTTTCCTTTCTAACAAAGTTCTATTAGAAAAGTTTTCACATATATCACAAGGTGGTTCAACAGATAAATGGGAAGCTCCCAAACAATAAACACAAAAAGAGTGTGCATCAGAAGTAGGTAGTTTGTGTCCACAATCAGAACAGCGCTTAAACCCTGGACTACCCTTTTTATCTGCCATATTAATAAATACAAAAGTACCAACAATGGTACGAGAGAGTACTCGAAGGTATGAAGAGAAAAGGAAAGGGATTACCAACGATGGTAAGAAGAAATTACTTTGCGGTAAAAAGGGTAAGTAAAGGACAGAAACAAAGAACTAGAGGAAATTATGAACGCTAGATGTGATAGGGCAAGAGACAAAATATCAACTTTTCTGACTGAAAAGTAATTTGTAAAGCAATTAAACAACAACTGACTGTACTTAGCTCAAGAGAAGTAGCTTGACACGACCGGATGGCAATGCGGCAAACGAAATCTGAGTTAACAGGGAGAGGGGAATTGTGGGTAAGAGTTTAGCTCGAGAGTTTGAAGCTGACACGAGCTTGGAAAATGGCCGACTCGGTTCCGAGCTCGGAACCGATACCCATACGTAAGGAATAAACAAGGATTAACAATATCAGATTCCGGCGATCTCTAACCTATAACAATGTATTTCTGTGGCTGGGAGACCATGGCATCGCATGAAAGAAAGAGTTCGGACAGCTTTAAGCAAGAAGAAGTTTGAACATGGAACTGTAAGCTATACTGCTTTACATTTTAGGATAGAATGCTTTTGGAGCTTTCTCGCAGTGGTAGTTGGGAATTGTGTTTTGAAGGCATTGGGTTACTGTGCGCTTTCACGTTGGAGACTGGTTCTATTCTGGTTCCTTCTTGTCTCAGACTATACCTTCAAATGGAGGGGAATGAGTTGCTTGATTTAGTTTTAGTATTTCTTTACGGGGAGCTTGGATGGATTCAGTCTGCCTGTCTTGCTGTGCTTCTTAGGTTTTCTGTTGTGTCCTGATTGCATGGCATGGGATGTTTTTTTAATTTGGGAGAAATGAATGAAAAGGCTTGTTTCGTGTCTGCCACACCAGTAGGTGAGATCTGGAGCACTGGAGTGCAGAAGGTGACAGCTCCTATCTTGCAATTCTTGCTAAAGTGGTGCTGCTTTTACTTCTGTTTTGCATATGTCATTCAACACTCTGGAGTTTTGCTTATATGTTTTCAGTATGTCTCATTTCAAATGTTTATGCCTTTTATTTATTTATGATTTGTTAACCGGGAAAGTCCGACTAGGTTCCACAGAGCCTGTTTTCAGCAGAGGCCTGGGGAGAAATGCTCCAGATGCATGTCTTTGGAATGTGGGAGGAAACCGGAGTACCTGGAGGAAACCCACACGAACACAGGGAGAACATGTAAACTCCACACAGAAGGCACCCAAGCCGAGAATCGAACCGGTGAACCTCTTGCTGTGAGGTGACGACGTTAACCGCTGTACCACTGCGCCACCCTGCCCTTTTAATGAAATTGATCAATTTTCTTACTGATTTATAAGTGATATTACAGTGTGTTTTATCACATGGCGCTGGTGGCACGCATCCAGTGCTTTTCCCCTTTCTTCCTATGTAGTATAACCTTGGAGTTTTTACAAATAGTTTAGGAGTTTGAGGGGTCCAAGGCCTTAACAAAGGGTTGCATAGAGACTTGTGCCCTGCAAAAGACAAGGGAAAAAAAGGATGCTTGTTTAGATAGTGTGTTTAGATGATTTTTGTTTAGATTGGTTATGTTCATATATTTTGATTTTAGATGAAAACACACACAGACACACACACACACACACAAACACACACACTGCATTTACAGGACATATACTCTGAGGATAAAAAGAAGAAAAATTAATGAAAGAAAATATAGATATTCCATCAGATTCATATTATATGCATCCGTATTTACTGCAAAGATGTCATCCACGAACATTAAGTATAAAACGTCTTATATCAGCAGACATCATTTAGTTCAAAATATAAGGAGGTTATTCATAAAGGAATTCAAAGCACATACATTATGTGCATGACCACTGACAGATATCTTCTAGCCAGCATGATTTAGTTTTATCTTCTGGGTGTGAATATTATTCACATGAAACTGGTTATTAACAGGTTCACAGCTACACTTTTTTCCAAAATGTTATGCTAATATATGCACTGTGTTTGGATGCTGAACTACTGAATATAATTAATTATAGAACAATACCAAACTTTCCTTGGAACATCATGATAAGATGTAAAAAAATTATCAGGTTTTCTGGTCGGCCTCATTTAGGCTTAACAACTTCATATAATATAAATGCATGAGAGTTTTGTCATATAATATTAATACCCTTTCCAAATATTTGCATCTTTGCGACATGATTGTCAGTGATGTCACAAATTAATAACTTTATTCCAACCATATGAGTGATCATTATCAACTGTATTTGATTTTTGTCCAAGAAGTGACATATTTTCCTAATACATCTCTCAGACCTTGAAGGTTTTACTGCAATTTGTTGATGCAAAGTAATAACTTATTGAATGTTATTATCCAACTGGCAAAGACCAAAGCCATATTTCTATATTTTTTCTTCTAGGATTGTTTGGTTCTTAATTTTTGTCCAACCCAATTTTATTACACCCTACTCACTGGGATTGTTTAATTGATATGTTCCTGAGCTAAATTATGTTACTTATGCAGATATTCTGAAATATGCCTTTAAAATGTGCATTTACAGAAAACAGATCACTGATACTAGGTTTGTTTGTAAAGAATGTGAACCACAACACTTTAGCAATAACTTTGTCAAAGCTGAGAGAGAGAAAAAGAAACTAGGGCAAATTTAAATGGTATAGGCATGACAAGCTTGTGATATACTGAAAGTCAGAGAATGTTTTTTCAGAAAAGATAGTCCTAATTTTGTATAATACACTAAATGTACCCCCTGTCTATGCTTCACTTTTGATTTTAGAAGGATATCCACACTCAGAGAATGTTTTTCTACTTTTCTAGGACTGATATCAGAAAATCCAAAAGTGGTCTGCCTGGGTATTGCAAAACATGAGATTTTTATACAATTTGGAAATCTATCCCAGAGCACTCATCATCAGTAACATATTTATCTTTTTATGGCTATTACTTTTATGTGATCATCAGTATGTTCCATTTCAAATGTGTGTACTTCTGGCGGGTCTTTGTTGTATGGGGTCACCAGATGGTGGTGGACGTTTGGGTTTCTGATTTGTATTCCTCCAGGAAATGCGTGATGGTATGGCACCATTTATTGCAGTGGAGGGTTGAGTTGGAATGGAGCTGTTTGGGGCTCCAAGAGTTGAAGCTGAATCATTGGTCTGACTTTGAAACAGTCATGTATGGTTTTGTGCTGGAAGGCAGTTCTGGTCACATTTGATCTTGACAATTATTAGAATATACATTGAAATTATTTGAATTCAGTGCTGTGAGGTGAAAGAAAGGTGTTGGATGTTGGAATTCTTGTGGTTTTCTGATTATTTCTGTTTGTCTGTTGTGACATCAATGGTTAATGGGTTGTATCTATTGCTATATAGGATGACTTTGCTATATAGTGGTAAGTTACTTGTTGGTATTCTGCTTTATCGGATAGTTAGATGAGTTATCTCTTTACAATGATTGTAATAATTGTTAAGATGCATACGCTGAATTTCACATGGTTTAGTATGTTTTAAGGTAAGCTTTTGTGCTTACATTGATTTAACACAAAATCCAAATAATATTTATTTGTTTGTTCTAGTAACTGTTTTTTAGCAAATTAGTTAATGAGGAAATAGTTCTCTAATTAAATAATACACTCACAACTACTCATAATTGTGTTAATTTTATAAAGTCTTAGATCTGAAGACTTATTTGGTGTAATGATCTTACACATATGAATAATCCTTTTAACACGAAATACCTGAATATATATTTATGTTACTCAGCAATATTATCTGTTTTAACACACACAACTGAAAAATATTTAGGAAAGAATATAGTTTTCATTTATCTCCTAAGAAATTAATAATATTTAAACAATACACTCATTACATATCTGATAATACAAAAAAGAAAATTAATGTAGGTTGATGAGATTTATATATATGTTAAATACTGTTTTTTTTTTCCTTTTTATTTTTTGGCAGTTGTTGAATAACTGCTGTTATAGACTGCGTGGTAGATTTGAGTGGTAAATGCTACTCAAATCAGGAGTTTATATCTCCAAGAAGGGTATAGGTCAGTTTAACTTTATGAATGTAAACTACTATGGTTTTAAATATCTTTTTTTGACACCCACTATGTTGTTTATGTTAAAAGACTCTAGAGTAAGACATTTTTTTGAAATATTGTTTCTTAATACCATATAGTTTTCATTTATCTCCTAAGAAATTAATAATATTTAAACAATACACTCATTACATATCTGATAATACAAAAAAGAAAATTAATGTAGGTTGATGAGATTTATATATATGTTAAATACTGTTTTTTTTTCCTTTTTATTTTTTGGCAGTTGTTGAATAACTGCTGTTATAGACTGCGTGGTAGATTTGAGTGGTAAATGCTACTCAGATTAGGAGTTTATATCTCCAAGAAGGGTATAGGTCAGTTTAACTTTATGAATGTAAACTACTATGGTTTTAAATATCTTTTTTTGACACCCACTATGTTGTTTATGTTAAAAGACTCTAGAGTAAGACATTTTTTTGAAATATTGTTTCTTAATACCTTTGCTGCTGCCGGGGAGGGGGGGGGGTGGAAAAGACGAAACAAGAGATGATTGTGTTGGACATTTTTATCCAAGTCTGTATACCTAATAAAAATGTTTTTTCTTTAAGTATTTCTATTAACATTAATGGTCTAAACTATCCATGTAAGAGAGGAAGTTACTTAAATACTTTTTGTCTACAAGAAACGCACCTCCTAAAAGAGGACATATCTAAATTAAATATCAATATGTATACTATATTATCTAGCTCAGAACATACTAAAAAAAAAGAGGAGTAGCTATTTTATGGAATAATTCTAACCTCCTCCCAAGATTATAAAAAATTATAAAGATGACAAAGGAATGTTTTGCTCAATTACAATAAAAATTAATAGAAAAATGTTTACCTTTATTAATATCTGCTGGATACTGGGAAATGGGTTAATACAGTTACAAAACATTTAAATCAAATTGTGCTTTTACTGAAAGGAAACATCATAACAGTGGGTGACTTTAACTGTATTTAAATGAAAATTAAAGTAGTGTCCCTGGTAAGAGATGGATATCATCTCAAGCCAAACATTTGAATGATTTTGTAAATTCCTATCATCTTAAAGATATTAACACTCAAGCTAATTCAAAAATCACTTTTTTAAACTTTCTTCTCAAATAGACATAGTTCTTATTCTAAAATAGAGTTATTATTTCTAATGAAATATTATTTCTAATGAAATGATTGATAACTTATCTAAAACCAAGGTCATCTCCTGTCCATTATCAGATCATAACTCCATAACTTTTCATTTAATAATTAGCTCAACGCTTAATGTTCAGATTAAAATAAAATTGGCTTATATTACTAAACTAAAATATTTCAAAGAATTTTTAAACACAAAAAAATCAGAATTTTATTGATCTGAACACTACTATAGACACACCTGTAATATTTGTATGGGATACCTTAAAAGCTTATCTATATGGGAAAGTGATTAGCTGCTATACTAACAAAAGGAAACTCTGGGACAAAGATTTATAAGAGATACAGTCAAAAGTGGATAAACTAAAAAACTTAAGAATAATAAGAACAAAATAAACAGTAAGTCTAATGAAGAAATTAGCAAAGTAAATAAATATTTAGAGATACTAAACCATAAGACTATGATTAGTTTGGAAAAATTCAAATTTATAAACTTTACTCTATAAATAAATAAATAATACATAAATAAAATAAATAAAAATACTCTTCTAAAAAAAGAAAAATGTTTATAACTTAAAAGATATATTAAGGGAATTTAGGGAATTCTTTCATAAAATAAACCAAAAACCAAACACTATAAAATCAAGAGATAAGATAAATACTTTATTAACAAGTACACAGATAAAAAACTCAGTAAACAAATAGAATCTCTAGACATACATATCTCAGTTACAGACCTTCAAAATCAAATTAATAAACTAAAACTTAATAAAGCCCCAGGAAATGATGGAATTATCCCTGAAATTTATAAAATCATCCCAAAAAGTGCCCTTAATTTATTACATACATTTTTCTAACAATTCAAGCAGATACCATTAACCCTCCCTCTTGGAAATATACCTTCCTATCCCCAATATTAAAACTCAATAAAGATCCTTCTAAATGTTCTTCTTATAGACCCATTTCCTTGTTGAATGTTGATTACAAAATGTTTATGTCCATTCATGCTGATAGATTAAAGAATTTTTTTCCGACCTTGACAGATGAGGATCAAACGGGCTTTTTTATCAATAGAAATACATATAATATAAAAAGAACTATAACACTAATTGACTATGCCAACAATCAAAAAAACGAAACATTAATAAGTTTAGATGTAAATTGCGCTTTCAATTCAGTTAGTTGGGATTATTTGGTTATGTTATTCGAACAGTTAAACTTCTCTGATACTTTTACAAATTTAGACTCACATCCTCACATCTTTATATAGGATGTCAAGCGTATATAAAAATAGGTACCAATATTTCACAAAATATCCCAATTTCTAAAGGAACTAAACAATGATGTCCTATTTCTCCTCTTCTCTTTACTTAAATAATGAAACTTTGGGCTAATCTAATAAGAACAGAGAAAGATATTGAAGGTTGTAAAGTAAATCCAGACATATCATCAAAAATACAGCCATTTGAAACTTTGGGCTAATCTAATAAAAACAGAGAAAGATATTGAAGGTTGTAAAGTAAATCCAGACATATCATCAAAAATACAGCCATTTGAAGATGATGTTCTTATAACATTAAAATGAGATAACTCTTCTATTACTACTTTATTTAAATCAATGGAAATTTTTCAAAAAATATCAGGTTTAAATTTTTATAACGACAAAACAAAAATTCTACCTATCTATCCAAATAATTATTAACTAGATAAGAAATATCTTAATTATTTAGCCAAACCTGAACAAATAACATATCTGGGAATTATACTAAGGACATAAAAGATATAATACAGCTTAATTACAATCAAAGTTTAAAAGTCATCCAAAGTCATATAAATAACTGTAATAAACATTTTTTTACAATGGAAGAGAGACTATCAATAATTAAAATGATAACACTTCCAAAAATAGTATATATTATCCAGTCAATTTCATTACCTTCTCCAAAATCAATAATTTAAAATATTAAATTTAACAATATTAACATTTCTATGGTTTCCAAACAAATCAAGAGTGGCATTAAAGTATCATACAAGACAATGGTCTAAAGAAGGGATAGGCTTTCCAGATTTGGAATTATACACAATTTCTTCTGTAATTAAAACTGTTTCTCTTTTAGTAGACACAGGTTATACTGCCAAATGAAAAAAATATTGGGAGGCATTTTCTGTGGATTGATGCACTAGGTCTAAAGGTTACAATTTATACATACTAAATAACACATTTATATGGTTACTAAAATATTTTTCACTACATATACTACACTAAATCTAACTAAATCTAGTTATATATCACTCCTTTTAAACAACTTTAGAAATTTCATTTATACATTTCTAGTATATAAAGAATGATGTCCTTCAAGAATGCAACTGCAGTCATAACATATGGGTTGTCCTGCCTCAGGCAGCCCTCGGTCGGCCGGATTCCAAAGTCTGGGTCCGGCGTCTGATGTCGCATTTCTCTCCGACGTCAGAGCGGCTGGAGTACATAAGCATCAGCCGACGCCATCTTCTCCAGTCTTTCTTGCCACACGGTGCCCGAAGCAGAAGCAGTTCGCAAGTGCCAGTCGGTCAGCTCCTGTATTCTTCGAATCCGAAGTCATCAAAAAAGCTAAGTACCCCGTTGGGGACCTTTTCTTGCCTCAGCCGATGTCAGAAATTACTGAAAAAGTAAATAATTGTTTGTCTTGTGGTAAACAAATACCTCATAAGGATTTCCACTCTTACTGCCTTCCTTGCCTTGGCTCAGACCACGACGTCTCGGCCTGTGCCGCCTGTGCTCGCTTCAATAAGCGCACTCTCAGGCACCGGGTGGAGTTCGCTGAAGACTTTTATGGCGATAAATTCGATTATACAATGCCGTCGGAACTACTGACATCGCAGACTCCTAAGAAACGAAAAGACCGGGACCAACATCCTCAGCCCACGTCTTCCACCGACACCACGCCAAAATCAACCGCGAGTGCCCCGGTTCCCTCTGAGGCGGTTATTTCACCGCTCCGAACCGAAGACACCGCATTACCAATACCTCCAATACCGGAGACCACACCAACGCCAGTTACTGATTTTCCTTCGGATACTGAAACCGAGGAAATGCCCGAGACCATTGCTGTGGATAAGGTCACTCCTGCACGTGGAGCTGCTAGGCCTCCCATGTCCATGTCTATCAAGGCCTACACACGTGCTAAGGCAGCCAGCAAGACCAAGCACCTTACTGCTAAAGCCTTACCTCAGCTTACTCCTGAAACACAAATCATGACTATGGCCGCAGACTTAATTTCCATGATCAGAGGTTCCCAGGCCCATCCTGAGAGAGGATCCCAGCCTCCTCCTGATAAGAGGCCCAGGGTTGAACCCTCTGACCCTCTCCCTTCAGATGAAGATTCTGAGGACTCTGTTCACTCCGATAGCCAGGAAGAGCCCTTCCAGACCTATGAGGACTCAGATGCAGAGGACTCCATCCCCTCGGCCTCCCCTCCTGAGGATATTTCTTTTGGTGAAGTTCTGCATTCCATGAGGGAACATTTTAAGTGGCAAGGCCAGGAATATTCTGATTCCAGAAAGCGCCTTCGAACCTTCCTTAAAAAGCCCCAACACAGGCCCTTAGCTATACCTCCTGTGCTTGATGTTTTGGATGATCTATACTCTGACTCCAGTGTTACCCCTGATACTCTTCCTCCTGCTCCTGCCAAGCCTGACAGATACTATAGGGTCCCAGAAACACATTCTCATTTCTTTAGGGCCCATACTGTTGATTTAGAAACAATTTCACAGGGACCGAAGGGGGTTTCAGCTACCACCTCCAAAAATCCTTTGCCTTCCAACAGGGAAGCTAGATCATTAGAGAGATGGGGGAAGAAGGTTTACACCTCCACTACTTTATCTATGAGAGCTCTCAATTGTCTCTTTCATATGTTTCAATATCAGGATTACCTGTTAGATGATTTACAGAAAACATTGGCCTCTCCTGAACCTTTAGATAGGAAGTCTTTGCAGGAGGCTGTACATAATTCTCAGCAAGTTAGCAATCACTTTCTTCAGTGTGGATATGATGCATTGGAAGCTTCATGTAGGGCAGCTATGACAGGGGCGGTCATTCGTAGACATGCATGGTTAACAGAACAACCTCTACCCGATCATGTTAAGGCAAAACTTCTTGATGCACCCTTGGAAAAGAACAAGCTTTTTGGTGCTAATGCTAAAGATGTGTTAAAGTCCATTGAGGAAAAAGCCAAGTCAGTTCAGACAGTCAAAGATTTCCTCCAGGTTCAGCCACCCAGATTTAGCAGGAATTGGCCTTCTAAAAACTGGTCCTTTCCTAATCCTGAAAGATTTCAAAGGGGCAAAAACAGGCGTGGCCGAGGAAGAGGACATTACAGAGGTTCCTACAGGGGACGACAATGGCAACCAGCAAACCAAAGAAGTGACACAAGGGTTTCTCCTGCCCCACAGGGACAATCTCAATGACTTTCCTCTACTTCCGCTGACCAAGGAGCAAACAGAAGCTCCTTTGGGCGGAAAATTATCTCTGTTTTCAGACAATTGGCACAGATTGACAAAGGACAAATGGATTTTGGACATTATAGACCAAGGTTACAGGTTCCACTTTCATACCTTGCCAAGAAAACAAGGCATGCCAAACCTACCACAAAACCAGAGGGCAGAGGCTATCAAGCAAATTTCTCTGCTTGCTCAGATCAAAGCAACAGTAAAAGTTCCACAACAAGAACAAGGCCAGGGGTTTTATTCAAGACTGTTCCTTGTTCCAAGAAAAGAAACTCAATGGAGACCAATACTGGATTTGTCTGCATTAAATACTTTTCTCATAGTACCAAAGTTCAAAATGCTGACTCTACAGCAACTCCTTCCCATGCTGGGCAAGGGGTCTTGGCTGATTACTCTGGACCTCAAGGAGGCATACCTGCATGTCCCTATCAGGCACAGCTGCAGAAGATACCTCAGATTTCTTGCAGGGCCAGAGCATTATCAATTCTCAGCATTGCCATTTGGCTTATCTACTGCACCCAGAGTATTCACAAAATGCCTGGCTTCAGTAATTGCTCATTGCAGGCTCCAGGGGATCCAAATTTACCCGTACCTGGACGACTGCCTCATACAAGCGGACGACAAACTGATTTTGACAAAAAACTTGAATTATGTCATACAATTGCTACAGGCTCTGGGATACACAGTCAACTTCCAAAAGTCAAGACTTCAGCCATCCCAGCAAATAACCTTCTTAGGAGCCAAACTAGACACAGCCTCTCAAATGGCTTACCTGACAGAAGATAAGCAAAAGAAGTTAACTCATTATTTCAAAGGTTTGGCAAAGCTCACCCAGATGACTGCAAGGAGATTCCTACAGGCCCTGGGTTACATGGCATCCTGCATTCTCCTGGTTCCATTAGCAAGACTACACATGAGAAAGCTTCAATGGTACCTAAAAAGCTTATGGTCTCAACACAGCAACAACCTGGAGACAGCCATACCGCTCATTCCATGCCTACAAAAGGAATTTCTATGGTGGGCCTCGGTAAGCCAGGCAAACACAGGCATGTCGTTCAAAAAACCTCAGATAACACAGACCATGACCACAGATGCCTCAGACCTTGGATGGGGGGCGCACATGGAGGGCAGATGTATTCAAGGACAATGGTCTCCAAAGGAAACACATCTGCATATCAACCAAAAAGAAATGCTGGCAGTAATGCATGCCATCGAGGCCTTTCGACAACAACTTCAGCAAGGCCACCTGCTAATACAGACAGACAACACCACTGTGATGTGGTACATAAACAAGCAGGGGGGCACCCATTCTTACCCCCTTTGCAGACTGACAATGAATCTTTGGGAAAAATCACTGAGCCTAAACATACAGTTGCAATCCCAGTTTGTTCCAGGCAAAGACAATGTGCTGGCGGACAGCCTAAGCAGGAATTTCCTAGACCCCCACGAGTGGAGGTTACATCCAGAAATCTTCATACGACTCAAATCGACATGGGGCAGGCCAGAAGTAGACCTATTTGCCTCCCACCTCAATCATCATCTACAAAAGTTCTGTTCAAGGACATATCATCCACAAGCATGAAAAATAGATGCTCTCTCATTCAACTGGAACTTCCTAAAAATCTATGCATTCCCACCTCTGCCACTGATGACCACAGTATTACTAAAGATCAAAGCAGAGAAGCCCAAGGGGATCCTAATAGCTCCAGACTGGCCAAGACAACACTGGTATCCACTACTATGGAGCATATGTCACAATAAAAAGTGGGCCCTTCCCCAATGGCCCCAACTTTTGACTCAACACAACTTCAAGACAGCACATCCCAACATTCAGACGCTGCAGCTAACAGCTTGGGAGATCCCATGAATAACCTCAATCTATCTCTCTCCAAGGAAGTTCAGCGGATACTAACAGAAGCCCGAAGACCATCCACCAGAAAGGTTTACTCAGCAAAATGGAAGAGATTCAGCATTTGGAATACCAGCAAGGGTCATGATGCATCATTATTGAACATCCCGCTCATTCTGGAATATTTGGCAGATACGCTACAGAATGGACTCTCATATTCTTCCATAAAAATACATGCTTCAGCTATTTCAGCTACATACAACACTGATCCACCTGTGTTTTCACATCCTTTGTTAAGGCAATTCCTTAGGGGAATCAAGAATATAAAGCCACCAAGAAAGGCTCCAGTACCAGCTTGGGACCTCAACTTTGTCCTAGAAAAACTGACTCTACCTCCCTTTGAGCCAGCAGTTTCTGTGGACTTACAATTTCTCTCATGGAAGACAGCGTTCCTGTTGGCAATTACCTCAGCAAGAAGGGTTTCGGAATTACAGGCCCTAATGGCAATACCACCGTTCATAACCTTTCACAGAGACAGGGTCTCCTTACGAACCAACCCTACCTTTCTGCCAAAAGTGGTATCTAGGGTTTCTTTAAATCAAGCAATTCACCTGCCTACTTCCTTTCCCAATCCTGAGAACAAAGGGGAAAGACTGTTGCATACCTTGGACATTCACAGACAACTTCGCTACTACCTGGACAGAGCCAAGACCAGTAGGAAGTCTGATCAGCTTTTTGTAGCTTACGCCCCTGGAGTACAAGGAAAAGCAATTTCCAAACAGACTATTTCAAAATGGATTGGGCATTGCATCAGATTCTGTTATTTCTTCCATGGAAAGAGTGTACCAGCCAATGTCAGACCACACTCCACCAGAGCTACAGCCACCTCTACAGCATTCTTAAGAGGGGTGCCTACAAAAGACATTCTAGAAGCTGCTACATGGAGCTCCATGCATACATTCTCCAAACACTACAACCTCCCTTTATATTCCAGATCCAGAGCAGGCTTTGCTTCGGCAGTCCTGCAGGGATTGATAGCTACACCATCCTTTTCTTAGAGCATTCCACCTCCCCAGCTAAGCTATGGTATTCAACCCATATGTTATGACTGCAGTTGCATTCTTGAAGGACATAGTACAGTTTTGTACCTACCATAAATGTAGATGTCCGATAGATATGCAACTGCAGTCGGGTTTCCTCCCTCCTTCCCCTCTATGCCTTGGGTCCACTCCTCTCCCTGTTATCCTTAGCTGGGGATATCTGTTATGGTGTATCTGTTTATTGCTTATTTATTTGTCTGGAAACCTGCTTTTGTCTTCCAATTTGATTACAGCCTTCCTTGGAGGGCACCTGGCATCTGGGGCAAGAAACACTGAAGAAGATGGCGTCGGCTGATGCTTATGTACTCCAGCCGCTCTGATGTCGGAGAGAAATGCGACATCAGCCGACGTCGGACCCAGACTTTGGAATCCGGCCGACCGAGGGCTGCCTGAGGCAGGACAACCCATATGTTATGACTGCAGTTGCATATCTATCGGGCATCTACATTTATGGTAGGTACAAAACTGTACTTTTTTTCTCCTATTATCAGAGCTTAATATCAGAGCTTTGGCCAGCTAACATCTACCTGAAATCAGCTGGACGTATAAGTGAATTTAAGTACGCTTTTATCTGCTCTTTTGCATATAGTACTGTATTTAATTTATTTATTTGTGTTTTTCTCTGAATATTAACTCTACTGAAGTTTTGGCTGTCTCTCTACAGAGTACTTTTTAGTATTTCTGTGTAGCCATTGATAGCAGTGGGAGGGGGTAGTTTCAGCTCATCACTGACATTCTGTCTTGCCTTATATAAGTGGTACATTTTGAGTTATCGCTGCTTAATATCAGGGCTTTGGCCGGCTAACATCTACCTGAAATCAGCTGGAAGTATAAGTGAATTTAAGTACACTTTTATCTGCTCTTTTGCATATAGTACTGTAATTAATTTATTTGTGTTTTTCGCTGAATATTAACTCAACTAAAGTTGTGGCTGTCTCTCTACAGAGTACTTTTTAGAATTTCTGTGTAGCCATTGACAGCAGTGGGGGATAGTTTCAGCTCATCACTGACATTCTGTCTTGCCTTATATAAGTGTTACATTTTGAGTTATCTCTGCTTAATATCAGAGCTTTGGCCGGATAACATCTACCTGAAATCAGCTGGACGTCTAGGTGAATTTAAGTACACGTTTATTTGCTCTTTTGCATATAGTACTGTATTTAATTTATTTATTGCTGTTTTTCACTGAATATTAACTGAACTGAAGTTGTGGCTGTCTCTACAGTTAGTTCCCCACCCACCCTCCCTGTTCTTGTTTTGGTGTTAATGTTGGTGGCTTTGAAACTGCCCACCCCTCTTGTAGATTTGTATTTCGATACTCCTTCTGGGCCCATCTAATTTGCTCACTCAACTGAGTGCAGTGAGATCATATTCTGATTTCAGGCACTCCTACTGTGTACAAAGAGAGCATTTGGGAAGGACAACCCCTGTAGCCTCTTAATCCTGCTCTGTTCCCTGCCTCAAAAAAAAAATAAATAAATATATATATATATATATATATATATATATATATATATATATATTTTTTTTTTTATTCAGTTGCTGTTACTGTAGCTGTCTTACTTGCTCTTCTGCGTGCTATCTGTTCAGTCACTCGTACTCTGCATGTATTACTGCTTGTTAGTAGCCTTCTAATTTACTGCCTTCTGCACTTGTTTTTTAGTAATTTGTTTATTTAATTGCATTTTTGAACTGTATTTGCCGTAGTGTTGCTACACACTCGGGTGTGCTGGCCTGCACTACAATCTGAATTGTATTTACTGCTGTTTAGCTGCTTTTCTGTAAAAAAAAAAAAAAAAAAAAAAAAAATCCAAGCTTGTTTCCTGCCTTTCCTGTAACTAGTCAAGTCCAGTTACAGACTTGCTCTATCCAGGACTGTTGGTAAGTTTCTGAGCCCCCCCCAAGCCTTTCTGTGTTGGAGGGGAAGCCTTCTAGCTTATCAGTGGGAGTGGTAAGCACTACGTAGCCTATCTACCACGGGAAGAGTGGGTTTTGGCCCTGAAATTGTAATTCATTGGCCGTTTGGGCAGTTTTTCCATCTCTTTCTACTTTCTGGTTAAAAGCCTGTTTTGCATTTGGTCCCTGCATTTCCTTTAACTAGTGTAGTCCAGGTCCAGATTTGCTGTATCCAGGACTGTTGATAAGCCTCTGAGCCCCCCAAGCCCTTCTGTGTTGGAGAGAAGCCTTCTAGCTTATCAGTGGGAGTGGTAAGCACTAGGTAACCTATCTACCGCAGGAGGAGTGGTTTCTGGCCCAAAAATGATAGTTTATTGGCTGTTTCGGAAGCTTTTCCATCTCTTTCAACCTTCTGATTTAAAAGTCTGCGTTTGTGCTTGTTTCCTGCCTTTCCTGTTACTAGTCTAGTCCAGGTACAGATTTGCTGTATCCAGGACTCTTTGTAAGCTTCTGAGCCCCCCAAGCCTTATCCGTGTTGGAAGGAAGCCTTCTAGCTTATCAGTGGGAGTGGTAAGCATCAGGTAGCCTATCTACCACAAGAGGAGTGGTCCCTGGCCCAGAAATTGTAGCTATTGGCTGTTTGAGCAGTTTTTTTTTCCATCTCTTTCAACTTTCTGGATTGAAAGCCGCACTTGTGCCTGTTTTCCACCTTTTCTATAACTAACCTAGTCCGGTTACAGAATTGCTGTATCCAGGATTGTTAGTAAGCTTCTGTGCCACCCAATCCTTTCTGTGTTGGAGGGAAGCCTTCTAGCTTATCAGTGGGAGTGGTAAGCACTAGGTAGCCTGTCTACCACAAGAGAGGAGAGGTTCTTGGCCCAGAAATTGTAGTTTATTGACCATTTGGACAGTCTGTCCGTCTCTTTAAATTTTCTGGTTTAAAAGACCACATCTGTGCTTGTTTCCCATCTTTCCTGTAACTAACCTACTGGGTTGAACTAGAAAGCCTTAAACTGATACAAGCCTTCTAGCTTAGAAGAGAGACTTTGGAGTGATCAGTTATCAGTTTTCTGTACTTTCTTGCTGTACTTAACTGTTTTTCGTCTAAATGCAGATTTTCCAGTGTTTATTGTGATTTAAAAGCTTGTTTTTTCACATATTGTACTTATTTGACTGCCTGCACTTTTAAAAAGTTGTTTTTTGTTTAAATAATTTGTTTAACTGTTGTAGGCTACACACTGAAGTGTGATAGCCTTTTCTGATCGTTTGTAGTTGTTTAAAGCTGTTTTAAGTGTATTTTTTACTGTTTTTGCCTTATCTTTTCAAAAAAACAAAAAAAAATTCTTTGTTTCCCGCCTTTCTAAGCTAGTATAGTCCAGTTTTCAGGCTAGTGCTGAATTCAGGGTTGTGATATTAGTTTCTGAGTTGCCCATACCTTACTTGCATAGAAGGAAGTTTCTCTGTTCACCTGTGAGAGAGGGGAGCTTTGAGCAACCTATCTGTCCCTGGAGGAGTGGTTCCAGCCCAGAAGTTAGTAGTTTATTGGCCATTTTGGGCTAATTTCTATCTCTTTCATTTCCGTACTATAAAAACCACGTTTGCACGGTTTTGAGCACCGGGCAGTGCTGGTTAGCTACGGTTAAATTATTCCTGGCTACACTAAGTCTCCTCTTCAGTTTTTCCCTTGAAACTAGTCTAACTCTCAACCTAAGCACTCAAAAAGCATCTTACAGCCCAGCACTTGCTCAGATCTAATAGCAAGCACTAATATACCCTGACACTGATTGCCCAGCAGGGCAAGGCTCTTTATTCACCCCTCACCAACCAAGCAACAAAGCAGCTCACCCTACTATTCAGGCATGACCAAAGGGCAACTTTAGGTGCACTCTCCAGTCCAGCTGGTGAATCTGGGTATCCTGAGGCAATGTTACAACTGCCTCATGTACACAGACAACCCTCTCCTCCTACCACAAAACACTAACATATGCGAGAGATGCAACTGTACAGCCAAACTGGAAGCTAAGCTTTCTCCACCCAAGACTGGAACAGACAGTTAAGAGGAGAAGGTTAACACTTGCACCACACCTCCAGCCTCACACAGACCTACTAAAATAGCATTGGCAAAAAATACACATAAATACACAAAATGTATTTATTTATTTATTCCAGTTTGATGACCGGGGAGGTCCACTGGGCTCGGGGAGCACGTTTTCAGTGGAGGCCCGGGGAGAAAAGCTCCACAATACATAGTTTAGTTACATGCATAGTAATAAAGAAACTTTGTATTACAAACAGCAGGTAGCATACATAAAGAGACTTTGCATTTCAAATAAAGAAACTTTGCATTACAAACAGCAGGTAGCATACATAAAGGAACTTTGTATTTCAAACAACAGGTAAAACCAAAGTTAACTTTGCATTACAAACAACAGGTAACATACATACAAGAATACAAGCAATTATTGTTTTGTTTAGGTGAGAAAGAAGGCAAAAGGCCTTGAGGCTAGATTTTACAGTTTAGTTTTTTTATACAATTTATATTAGAGAGAGAGGTTGGCTAGGTGAAAAGGTTAGCCGGGAGTAGAGTGAAGGAGAGCTTGGGAGGTATGGGGTGAAGAGTACAGTTGCATTTCCTGTTTAAATAAAGGAAGGAATGAAGAAGAGTTTTAAACTTTTCTACGTTGTCACAGGTCCTCAAAGAGGAGGGAAGGGCATTCCATTTTTTAGCTAAGGAGAAGGATCATACTGGGATCATAGTCGGAGGTTCTAAATAAAAACCTGCAAAAGCATCAGAGACCTCCAAAGCAGACACCCAAACAACTTGCACTTCCCGGCACAAACCAGACAACACATAAAACACAAAATCAGTGTGCCAAACAATCACAGGCCTTAAGGCGAAATAACATACCTAACACACTAGTAATAGATGACTCTATAGTCAGGCACACTGGCGTCCCACTCACTAGGCTGGACAAGCAGAAGGTTACTGTTAGCTGCCTGTCGGCAGCCAGAATCCGCCACATAACACAAGCACTCAGGTCACTTCAGAACAAGTTCAAATATGACTCTGACATTGTTCATGTTGGTGTGAATGACCTGAGACGTACCTCCCTGGACTACATGAAAAGAGACATGGAAAAGCTCTCTGATCATGCATCCCAGGCTGGTATGACCCTGACCCTGAGTGGCATCCTACCCTCACCAAGAATGATACCTCAGTATAAAGAAAAAAATATCAATTTCAACAATTGGCTAAGCTTCTGGTATCATTCAAAGGGGATCCAGTGTCTGTCAGCCTGGGACGACATGCTCGACAAGCCACGTTGCTTCGCAAGACATGGCTTGCACCTGTCACCCCTAGGCTTTCGAATACTGGCCAAGGCTCTTGCTGCCCCCATACTGCCTTTTTAAGGCAAGGCTCAAAAGTCAAACCCACCTCCGTAAACAGCTCAATTAACAAAAAACTGAGGGTTATGCTACTAAACGCAAGGAGTTTAAATCTCAAAATGCACGCTCTAGAAGCACTCCTCAGTATGGAGAACATCGGCATCTGTGCAGTAACTGAAACCTGGTTCAAGGCTCCAGAGAGCACCCCAGCACTACCAGGCTACAACCCATACCACACGTTTTGGCCACAGAATACGGACCAAAACACAAAAAGAGAGGGTGTATCCATAGGTTCATAGGTTAGTACTAGGATAACTGCCCTTGCAAGCCATTTTAAGCCTAGCCAATTATCCCTTGTGAGACTCAAACCCTGTACCTTGTGTTTGTAAGGCAAACACCTTAACCATTAGGCCACCCTCCCAACCTCCATATTCATCAAGGATACCTACACCTCCAGGTTAGTGGCACAGCATGATACCTCTGAGATCATCCATGTGCAACTAACATCAGGCAAATCTGCAATGCAAATTGTGGCCTGCTACAGATCACCCTCCATGACCTAGGACCACCACTCCACCTTTCTGGAGACACTGGAAAACATGACGGTCCTACCGAACACCCTGATATTGGGCAATTTCAATTACCCTACCATTCACTGGGAAAACTACTCGAGTACAAATTCCCAGGCCCAGCGCTTCCTGGAATTTATCAACTCAAATGCCCTGGATCAGCTGGTAAACTCCCCTATTAGAGGTGAAAACATATTGGACCTGGTCATCACCAACATGAGCGACAGGTGTTTCACACCGAAGGTCAACCCGTCACTGGTTAGATCAGACCATAAACTAATCACTCTGGATGTCCACACCCTACCACCACCCCCAACTAAGGAAACCACAGTAAAAACTTTCCTATAGCAAACTTCACCTTACTTAAGACAGAGGTGGTAAGTTTCACAGCCCCCACACTAAAGGATAACGCTGCCCAAGATGCAGAAACCTTTACAAATGCACTCTATGAGCACCTACAAGGATGCATGGATCGTGCCATCCCTAGCAAAACCAAGACTCACTCCTCTAAGAGAGGGAAAACAGTTTGGTGGACCCCTGCAATAAAAAAAGCAAATCCAAGAAGGAAAGACATCTCTGATCAGTATCAACAAGAAACTAAGGTCCCTCATGAAATCATCCACAGTTAACTTCCAAAGAAAAATAGCCAAGGATTCAAAAGATAACCACAAAGCCTTCTTTAACTATGTTAAGAATCTAAGTGGCAACTCACAGATATGCACTGAACTAGTGCAAAATAGCACAAAATATACTGAACCTACTGATATTGCCAACATCCTGGCAGATAGATTAAGTGCAAACATCACCCCTCTCTCACCTCCAAAAGGGCCCACAACAATACCGGAAAAGTGTAGTGTCCCAAAAATCACAGACGCACAGGTGAAAACAGCCCTTTCAAAAGCCAAAAACACAGTGTCAATGGGACCAGATGGTGTCCCAGGCTGCGTCTTGCATGAACTACAGAACGAACTAACCCCATCTCTAAACACGCTGTTCAAAGTCAGCCTCTCCACAGGCTATGTGCCCATAGAATGGCGCACAGCAACGGTTATTCCTGTCCACAAAGGAGGGGCCACAACTGATCCTGGTAACTATCACCCCATAAGCCTGACTAGCCTGGTCTGCAAGGCTATGGAGCACATCATCATGAAACTCATTAACAAAGACATTGGGAACCTCTGTCGGCTTTGTTAAGGGCAGATCATGCCTACTAAACCTGGTTGACTTCTTTGAGACAATCACCAAGGCCACAGACGAGGGAAAGGTGGTTTACAAAGCCTACCTTGATCTCGCCAAGGCTTTCAACACCATTCCCCACTTGGGTATTACAGAAAAACTCACCAGCCTGAACATAAACCCCTACGTCACGAGATGGGTTGCCAACTGGCTTACAGACAGAACTCACACAATAAGAATAGCAGGCTCTAGGTCCAACTCTAAACCAGTCAAGTGGTTTCCCGCAAGGCTCGGTCCTGGGACCCCTACTTTTCGGCATATACTTCTCAGAAGTACAGGCAAACACAGGAGGACTATGGCTAACCAAGTTCGCTGATGACTGCAAACTGGGAGCCAAAATTGACTCTTCGGCTGACACGGACATAGGGCCTTACTGAGACGGACACCTGGTGTCAAAGTCATGGCCTCAAGCTAAATGCCAAAAAATGCATAGTCATCCCATATGGGAAAAACAAAACACCCACGAATTACCACATAGGTGGCAGCCCCCTTTTCTGGGGACCCAAGTAGATAGTAATCTCTCCTTTGACAATCATATTGCCAAAGAAGTTAGGAAATCTTTCTATGTAGCCCATCTAATTACTAAAGGGTTTGCATCTAGAAATAAAGAGGTTATAGTGCCGCTCTACTCATCACTCATTAGACCCATCATAGAGTACAAGGCCCCATTTGGGAGGTACCTCCCAAGACACTTCCAACAGCTGGAAAGACCACAAAAGTACCTCACCAAGAGGATTACTGGCCTCAAACATATGTCCTATGCAGCCCGACTGAAAAAACTCCGGCTGTACTCAGTGGCATATCGCTTACTCAGAGGTGATCTCTGCCTGACTTACAAAGCCATGTCGAACTCAGAATTGATGGACATGCTCCACCTAAAAAAATCCAAGTCACTGCGAGCCACGCGCTCTTGTGAGCTAAACCTCGCCACAACAATAAATAGAACATGCTGGAGGGATAGATTCCTGTCACAGAGACTCCCCATGCTTTAGAACAAAATTCCAAATTACATCAGGCACAGCCCCTCATTAACACTCTTCAAGAGAAACCTTGACGAGTGGATGGGTAACAGAAAATACACACCTGGGGTCACTTCATTGGCTCTGCTTGACAGATGATCAGTTAATTAATCAATGGGGCCGCGACAACTGACACACTCTGGCTAGGCTTATAAATGCCCTCGGGCAGATAGCCTAATACCTACCTATGAAACTATTCCTTATAGCCTTTACACAGAGAAATATATCTTTCTCTGACCCTACAAAAATGTTATTCAAAGAAAATAATCTAATATATTGGTTCTAGATGATGGTAAATGATGAGGGTTCCTATCAGAAGAGGGAAAGCTTAAATTAGTGAACCCTCTTATAGCAAACTTTAAAACATGAAACCTGAAAATGTTGAAGGCACGGAACACAAATTTTTTTCCCAGGGAAAAATTGATGGGTTGTTCTCCGGACTTTGCTGTTTTCTCCACTGTGGTGTGATCTTGGAGTTGGTATATTTAAGTTGGGGGGTTTGGGGGCGAAGCCCCCACTTTATTTTGCCTGTACATTTTTCTTTCTTTTTGGATAAGCAAATTTTTTCCCTGGGAAAAAAATGCGCTGATCTCTTCCTTCAACATTTTAAGGTTTAGCGTTTTTAAGTTCGATAAAAGAGTGTTCGATCTTCTGATACAGATGAAATGATGATTTGAAAACTACAGATAATCTGATATACAAGTTTGAATTAGATAAGAATCTATGTTTAGAATTACAAATATATAAGCAGTTCCTTTTAAATTTATTTATTTATTTTATTTATTTATATTTGTTTTTGTTAACCGTGAGTGTCCGACTGGACATAGGTCCATTTTCAGCGGTGGCCTGGGGAGAAAAGCTCCACAGTTAAAATAAACAGACAGTAGTTACATTGGATTACATAGCAATTAACAATTTACATAGCAATTACTTACAACATATTTACAGATGAAGAACATAGTACATCAGTAGACAACTAGAATCTTTATCTGTGAAGTACATAATAGACATTAACAAATGTTACAAGAAGAAGTTCCTGCTGTATAATAAGTACTGGCTTATGTGCATCTGAGCTTGCTATAATCAAGGTAGTTAGTGGAGTGGAAAGAAAAGTAGTGGTTGGATGGGGAGGGTGATATTAGAGTGGGAGTTGCAAGGGCATAGCCAGCATGTTTTTAGGTGCGCTTTTAGTAAAGTTTTGAAGTGGGTGCATGATGGTATGGAGGTAATTGTGGGTGGGAGGGAGTTCCATAATTTGGCTATGGTGCAAGAGAATAGTGCTTCACCAGCAGAGTTATTGGCTTTAGTGATCTGCAAGTGATTTTTGTTGCTGGATCTTAGTGGTCTGGTGGTGCGATAGGGTTGGAGTAGATTCTGGAGAGATGGGACATTTAGTGGATGATTTACTAGTTTGTGGACAAGTGAGAGTTGATACCATCGAAGGAGGTGAGGGAGTTCAAGCCAGCCCAGTTCAGCAAGTGAGAGACAGTGGTGACTACGGTAGGATGCCCCTGTGGCGAATTTGGCGATTTTGTTGTAGCAGGTCTCTAGCTTGTTTAAATCACATTGCCTTAGGTTGGTATATATTGGACAGGCATAAAGTAGGGTGGAGATAAGGTGGGAATTTGCTATTGAACTCTTTGCTGCTTGGGTGAGAAGTTGCTTATTTCTGTATAGCGCTCCTAGTTTATTGTGGACTTTTTTTATGGTCAAGGATATGTGAATGTCAAATTTTAGTTTATTGTCTATTTCCACTCCTAGCAATTTGGTGTGTTCAGTTGAGTATATAGTGGTGTTGTCTTTTGCTGTGATGTTAAAGTGAGAGTTGTTTTGAGTATGTTTGGTGGGTTGGAAGATGAGTAGTTTAGTTTTGTTTGGGTTGAGTATTAATTGGGCATCGGATAACCAAGTTTCAACAGAGGAAAAGGCTTCCTGTGTGACTTTTTGCAGTTTGGGTAGGGACTGGGCTGAGCAGATGATGGTTGAGTCATCTGCGTATTGTATGAGTGTGCTATGTTTGGTGGCAGAGGCTAGATTATTGGTGAAAACAGAGAAGAGTAGGGGTCCAAGGCTGGATCCTTGGGGAACCCCTATGGAGACAGGTAGTTGGGGAGATATGTCATTCTGCCATACAATGGATTGTTGGCAGTCAGACAGGTAACACTGAAACCAGTTGGTGACCGATTGTGAGAAGGATAGGTTATTGAGGACAGAGATAGGTTGTTTGTGTGGGACCATGTCAAATGCTTTAGATAGGTCTAGGAAAGTAGCAGAGGAGAGATAGCCATTGTTTTTATGCTGAAAGATAGTGTTAGTAAAGGAGAGTAAGGCAGTGGTGGTGCTATGGTTTGGTCGGAAACCATGCTGAGTATTGGAAAGGAGGTTGTTAGTAAGGAGGTAGTCTGAGACCTGAGAGTGTATGCATCTCTCTAGTATTTTGGATAGTGGAGAGAGAATAGCTATGGGGCGGTAACTGGTTAGTTGTGTGGAGGGTCCACCTTTGTGGAGGGGAATTATATGTGATACTTTCCACAGTGTGGGAACGTAACTTTCTGACAGAGATCGGTTAATCAAGATAGAAACTGGGTAGGCCAGAGCATCAG
The DNA here is from genome assembly GCF_019279795.1 of Protopterus annectens. Taxonomy (NCBI): domain Eukaryota; kingdom Metazoa; phylum Chordata; order Ceratodontiformes; family Protopteridae; genus Protopterus; species Protopterus annectens. The sequence goes on from NC_056751.1 coordinate 408,704,199, forward strand.
CTGCGATTTGTAGGTATTCACTTGGGAGGTTGTCTGCTGCTAATCTGGTGGGCTTAAGTTTAGTTAAGAGTTTTTTTTTTATGTTGGAGGTAGGTACAGGAGAAAAAGAGAAGGCAGTGGGGAGATTACTAGTTGAAGTTGTGGGTTGGAGGGGAGGGGGGTTGTGTTGTTTAGCTAGTGATAATATGATTTGTGTGAAGTGTGTGTTGAATGAGGTAGCAATATTTTCTGAGGAGTGAGGGATGTTAGGTGGAGGGGTACTGACTTTACCTGGGTGGAGGATGGAGTTTATGGAGGACCAGAACTGTTTGGGGCTGTGTTGAGAGGAGTCTAGGGCAGACTGGTAGTATTGGAATTTGTCCTGTTTTATTAGCTTTTTGACTCTATTGCGCAGTTCTAGGAATTTCTGTCTAGTTGAGGGGGTTTTGGTTTTGCGCCAGTGCTCCCAGGCTTTATTCCTGTTTTTCATTTCTGACTTAGTGGTTTTCTGTAGCCATGGGGAGGGTTGTGCTTTGATTCTGGAAAGTCTTATGGGGGCATGGTAATTAAGAATGCTCAGGAAGGTAGTATTAAAAAATTCAACTGCGTCATCAAGGCTGAGGTACTTTACAGGATGCCAGTTACATTCTTTGAGGGATGAGATGAATGTGAGTGGGTTAAAGTTTAGTTTTTTACGTATTTGACGGTAGATGACAGGTTTAGCTTGGTATAGGTATTTTTGAGTAGGAATGTTGGGGAGTGATCACTGAGGCTATCTGATAAGCAGCCTGTTATATATGACTGGAGGCTCTTACTGACTAGTATCCAGTCCAGGGTAGTGTGCTTGCTGGAGTTTTTATTTATCCTGGTTGGCGACTGGACTAGTTGGGTGAAGCCATGAAGGTTTACATGATGGGTTGGATGGTTGCCAGAACAGGATTGCCAGTCAATATTGAAATCACCTAAAATTATAGTTTCTTGGGGGAGATGGTGGGTAGACCAGCTGAGGAGGTTTTCTAGTGGAGGGATGTTTTGGCCAGGTGGGAAGTAGCATCCAATTATGTTGATGGTTTTGTTTTGGTTTATTTTGAGGTTGGTATATATTATTTCTTCATTGCCTATTTGTGGAGCTGGTAATTTTAAGATCTGGATGTTTAGATGCTGTTTAAATATTATAGCTACACCGCCTCAATAAGATTGATTTGATGTCACCTACAATTAAAAAAACTGTTCCTAAGTTGTTAAATAATAAATAATGACCATCCAACATAAATTTTCTGTAAAAGGTAAACTTTCACAAATTTATAATATAATTAGAGAAGAAACTAGAAGTTAGGTACTTACCATAACGTTCCGTGTTTATAGTCCATCACGCCTATATTCTTGCTGGTTGGCTCCAACTCGGCCGAATACTAAAGCTCGAGAGCTTTCAGTGGCTTGAGGCTAATCCCTATCCCATGATGCCCCAGGCTACATGCCATGATCTTATTTCCAAGTAAGCAAGAAGCACCTTATCATCTATATGTATATAAACATATATACATAAATAATATATATATACATATTCACAATTCACTATAATTCAGTCAAGGAAGAGGCTGAAAGTCATCATATCTCTGCAGGCAGACAATTTTGTCCACCAGTTCCTCCAGAAACGGGAGGGGGAAGGAGGGTGGGAAGCAAGAATATAGGCAAGATGGACTACAAACATGGAACGTTATGGTAAGTACATTAACGTCTAGATGTTATGTAGTCCTATCTCGCCATAATTCTTGCTGGTTGGGATAGCATCCCTAGCACCTAAACCCTAGGGTGGCTCAGCGAAAAAGACTTTGCAGTACCGTGGATCCAAAGGAAGCCCTGTTCCAGGAGGCCAAGTCCACTTTGTAATGAGTGATAAAGGTGTGAGGTTTCGCTTATGTAGCGGCTGCACAAATCGAATCTAAGGGAAACCTCACTTCAAAAGCAAATGAAGTTGAGACTGACCTAGTGGAGTATCCTTTTATCTTCCCTGGTAATTGTATGTCATTCTTTTGGTATGAAAGGATGATACAATCCGTAAGCCATTTAGACAAAGTCACCTTTGAGACTGGTAAACCTGTCTTCTTATCAGAAAAGGAGACAAAAAATTGATCTGACTTTCTAATGTCTTTTGTTCTATGCAAGTGGAAACGCAACTGTCTCTGCACATCAAGCTGGTGTAGTTTATATTCTGCCTTGTTGGTGTAATTGGGGAAAAAGACTGGCAATTCCATGGATTGGTTTATGTTGTTTTCCGAACAAACCTTTGGGAGGAAGGAGGGATTAGTTCTCAGAGATACCCTGTCCTTATGAAATACAATATAAGGCGGATGTACTGAAAGAGCCTGCAGCTCTGAAACTCTTCTGGCTGATGTAATGGCACCAAGGACGAGAGTTTTCCACGATAAATATTTCAAATCACAAGCAGAAGCAGGTTCATAGGGAGATGTAGTCAGAGAATTTAGAACCAAATTTAGATCCCAGGGTGCCATTGGTTCCTTAATCGGGGGCCTAAGTAGAAAAGTACCTTTGAGAAAGGCCTTACATAATCTGTGAGACGTAATGGGAACACCCATTTCACCTGTATGAAAACTGGAGATAGCAGCTAATTGTACCCTAATAGTAGCTGCCACAGTGCCTTCTTCAAACAGATTTGAAAGAAACTCTAGAACTGATTTAGGGGTGGTAAGAGGTTCGATATTTCGTTTAGCTGCCCAACATGAAAATCTCTTCCATTTGTTAGAGTACAATTTCCTAGTGGAAGGTTTATGGGAAGAAGCTAGGATATGACTTACTGCTGGCATGAAAGAATAAACCCTGGCTAGTCGTGGATTTGGAGCAGTCAAGCTGTCAACTTGAGGGCATGGATGGATGGATGGAACTCTCCCGAAGAGTGGGTCAGAAGGTCTAGAATTGGATCCAGAATCCAAGGTTCCTCCAAGAAGTGGGTTTGTAGAAAAGGAAACCAAACCTGACGAGGCCAGTATGAAGCAATGAGGATAATTTTGCTTCTCGGCCATTTGGCTTTCTGTAATACCTTTGGAATGAGTGGAAAGGGAGGAAAGGCATAGAGTAATCCCAAGGGCCAATCGTGAACCAGTGCATCCCTGGGTGGCTTCACCTTTATAGGTTCATAGGTTGGTACTGGGCTATCTGCCCGAAGGCATATATTAACCCAGCCACGTTGTGCGGTATTCACCGCCCCTTTAGTAGTTCCCTAGACCCTTGTACTAGCAGCTAGTACCCTTGGCCCCTATCTAGTAGTGCTGTTGGTGTGATCCCCGGTGTGAACTTTCTGTTACCCATCCACTCATCAAGGTTCCTCTTGAAGAGTGATAGTGAGGGGCTCTGTCTTATGTAGATCGGGACCCTGTTCCATAGTAAGGGAAGTCTCTGCGAAGGGAATCTATCCTCTAGCATGTTCTATTCATTGTTGTGTTGAGGTTTATATCCCTAGAGCGTGTAGCTTCTTTGGGGGGGGAATTAGGGCAAAGTAGTTGCTGCATTTGGTATTCTTAGGAGTGGTGAAAAGGTCACAGCAAGGCAGCCCCATCTGAGGAAAATCATCTCCGCAATCTCTCTGTTCAGGGACCACTCGTGAGGTAACAGGAAAGTCCTGCTGAGTCTGTCCGCTATCACACTGTATTTCCCCAGGATGTGCATTGCAATTAGAAAGCATTGAGAAGCAATCGCCCATTGCCAAACTCTTAACGCCTCTCAACATAGAGGGTAAGATTTGGTTCCTCCTTGTTTGTTTATATACCACACTACCGACATGTTGTCTGTCTGAATTGCAATTGTTCCTAGACGGAGAGAGTCCTGAAGTGCCTGCAATACATAAAGCACTGCTCTCATCTCTAGGATGTTTATATGCAGATGGTTCTCGTGGTCCTGCCATAAACCTTTAACTGCCCTTCCCAGATAATGACCCCCCATCTGATCTGGGAAGCGTCCGTGGTTAACACTGCCTTTGGTTGGGGAAACACAAAGGGGCGACCAAGATACAGTTCGTCTGTCTGAAGCCATCAAGTTAAATCTCTCTTGCAAGACTCCGTGATGTATATCGGATGAGAAAGAGGGAGATCTTGCATCGACCACAGTGCGAATAAAAGCCATTGTAGGAGTCTCATGTGTAATCGGGCTAAGGGCACCACCAGAATGGCAGCAGCCATGGTTCCCAGGGTCTGAACACTTGTCTGGCCTGGACTTTCTTTGTCGAAATCAAAATTTTTACCTGTTAATGCAGGGAGTGGATTTGATCTGGTGTGAGTCTTGCCGTCATGTCTCTTGAGTTTAACTCTGCTCCTAAGAAGACAAAACGTTGCGACGGTAACAAGGCAGATTTTTCTTAATTTATATTGATGCCCAGCTTGTTGCAAAGAAGAAGGGTTTCATCCCTGGCTTGAGATAGTAGATACCTATCCAGATAGCCAGTCGTTCAGATATGGAAACACTTGGAATCTGTGATGTCTGAGGTGAGCCGTGACCACTGTCATACATCTGGTGAACTCTCTAGAGGCTGTAGTGAGGCCAAAGGGCAGGGCTCAAATCTGGTAGTGACTGGCTCCCAGCCAGAAGCGCAGATACCTTCTGGACTGCCTGTCCATTTTTATATGGTAGTATGCATCCTGAGGTCGATAGAGCATATCCAGTTGTCTTTCCCTATGAAAGGAAATATCGACTGCAGGGTTACCATCCAGAACTTTGTTTTCTTTACATATTTGTTTAATCTGCTGAAATCTAGGATGGATCTCCAGTCCCCTGTCGTTTATGGCACTAAAAAGAACCTTGAGGAAGTTCTGGATCCTATCTGGTCTGTGGGGACTTCTTGGATGACTCTTTTCTATACCAACGATTGAATCTCTAGAGTTGCCAAGTCCTTTTGCGTGGGTAGAATGTCTGGTAAGGACTTTTGTTTTGGAGGTGTGGAAGAAAAAGGAATGAGGTAACCTCTGGATATTATCTCTTGTACCTATTTGTCTTGGGAAATTTGTTGCTAGATGTTTAGGTACAATGATAGGTGACCCCAGACTGCCGCCAGAGAAGGACAGGCGGGTTTCCTTTCAGGAACGCCGGTAGGGCCTATTAGAGAAGGTCTCCCTGTCGCCCTGATTCTGCGGATCCCCTCTGCCGCAAGGGTGGCATCTTCCATTATAACTTCCCCCTCTGCCCCTGGGGGAAGAATCATCACGTGCGTCCAAGAAACCATTTTGGGATTTGCGGAACCACATTTTCCCGCCCTTTTGACCTTTAGGATAAGGTCTGGAAGGGGCAGAAAAACAGACTCCCATGGCAGATAAGGTTTTCCCGTCTTTTTCGCACCTTGTCAGCGTCTCCTTTACCACAGGTCCAAACAAGGGTGAACCATCAAAAGGGGCGTTGGTAAATGAAGACCTGAAAGGGTCAGCAAAGTTACAAAGGCGCATCCAGGAATGTCTCCTGAGAGAGATTCCTGATGCCGCCGCTCTACTCGCTCTGTCAGCTGCATAGGAGATTAGCCTCATGGAGGAATTTGCAATAGAGATAAGCGTGGCAAGCTGTGAGGCTACCTTTTTTTGTGGACCCCGCAGCTACTGCTCCTTGAAGGGTATCTCCTGGTTCTTTGATGAGATCCCTTTTAAGTCTAGTAAACTGGGATAAATAGTTCAGTGACTGCAAGGTGAAGGTCGCTGAGGAGAACATGCACTTGCCATATCTATCCATAGTCCTAGACTCTTTATTAGGAGGATGGATAGATGAAGAGGTTTCTGAGAGTTCCTTCTTCGTGGCCGCCGCCACCACCATGGCATCTACAGGCACTCCTTTTGTTAAAAATTCCCTTTCTTTAGGGGCCGTAATAAATTTGTTTGGCCTCCTCAGAACAGGCTCTACAGTGTCTGGCAAAGGCCATGCTTTCCTGGAAATGACCTCTAGTAACTTGTCGTAAAGAGGAGTCACCCAGGAGGTGGAAGGGCGAGATCCAAAAGCCTTGAGGTATACTGAATCTTCCTCCAAAGGGTTGATGGGCTGCCAATCAACCCTCTGTTTCAGGATTTCCAGGATGTCTGCAAAGGAGACATCCTCAGAGGGGGATCTTGGGGACCCCTCGGATTCATCCAAATCAGTATCTGAAGTAACTGACTCAGGGGTGTCAATGTGCTTCCTCTTGCAAAGCCTCTTCCTGGGAACATCCTCCGAGGGATACTCATGAGAAGCCCCGGAAGTGGGGGCACCACCCGCGGTGGTCACCTGGGGCTCCAGATCTCTACGCTTAGGAGGGGGTGGAGAAGAGATAGACACAGGCACCTGGTGGAGAATCAGGAGTGGGATCTGAGAGCAGTGCCATCTGAGGGGACAGCATCCTCTCTGCTGCCTCAAAAGCACCCCCACCCCGTTCCAGAGAAGACCTCCGCACCAAGGATGCTGGAGACTGGTTCCGAGGAAAAGGAGGCGGTTCCAAGGCAGAGGTAGGTGCCGAGCTCAACCGCACTGAAGCACCAAGAGGGAGAGTCGGATCAGAAGACATACCACGCTGACTCTCACCCCCGGAGCATTGGCTCCCAGATGTCTCAGCACCGGATGGAGCTGAAGACACCAGAGCTGAAGTCGGAACCAAAGAAGCTGGCAAGGGTCTCGGGGCTGACAGTTCCACTACAATCGGATCCATACCCTCTGGCTCCAAAGACTCTAGGGTAATCGGAGGAGGAGTCAAAGAAAGTGGAGTGGAGACAGGTGCCTCCGATGCCTTTGGGCCCGGAGGTGGAAGCAATTTAGCTAGGGCCGGTGTGTGTAGCAATCTCTTCACTACCTGCTCTACTTCATCATCTGAAAGACTCCTGGAGGAGTGGGTGGACAAAGAGAGAGATCTCCTAGACTCCAATATGGGAGATCTCAAGACTGGTGACACCACCGTTGGATCCAAAGCTGGGGTCCTAGGAGGGGAAACCTCAGTCAGCTCCTTTGACACTAATGGCGTCGAAGAGGTTGGTGATGCAGACTTGTCGGAGCAGAGAGCTCTCGGTTCCGAAATCTTTTTGCATGGTTCTGAATCTGGAGTGGAAGCTGGCCTCTTTCTAGACGACTTAGAGCCCTCATCCAAAGCTTGCTGAAAGGGAAGAAGACCTTTGGCGATTAACTTAGTTATACGCTCCTGCAGAACTCTACTACTAAAACCATGACAAACAGTGCAAGAGTCTTGCAGATGTATGGCACCGAGACAGTAACCACAATTAGTGTGCGCATCTGTCAACAACATCTTTCCAGCAAACATTACACATTTTTTGAACCCAGAAGGCTTATGGTCCTTGGGTTCTTTAGAGGAGTCCTTCGAACTCTCCTTACACATTATAGACAAAACCAGTAACGAACTACTAAGCTAATTTAAAACTTTTTTTTTTTTTGAAAGAGAATCTTCTAGCCGAAAAAGGATACTACCGAAAGGGGAAAAAGGGCAGAACCCTCTAACTTAAATGGGTTCTGACCTGGGAGAGAAAACGGCCCTGAACTTAAGGGGCCGAGAGAGGCCTCTAACTAAATTGGCACTCTCTAAAAAGGGGCAGAAAGACTTAAAAAGGTTTCTAATGCAGACAACACAAACAGCTAGCAGTTAGACGGCAATAGGGAAGAAAAAGTAGTACAACTAGTTAGAAAAAGACCAAATAATTGAAAAAGTTATAGTTATAAGCCAACGAGCCAACTGAAGAAACGTCTCAAAGCTTGCGCAGGAAATAAAATCTGGGGATGTAGCCTGGGGCATCATGGGATAGAGATTAGCCTTGAGCCACTGAAAGCTCTCGAGCTTTAGTATTCGGGAACTATTTCATTACAATTAATAGTAATCAACCCAATGATCAAGATAAAAAAAAAATATACTAGAATCAGCTAAAATGACCACGTCCTCACTTAAATGGAGGTCATTTACATGGAAATTGATATATAGATCATTTTAATACCACACATAATGAGCAAAATTAATAGTAAGGATAATTTTTGTTGGAGATGCAAACTAGAAAAAAATGCAGACTGGCAGAATATGTTTTATGATTGTGTAGTTTTAAAAAACTATTGAGATAATATCAATAACCTTCTCCAAGCCTTATTTTCTGGCAATTTTTCACTTTCTAAATCTCTGTTTCTTTTTAATACACCAATGCCCACATGTGTTAAAAAATTAAGTACTCTCTGATTAAGTCGATATTAGCTGTGGCTAGAAAGGTCATAAAAAGAAACTGGAAATATAATGCCTCTCCCTCCTTTTATGAATTTAAGAATAGTTATTACTGAAGTTTGTCATTTGGAATTATTGATTATTAAAACAAGATCAATCAGGAAAACGTTTTCATATAATATGTGGAAATACAAAGTTTATTAGAAAAAGAACTTGTATGTATATGAAAACAGAATATTCACCATTGTTAATGTACTATTCAAAAGTGGATGTCTTTGCAAATACTTTAGTTATGTTGTGTTTGTTAAATAATTTTTTTTACTAAAAGATTAACTTATGTAAAAAAAAATCAAATGTATATCCTTGTTTATATTCAAAATCAAATAAACTCGTTTTTAAAAAAAATGAGTAGTATCTTGTATTCTTGCCCGAACCCCAGCCAATAATTGTCTCTGTGCTTCCTGCACATGTTATTGTGTCTTTCGGCTTTTTCCTGGTTAGGGGTCGCCACAGCAGAACTCCGGTCCGCTAATGATTGGTAGTTGATTTTTATGTGCCGAATTACCAGCCCTGATGCACAACATTCAACGAAGGTATGCCCATTCACGCATGTCTCCATGCAGAAGACGCTCTAGCTGAGAATCTAACTGGACAGCATCTTACTGTGAGGCGACAACACTACCGCAGCACCAACACCGCGGGTACATAGCCCATTTCCAAACAACTACTGCCCCACCCTTTTTAGCATTATTTTTATTTGATTTCAGGGCCTGTAAAGCTTTCCTCTGTAAATTGGAAAGATTGTTATGCTGGCCAAAACTATAATAAAAATTGAAATGTAAATTCATAAAACCACTTCTCTGAAAAGTTGCAACATACTTATACACAGCAGGAACAAAGCCAGATGTCTTAAATCTAAATTCATTAATCCTGGCTTTGTCATTTTTGCTATTGAAAAATAACATTCAATTTAATTTCCTAAACAAAAAGCAATGACAGCCTTTACAAATTCTTCCTCTGAAACTGGAGAGTATGGAACATTTAAACCTTTAATCAAAACATCTACTTCCTCAGCAGACAGATTAACAGAAGAAATATTGTGTACAACTTGACATCCTACTAATTGAAAGTCAACAGATGCACCACAGCATCAAAAGTTCATCATGCTTCTATTGTGATGTTTACATACAGCCCTTCTCCTGGGTTTAAAGGATTAGGTATATTTTACTTCTTAGCTGCGTAAACTTAAAAGTTGTTTCTCCATCCGTTTCAAAGGCCGAAAAAGATTCATCCACCGTTTCCAATGTATCTCCAGCCTTCTTAAGAATACATCAATCTCTTTTCCTTTTATCTGCTGCCCAATTTTCCCTCTTAACTTCACCATACTGAAATTTGACTGTTTTCTTAAAAGAATACAGCTTACCATTTGCATAATCCTTTATATCTTGCTGAAATTTCTTCAGTTTTTGTTGTTTAAAATTTTGTTCAAGGGTTGCTAAATCAGAAACTACTAAACCAAATACCTCCTTATAATCCGAATGGGAATGAAATAACTAAACAAATTCACTGAGTCAATTAACTTCCATTGTTAGTTTAGAGACTTGTCTATCATAAAAAGCAACAAGAACTTTAACAGACATCATGGAGGCCAATTGTTGTGCTTTGAACCAATCTTTTTAACAGAGGTTCATCAACTTATCATCATTGCTGGAGCCTTCCTGTGTCCTGACAGAGTGCTCTTCAAACTATCTGGAGATATACAGAGCTAAGTATATTATTCTGGCACTTCAGAGTTGTGGACTGTTTGACTCATTCTATATCATTGCTGGCTGACTTCAGAGTTGTGCACTGTTATTTTTGCTTCACTGTATAGTTTTTCAGATCTCTGCTGAAGGTGTTGTTTTCCCCTACCCTCCTCCCTATTCCGGTCTTGCTGTTTAAATTTGGAGGCTTTTGCAGTTGCCCACCCCCACTGTAGACCTGATCTGGGACACTCCCCCCAGTCTCATCTCTTTACTTCATTCTACCTAATAAACTCCTTCTGCACTTGTTTTTAGTCATTTTTAATTTAACTCCGCTCCGCTACCTCTCACTGTTCCCTCTACATTTCCCTCTCCTTCCTTATCTCCCCTAATTTAGCCCTCTACCTCCAGTCCTCTGCTCTCTCCCTCTCTACTGTCCGGAACTCTCAGCCTTCCTTTCCTTTACTCAGCCCTTCTCTACTCCCTTTCTGAAGTCTCTTCCTTCCCCCTCTGTCTTTCTCCTTTGCATTCTACCCTCTAACGCCTCTTCTCTGCTCCTCTCACTACCCTTCCTCCTCTCCTCCACTTACCTTCCCTATCCTCACATCTCTGATAAACTTGTTAAACTTACCTTCTGAATACTCACTCTTTACTGATTGTCTTCCGCACTTTTCTCCTCCTCTGGCTCTTCCCGCTCCGTTCGCCCTACGGGCTCACTCCGCTCCCCTACCCTGCCCCCAAATTCCACCCGCCCCCAACACCTCCACATTTATACCTCACCAACTCCACCCTCCATTTATTTCAAACCAATCACAGTCTTTCCCTCCTCCATCAATTCCTACATCAATTAACCGCTCTTAAACCTCCTCTTATTCCTCCACCCTCTCTTACCCCTCCCACTTCTCACTACCCTTACCCTACCCTCTCCTCTCCTACTTTATATCCTCATTCCACTCCTTCACAATCTCTCCAAAACCACTCTCTTCTATAGTCTTAATTTCTCCATCCCTTACCCCACCCATTCAAACATGTACTCCCAAATTCGCTTTTCCCTTAGACTCCCCTTCTCTCTCCTCATCTTTCTCATTCCTCTCCATCTCGCTACGTCTTACTGTTCATTAACTCACCCATTCCTGCCTACTTCACATACTATCACTTTCTCCCACCCACTACCTCCTCCACTCACTCACTTCCACTCCATTTCCCCCTCCCTTATTCAAATACACCTACTACACCTCTTCCATCCCAAAATACTCTCCTCCTCTACAAAAAGCCTCTCTCTTACATTCCCACCAACCCCATACAACCTCCTACTCTCCAAACTTAAAACACTTATAGTTACCTCTCATAATATCCTTGCCTTATCTGGAGACGTTCACCCTAATCCTGGCCCCAGCCTCATTACAATCAACTCCTTCCCTCCTTCCCCCTCCTCCCCCACTTCAAATACACCTCTCCCTCCTACTACTCCTTCTCCTCATTCCTCTCCTAGCACCCTTAAGGTCTTCACTATCAATGTCCAGAGCCTTAACAACAAAATTCACCATGTTCACGCCTGGATTAATCACAACCAACCTGACATCTTAGCCGTCTCTGAAACCTGGCTAAAACCCCATATCTCTGATTCCAAAATCTTACCTCCAGGTTTCAACATCCTCAGGAGTGACCGAATAAACAAAAAAGGTGGTGGCTCTGCCCTATTCTACTCTAACCTTCTTTCCATAATCCCCCTACAAATCCCAACCCCTCTATTCAAAAATGCTGAAATAACTGCTTGTCTGCTCCAACTCAATAAACATAAAAATATCTGCTTCATTTCTTTATACATCTCCCCAGGCGACAATATCTCTACCCTGGAGAATATTCTCCACTGGGCCTCATCTGAAATAAAATATGAAACATTTATTCTAGGCGACGTCAACATTGATTGGAACAAAATCAACACACCTTCCCCCTCCCTAGCTATCAACCTTTTCAACTTCTCCCAAGTAATCCACTCTACAACAAGGCCTAACAAAAACCACCCCCCAGGATCCATCATAGATTGGATTTTAGTCTCCCATCCAAACAAAATCTCTCTATCAGGAACTATGCCTGACTCCTTTAGTGACCACCTCCCTGCCTTCATTCACCGCTCAGCTAACCCCTCTCTATGCCAACATCATTACATCCAAACTCGTAACCTCAACAACTTCAACCCCACAATTTTCTCTAACATATTCAAACAAATCAACTGGCAAATCCTTTACACTCTCTCCCTTGACAATGCCGTAGAACACTTTAACTTCATCTTCCTAAATACCCTTAACTCCCTAGCCCCCCTTAGAAACAAACGAATCAAAACCAATTCTGCTCCTTGGCTGACCAAAGAGACCTAACACGCCATGCAGCTCAGAGACAAATGTTGGAAGCTTTATCAGAAAAGTAAACAGTCTTCTGCCTTGCTCCAATATACCCAACTCTGCAACCAAGTAAAAAAACTAATCACCTGGGGCAAGAAAAGCTACTACAACAAACTTTAGTCTATTAATCATAACAACCCAAAACAATTCTGGAAGTCTGTCAACTCTCTTCTCCATCCTGGATCTCGAAATAACCCCTGCCCTGACCCTAGTTTAACTGACAATGAACTGAGCACTCTCTTCAACACTTTCTTTACTGATTCTATAGCCAAACTAACCAAAACATTCCCTAACAACAACCCTTCCAACTTCCTAAACTCTTCTAATGACTGTCACTCTATATTTCAACTCAAACCAGTTTCCACTACATTCATAAAGAAGCTCTTAACCAAACTAAAACCCTGCTCCAATGCCCCCGACAACCTTCCCCCCTCCTTCCTCAAATGCGCAGCCGAAAGAATTGCTCTACCAATTAGTATCCTGATTAACCAATCCTTACAAGAGTCATACGTTCCCAAACTCTGGCGTTCTGCCTACATTCTACCACTTCATAATGGAGGTAAAAACAACTCCATTTCTAACTTTTGCCCTATAGCTCTTCTCTCTCCAATATCAAAAATTCTAGAGAAATGTGTCCACCACCAACTTTTACCCTACTTAACAGAGAATCAGTTACTTACACCCACCCAACACGGTTTCCGTCCAGGCCACAGCACCATAACTGCCCTACTTTCCTTCTTAGAAACAGTTAATCAAGCCCGAGATTCTGGACTTCCCTTGTTTCCACTGTTCTGCTAGACCTATCTAAAGCCTTTGACACCATCTCCCATACTCACCTTCTCTATCACCTCTCCAACCTCAATCTTTCCTCTAATACTCTTTCCTGGTTCTCCAGTTACCTCTCTGACAGATCTCAGGCTGTCAGATGGAAGACCGCTACCTCCCCCTTCTTACCTACTCCTACCGGCGTTCCTCAGGGATCCATCCTCGGTCCCATACTTTTCAACATCTTCATAAACAACCTTCACACTGCTCTCCCTGACTCAACAGTCATCCAATACGCTGATGACTCTACCTTAGTCTGTGCCGCTCCCAATTATTCTGAACTTCTCTCCAAAACACAAACAGCTTTTTCCACTACAGAAAACTGGATGCACCAAAACCATCTCTCCCTCAACTCCAGTAAATCCAAAATACTAATTTTACTCCCTACCAAGGCTTCCTCCTTTGACAAAAACTCTTTCAACATCCTTAGCCAAACCAACACCCCTATAGAAGTGGTACCCTACGCTAAACTCCTTGGCATAACCATTGATGAATGCCTTAAATTCGACCTCCACATTCAACAAAACATAAAAAAAACCCACCAAAAGTTAGGTATGCTCTACAGAAATAATCTATTTCTTTCAAAATCCTCTAGGCAAACCTTAGCTACTTCCTACCTCCTTCCCTCTCTACTTTATGGAGCCCCTCTCCTAACTAATCTGTCTGCCTCCCTCTCATCCAAACTTGAAGCTTGTTATAATAAAATCTCTAAATTTGCCACTAAATCCAAAAACTCAACCCACCACTGCCTCTCCCTTCAATCTCTAAACTGGCTAGAACTCCCAAACCACCTTGACTATCTCCAGCTATCAACCACTCATAAATTAATATTCTACCCAAAAAAATGCCCTGCTCTATCCAACATTGTTCCCCCTTACATTCCCAACCGATTATTAAAATCCGAACACCAAAATCTAATCTCCATCCCCAGACCTAAACATCCCGCTGGCCAGCAACTACTATCCTTCTCTCTCTAGGTAGGAAATGGAACTCTCTCCCTCCTTCTCTTAGAACCATACCTAACACAGAATACTTTAAAACCCAACTTTTCTTACACCTGTCTTCAAAATGGAAATGTTCTTGCTTTCACCCTACGTAATTCCAAGGTTCTCATAAACTAAGCTTCTGTACTCTTGCACCTTATTCACTCTAATTCTAGCTAAATACTTTTAGCTGACTCTAACTTCACTACTTCACTATAAGGATGAAAACATTGAAAAATTTGCAAATTTTGTTCACAAAAAAAAAAAAAAATTTTTGTTGTTTTTTAGCATTTGCTGTGTTCTTCTCTGTATTTTTTGCTGTGTGTACATTCTATTGTAAATTTGCATTTGCAGTGATCTTACTATGTATTCTTGCTGTGTGGACATTCTTTTGTATTCTTTTCATGCATTATATTCCTTTGTACTGCCTTTGGAGCTTTTCTCCCCGGGCCTCCACTGAAAATGGGTTCTTCTTGGCCCAGTGGACTTTCCCGGTAATCAAACTGAAATAAATAAATAAATAAATAACTGCATTTTTTTAAACTGTTTGGTCTAACATTGCTACATACTCAAGTGTGCTAGCTTGCACTGCATTTGAATTGTTTTTACTGCTGTTTTAGCTACTTTTCTGTATAAAAAAAAATCTAAGCCTGTTTCCTACCTTTCCTGTAACTAGTGTAGTCCAGATTCAGATTTGCTGTAGCCAGGACTGTGTGTAAGCTTCTGAGCCCCCAAGCTTTCTGTGTTGGAGGGAAGCCTTCTAGTTTATCAGTGGGAGTGGTAAGCACTAGGTAAACTATCTACCACATAAGGAGTGGTTCTGGCCCAGAAATCGTAGTTATTGGCCGTTTGGGCAGTTTTTCCATCTCTCTCACCTTTCTGATTTAAAAGCCTGCATTCGCACTTCTTCCCCCCACCCCCTTTCCTGTAACTAGTTTAGTCCAGATACAGATTCTTAGTTTTAGCACTTGATTTTGCTTATTCGTGATCAGCACTTGTTCAGAACGTGTTGTAAGCACTAAATAACCTACTAATTACTACAGCACTCAACCTTCCTCATTAACTAGAGGAAAACAGTTTTGGCACTTACTTTCCTCACTTGCTTAGAGAAAAACAGTTCTTGTACTCACTTTCCTCACTTATCTAAAGGAAAATAGTTTTTTATTCAGGCATGTCCAAGGGTCAGCTCCCAGTGTTCTCTCCTGTCTATCTGATGAATTTGGGCATCTTGGGGCAATGTAGAAATTGCCTCATGTACACAGACAACCCTCTCCTCCTACCACCCAACACTACAACCTGTGAGAGATGCACTTATCTAGCCAAACTGGAGGTAAAGCTCTCTCCAACCAAGACTGAACTTGACAGTCAAGAGGAGAAGGTAAACACTTGCACCACACCACACTCATCACACAGTCTCATTAAATCTACACCACCAAAATCCACACATAGAAACACAAAAACATTCACGGAGGCTCTCAATAATAATCTGCTCAAGCAACAGAGACCTCCAAAGCAGAAATGCAAGCAACCTCCATACCCCAACACAACCCAAATGACACATAGCCCGCAGACTCAGTGTGCCACTCGACCACAGCCAATAAGGCAAAACAACGTACCCAACACACTATTCATAGGTGACTCTATATTCAGGCACACTGATGTCCCACTCACCAGGCTAAACAAGGAGAAGGTTACTGTCAGCTGCCTGTCGGGTGCCAGGATCCACCACATAACCCACGCACTCAGGTCACTCCACAACAAGTACAAATATGACTCTGTCATTGTCCATGTTGATGTGAACGACCTGAGATGTACCTCCCTGGATTACATGAAAAGAGACACGGAAGAGCTCTCTGATCTTGTAGCCCAGGCAGGTATGACCCTAGCCCTGAGTAGCATTCTGCCATCACCCAGAATGATACCGCAGTACAAAGACAAAATGATTGACTTCAACAATTGGCTAAGCTTCTGGTGTCATTCTAAAGGGATCCAGTATCTGTCTGCCTGGGATGACATGGTCGACAGACCACGATGCTTTGCCAGAGATGGCCTACACCTGTCACCCCTGGGATTCCGGATATTGGCTAAGGTTCTTGCCGCCCCTATAGTGCATTTTTTAGGCAAGGTTCAAATGACAAATTCACCACCTTAACAGGAACAGGCAAGCAAAAGCTGAGGGTGATGCTACTCAATGCTAGAAGTCTAAATCTCAAAATGAACTCACTTGAGGCACTCCTTAAAATGGAGAATATCAATATCTGTGCAGTGACTGAGACCTGGTTCAAGGTTCCAGAGAGCACCCCTGCACCACCAGGCTATAACTCATACCACATTTTTCGGCCATGTAACCGGGACCGGAACACCAAAGGCGGAGGTGTGTCCATATTCATTAAGGATATCTGCACCTCCAGGCTAGTTGCTCAGCATAATGCAGCCGAGGTTATCCAAGTGCAACTAACTCTGGGCAAAACTGCAATCCAAATTGTAGCTTGCTACAGATCCCCCACCATGCACCAGGATTCCCACTCCTCTTTTCTTGATGTACTAGAAAATATTAGGGTTCAACCAAACACCCTAATAATGGGCAATTTCAACTATCCCACCATTAACTGGGAAAACTAATCATGTACCAACTCCTTCGCTCAACGCTTTCTGGAATTCATAAACTCCAATGCCCTGGATCAACTTATCCACACCCCCACCAGGGGCAACAATATGCTAGATCTAGTCATTACCAACATGAGTGACCGGTGTTCCACACCTGAAGTTAACACCTCATTGGTCCGATCCGACCAAAAGCTAATTACCCTAGATATACACATCCTGCCCCCAGCCCCATTAAGGAAACCATGGTAAAAAATTTCTCCAAAGCCAACTTCATGCTTCTTATGACAGAAGTGGTGAACTTCATGACACCCATGCAGATGGACAATACAGTTATGACTACTGAATCCTACACAATTGCACTTTATAAGCACTTACAGAGTGCATGGATTGTGCTATCCCAAACAGAACCAAGACGCTATCATCCAAAAAAGGAAGCCAATCTGGTGGTCCCCTGCCATAAACAAACTGTACAACAGAAGGAAGAAACTGTTGCAAAACAGAGTAAAATTCCATGAGTGGAGGAGCTCCCTGGTCAGCCTCAGTAAGAAGCTGCGATCCCTGATAAAATCCTCCAAAGCTAGTTACGAAAACAAAATCGCCACTTATTCTAAAGACAACCACAAAGCATTCTATAGCTATGTCAAGAATCTCAATGGCAACACTCAGATCTGCTCTGAGTTACACACAATGGCACTAAATATACAGACCCAACTGATACTGCCAACATCCCGGCAGATAGGTTCAGTGCTAACTTTACCCCCCTCTCACCCCCTAAAAAGCCCATCTCTATACCAGAAGAATGCAAAGTTCCTGTAATCACGGCTGCACAGGTAAAAAACACACTCTCCAAAGCCAAGAACACAGCATCCATGGGACCAGACAACATCCCAGGCTGCATTCTACACGAACTACAGAACAAACTGGCACCCCACCTAATTACCATGTTCAATCATAGCCTCACCTCAGGCTTTGTACCTGCTGAATGGCGCACAGCGACGATTATCCCACTCCACAAGGGGGGAGCCACCACGGACCCTGGGAACTGCATCCCCATTAGTCTGATCAGCCTGGTCTGCAAGGCCATGGAACATATCATCATGGAACTTATAAACAAAGACATTGGTAATCTCCAAACTCTGGACTCCACCCACTTTGGGTTTGTAAAAGGCAGATCATGTCTCCTAAACCTGATAGACTTCTTTGAAGCAGTCACCAAAGCCGTAGACGAGGTTAAAGTGGTTCACACAGCCTATCTAGATCTTGCCAAGGCTTTCGACACCATCCCCCACTCTAGAATTATAGATAAACTCACTAAACTAGGCATAAATCCCTATGTCACAAGATGGGCTGCCAACTGGCTCACTGGCACACTGTGAAAGTAGCAGACTCCAAATCCGACTTCAGACCAGTGACAAGTGGAGTACCACAGGGTTCAGTCCTGGGTCCCCTCCTGTTTGGTATCTACTTCTCTAAAGTACAGGCTAACACAGAAGGTCTTTGGCTAATGAAGTTCGCAGATGACTGCAAACTAGGAGCCATAATTGAAACTCCTAACGATGTGGACATCCTACGAAAGGGCTTCACTGAGACAGATGCCTGGTGTCAAAGCCATGGCCTCAAACTCAATACCAAAAAGTGCATGGTCATCCCCTTTGGTAAAAACTCTGTACCCATGAACTACAACATAGGCGGTAGTATACTTAATACCAAAAGTGTGATAAGAGACCTTGGGACACAGGTGGACAGTAGTCTCTCCTTTGATAATCACATCGCCACAGTAGTCAGGAAATCCTTCTACGTAGCACACCTCATCACAAAAGGTTTCTCATCCAGAAAAAAAGAGGTCATTGTTCACCTCTACTCATCACTCATTAGACCCATTATAGAGTACAACACCCCTTTTGGTATGTACCTCACAAGACATCTACAACAACTGGAAAGGCCACAGAAATACCTCACAAAGAAGATTACCGGCCTCAAATAGATGCCCTACACAGACCGTCTCAAAAAACTCCAGCTTTACTCCGTCGCATATCGCCTACTCAGAGGTGATCTCTGCCTAACATACAAAGCTATGTCAAACCCAGAGCTGCTGGACATGCTCCACTTAAAGAGGTCCCAATCCCTCCGAGCTACACACTCTAGGGACCTAAACCTTGTCACCACAATAAACAGAACATGCTGGAGGGATAGATTCCTGTCTCAGATACTTCCCATACTCTGGATTAAACTACCTATCTATATCAAACAAAGCTCCTCATTAGTACTCTTCAAGAAAAATCTAGATGACTGGATGGGAAATAGGAAATTCACCCTGGGGTCACTTCTGTGGCTCTGCTCAACACTGGCACAGGAAAATAATTTTCTTGGATGGCAAAAGCCAGGGTACCTTTTTGGCTGGGCTTGTATAGGCCCTAGGGCCGATAGCCTAGTGCCTACCTATGAACCTATGAACTTCTTTAACTATAGGCTGTAACCATACCCGCAAACCAAGAGGACAGAAACCTTTTGACTCATATGCTTTAATCAATTTAAGATGCCACACACAAGAGCACAAACTTTACATTACCCCTGTTAATTGCTTAAAAGTATATATACAGGATGAATAATCAGTACCTTTAGTGGCAGAAAAGGACAGAGTAGATTCCAGTTCTTGAAAGATTTGTACATCATTCCTTGTCAGCAACTAAAGCACTGACCAAACCCAATGAATCCATGAATGAGGTTATCACGCACACCAACAACCACCCCAGCAGTGCAGACAACCCAAAATCACACTACAACCAAACTCCATGTCAGTACGGCAGAGTGCATGATCAACTGTACACATAAACAACAAAACAAAACCTGGCTACCACTCAAGTCAGCACAAACTCAATTTATTACATCCAAAGTTAAAATAAAGGCAGACTGGTTTTGGCAAAAGCCGTATTTGGTGCATACAATGCATCTAGCATCTAACTGCTATTAATTAATACGACAGCAAATAGAAACTTGACAAACAATAATCCCTCCTCAAGGATGATCTTTATGTAATCACAATAAATCATTCAAACCTGGAGAAAACAAAGCACCTAATCTGACTATCATGCTCTGTTCCTTTTTATTTAAGATGTCATGCCATCCCACCTTATTAGGACTATGATAGCATATCCTATCTACAGCAGTAAATCTAAAACTAGCAGTAGCATGTTTAATGTTATGTTTGTACAAGCACTAGAAAATCAACAGTCTTTTATATTAATCAAGTGTTCAAAGATGCATGTTTTTAATCAACAAGATGTTTTGCCTACATAAAACAGAGAAGAACCCCAGCAAGGTAGATAAATTACCCATTCGGAAGTATAATAACTAAAACATCTAGCATCAAAACCTCAGGTGGTAGTGGCAGAGGAAAACTGTTTAGTTTTCATAACTACTTTACAAGCAGAGGAATGCCTACAAGGGTAACAACCCTTAAGTTGTACCCCCATCTACAGTTTGTTGTCCATCTAAACCAACCAATGTGGCTTTTTATAATCATTTTATTGCTTACCTAAATTCTGACCACTTCTAAATGAAAACTGACATCTAAATGCTATAAAATCTGCTAATTTACTATCTGACAAACGAATATCCCAATTTTGAAATATTAAATCTTGAAATGACAAAGAATTACTACCAAAACTGGTGACAAGACAAAGAGAGATCCTCCCCCCACCCCTTGGCATACCATGCCACCAAGTCTTTTAGAAGATATGAATTACTAACATACGGTGGGAAAACAAGGGAGGCTTCCTCTCTTCATTTTGTCACCAGTTTTTGTAGTAATTCTTAGTTTTTTCACTGACAGACCAGAGCATCACGATGGCTGTTCCTGAGAAAGCATCAGGTAAAGTAATTGCTGCATTTGATGTCAGATGGGGAATCAAAGAGTTCACAGCAAGGCTGACTCCAGCAGCTGAAGATTAGTTGTGCTACTGGGGGATGGAGAGACACCACTTTATGAGGCATCAAAATGGATCTGCTGAGCCTGTCTGTTTGGCAGCTGACTTACCCAGGATATGTGTATGTGTATGTGTATGTGTGTGTGTGTGTGTGTGTGTGTGTGTGTGTGTGTGTGTGTGTGTGTGTGTGTGTGTGTGTGTGTGTGTGTGTGTGTTGCAGTTAGAAAGTAGTGTAAAGCCATCACCTACTACCATACCATCTTGCCCTCTCTACAAGATTATTTTTATGTACCATACCAGTGGCATATTGTCTGAAATTCCCACAACCCCAGCAGAATGTACAGTTGGGTAAGTTGCACATACCAACAACACTAGATGTTCAAATTCCTTACTGCTGCAGTAGCTTTTAGGCTATATCGGTTGTGTGTTGCCCATGATACAACAATTGGCCATATTTCAAAAGATCTGGCTCCCTCCCACACTTCCACTCTGCCTGATGATTGGTCAGCTCTAAGAAGAGAAAAATCAGCTGTCAGTGTAAACTCTTTAAAGACTTTTTTCCCCAAAAGTTAAGTAGCATACTCAGTCTGAACTCAACAAACAAGAAATAGACACCAAACTATTTCCCGACAATAACAATATACAACACTAGGGGAGACAGAGGGTAGGTGCTGCTACTGCAGCAGTGAGGAATTCAAACATCTACTTTTATAGGCAAGTGCAACTAACACAACTGTACTATGGTCATCATTCCCACTACTGCAGTAACTTTTGGTTATAAGGTTAGATTACCAAAGCCTATCCAACCTGGGTGGAGGAAGGATATGGATCCATGGAGAATGGTCCTAGCAAAGCCAGTCCTGCATCTACATAAATAATCCAATTTGTAATACCTTCTAATGGTATGAATACAGGACCAAGTAGTTGTCTCTGCAATGTTTCTAGAGTCGACTCCATTCCAATATTTAATATTTTTAAGACGTGGATCACAGCCAAAATCTCTTATATTCATGTGCTTTGGTCTGTGTGAAAAAACTCACAGACTTTGCACATTTATCCACATGGAAAAGTACAGTTGTGTACACTTACCATAAATGTAGATGTTCGGGTGTATTCACTGTTGCAGTCATTACATTTGGGTAATCTGCTGGCAGGTTGCCCTCAGTCGGCCTGAATTCCAAAGTCTTGGGTCCTGCATCGGTTGCTGTCTCCTCTTCCATGATGTCAGGTCGTCAGGGGTATAAAACAAGCAGCCAACGCCATTTTCTTTAGTTTTTCTTGCCCCAGATGTCAGGTGCCCCCAAAAAGGTAGCAAAAATATATATATAAAAACTATATATACATGCATCAATACAAACTTTACCTTCCTCTACAAGCAAATACACCACATAGGTTGTAGAAGATAGAGAAGGAAAGATAAACTCCAGAATGAAAGGGGGATGGTGGGCGGGTAACCTGGACTGCAACAGTGAATACACTCGAATATCCACATTTATGGTAAGTGTACACAACTGTACTATGTTCTTCGTGTTTCACTGTTGCAGTCATTACATTTGGGTAGAATCCCAAAGCTATGGAAGGCAGGCTGGTGCTAAACAGCATTAGGTGCGGCTATAAGGCCCTGCAGAACTGCAGTGGCAAAGCCTGCCTTGGACTTAGAGTAGAGAGGTACATGATAATGCTTTGTAAAGGTGTGAACAAAACTCCAAGTAGCAGCCTCTAGAATGTCTTTGGTTGGTACTCCTCTGAGAAAGGCTGCTGAAGTAGCTGCAGCTCTGATGGAATGAGACCTAATGCCCTTGGGCACAGGTTTGCCATGGTGTAAGTAGCAGAAACGAATGCAGTGGCTTATCCACTTTGAAATAGTCTGCTTTGAAATAGCCTTTCCTTCTGATCCTGCAGCATATGCCACTAGTAATTGCTCAGTTTTTCTTAGAGCTTTAGTCCTGCTCAAGTAGAATCTTTGATGTCTGTGTACGTCCAAGGAATGCAGAATTCTCTCCCCCTTGTTCTGCGGATTTAGATAAAAGGTTGGCAGATGAATAGTTTGGTTAAGGGCCACACTGGAAACCACCTTAGGCATAAATGAAGGATTTGTCCTCAGAGACACCCTATCTAGGTAAAATATGATAAAAGGCTCCACGGCCATGAGGGCCTGTAGCTCTGAGACTCTTCTTGCTGAAGTAATTGCTAGTAGCAGAGCTGTTTTCCATGATAAGAACTTTATATCAGCAGTAGCAGCTGGTTCAAATGGAGGCAGGATGAGCTTTTCCAACACAAAACTGAGGTTCCATGCAGGTATTGATGATCTTCTAGGAGGCCTTAAAATTTTCGCTCCTCTAAGATACTGCTTTAGTAACAGATGTGAAAAGATTGGTGGCTCTGTATTGTAATGAGCCAAAATGGCAGAGTAATGGATTTTAATTGATGAGAAAGATAGGCCTTTGTCAAGCATCTCAGTCAAGTATTGTAATATCTGAGGAATATTTGGTTCTGCTGTATCAGTTCCTTGTGCTTGATTCCAAGCACAGAATCTCTTCCATTTATCAGCATAAGATTTTCTAGTACTAGGCCTTCTGGCTTCCAAAATGACATCTATCACAGCTTTACTAAGAGGTGTTGTTTGTATAACTACATGATCAGCCATGCTGCCAGGTTCAGTGTTTGGAGTTGATTGTGCAGGATCTGATTGATTTGCTGGGACAGTAGTTGAGGTCTTTGAGGTAAGTTCCAAGCTGGGTATTGAGACAAGTTCCTTAGGATTGGGTACCGGTATTAGCGGGGCCAGTCCGCGGTAATTAGTATCATCTTTGGTTTCTTTTGTCTGACTTTTAGTAGGACCCTGGGAAGAAGAGGCAGAGGAGGAAAGGCGTAAACTGATAGGTTTTTCCAACTGAAGGATAGGGCGTCCACTTTCCATGCTTGTCTGTGATAAGTCCTTGTGCAGAATCTTTTCAATTGATAATTTTGAGGAGAGGCAAATAGATCTATGTCCAGGCTGCCCCATTTCTTTGTTATCATGCTGAAGACTTGTGGATCTAGTTTCCACTCGTGAGGGTCCATAAGGTTTCTGCTTAAATCGTCTGCCAGAGTATTTTGATTTCCTGGCAGGAATTGAGCTTGAAGATGTATTTGGTAAGTCAAAGCTGTGTCCCACAGTGCCATGGCTAATTTGCAAAGGGGGTATGAGTGCGTGCCGCCCTGCTTGTTTATATACCACATAACCGTGGTGTTGTCCGTCTTTATCAGTAGTTGTCCTGGATGAAGTAAGTCCTTGAAGGCTGTCAGGGCATTTTGAACAGTTAGCATCTCTTTTTGGTTGATATGTAGATGCATTTGTTTTGAGGTCCATATGCCCTGAATGCATCTTCCTGCCATGTGGGCCCCCCAGGCATAATCTGATGCATTTGTTGTTAAGGTTTGGCTGGCAGGGGGTAGAGTGAAGGCCCGTCCCATGTTTTGGTGACATGCCTTTGCCCACCATAGAAACTCCTGTTGAAGGCAGGGAATGAGAGGAATCATTGTTTCCAGACTGTGACAATGTTGACTCCATACACTTTTTAGGTACCACTGAAGTTTCCTCATATGCAGTCTTGCATATGGAATCAGAAGGATGCAGGATGCCATGAAGCCCAAAGCCTGCAGAGTTTGTCTTGCAGATAACTGGGTTTTTGTTGCCATCAGTTTGTAGTAAGTAGTCAGTTGCCTTTGTTTGTCTGGCGTGAGGTAAACCATCTGGGCAGTTGTATTCAAGCTTGCACCCAGGAATGTTATCTTTTGAGAGGGTACCAGTTGTGATTTCTTTTCGTTTATTGTGTACCCTAGGCATGTTAGAAGTCTTTTCACAAACACCAGATGCTGTAGAAGAATGTCCTTGTTCACTGCTTGAATGAGACAGTCATCCACGTAAGGATATATTTGTATACTTCTTTGTCTGCAAAAAGCAATTACTGGTGCCAGGCACTTTGTAAAGAACCTGGGCATAGTAGATAAGCCAAAGGGCAGTGCAGAGAATTGGTAATGCATCTGTCCAGCCTTGAATCTGAGGTATCTTCTGCACGATTGCTTTACTGGGACAAGCAGGTATGCCTCTTTTAGGTCTAATGGGCAGAAGCTGCTGCAAAGTCAGCATTTTGAATTTTGGAATGTCCAGGTATGTGTTCAAAATCGATAAATCCAGTATTGGCCGCCAGGTCTTGTCCTTTCTGGGTACCAAGAACAGTCTTGAGTAAAAATCTTGTCCTTTTTCCTGTTCTGGTACTGGCTGAATGGCCCCCATATCCATGAGGGACGTAACCTGTTTCTGTGTCTCTACCCATTGATTTATTTGGCAGATCTGGCCAACCGTTTGCCATTGGCAGAGTATGGAAATGGAATCTGTATCCCTGTGAAACTATGTTTAGCACCCACTTGTCCTGGGTTATTAACTGCCAATTTTGAGCAAAAAGTGCTAATTTCCCCCTAAGGGTGCTGCCAAAAGGTAAGTGCTTGGTGAAAGCAGATGGAAGTCATTGGGACTGTTTTCTGTAGGTATGCACTTTATCTCCTCCAGATTTGGAGGAGAAGCGCCCCATTGCTTTGACCTGTAAGAATCTTGTGCCTGGTATCTGAAACCCTCACGGCATCTGGATTTGCCCCTTTGAGCTCTGTCTGATACAGGAAAGGACCACTTTTTTGTAGGCCAGTGTCTACTGAATCTTGGTGGCTGCACTTGTAAGAAGTCTTTTACACTTTGCATAGACTTAGCTTTGTCTTCCATTTTCTTTAAAACCTCTTCTGCCTTAATACCAAACAGAGTATCATGCTGTAAAGGTGTATCCAGTAATTTAGCTTTAACATAATCAGTCAAATTTTGCTCTTTTAGCCAGGCATGCCTCCTAATCATAGATCCAGTAACTGCGGCCCTGCAGGAGGGCTCTAAGGAATCAAAATCACATTGCAAAGTATGCTTTCCAACCTGTTCAGCTGCATGCAACAATTCCTGCAATTCTTTATTTTCTGCACATTCAGAAATCAACATCATTTTCTGTTTCAGCAATCCCATAACATGTTGTTGATACTTGAGCATATGAAACTGGCAATTTAAGGCCCTAATTGCCAAGGTTGCAGATGTATAAACCTTTTTTCCCCATCTATTCAGCGCTCTTGAATCTCTGTCAGAGGGGGTAGGGTTTTTTGCTGTTGAAGCCTTAACTCCCTTTGGACCCTGTGAAATAGTTTCAGGATCAGCAGCAGGGTTTCTAAATAAAAATTTGCGTGAGTCAGGGACCCTGTAATATCTGTCAGGCTTGCTGGGAGCCAGAGGTAAGGAGTCAGGGGTCAAGCCTGATTCCGAAAACACATCATCCACAATGTCTAAAACAGGGGGTATGGCTAAAGGCCTGTGCTGAGGGAGAAGGAGGAAATCCCTGAGCCTCTTTTTTGATTCTGAGAAATCTTGACTCTCCCAGTGAAAATGCTCCCTCAAAGTATGCAAAGTTTCTCCAAATGAATAATCCTCAGGAGGTGATGCAGATGGTATAGACTCCTCTGCATCTGAATCCTCATTGGGAGGTATAGATAATTCCTGATCAGAAGAGGAATCAGAAGAAATAGAAACCTGATCTGAAGATTCATAATCAGTGTCTTGCCTATGCCTCTTATCAGGAGGGGGATGGGAAACCCTGATCAAGGTAATAAGGTCTTCAGCCATTTTGATCATCTGTTTTTTAGGCATAGCGGCCTGTGCACGTGGCTCAGGCATCGGATTTTTAGTTTTAGAAGTTGCCTTTGTCTTTGGTTTTGCAGCTGTCATCGGTTTGATGTAAAAATTTTGAAGCCTGAATACACCCTCAAAAGCCGGTGCCTGCTCAGCAGCTCCGGACCCATCCGAGGGAGATACATCCGTGGGTCCAATACTTTGAGTATCTCGTGGTTTGCCGGACTCCACATGGGTCTCGGTAGGGGCCTGTGACTCGAACGTAGGGAGTATCAGGGGCTGCAAAAGCACCTCACTGAGTACTGGCGAACCGGCAACTGGCTTAGGACTGTCTGTCTCTGTCCTTTTCTTTATGTTTTTTATGTACTCCGGTAGTCGGACTGCCATCCAACGACATTTCTGGGAAGTTAAATCTGTTTCCAAAATACTTTGAGGCAAAAATATACCGACGCTTAATAGTGCGTTGGTTAAATCTAGCATAAAACTGACAGCCAGGCACGTTGTGATCAGGGCCTAGGGAAGGAATACAGTATAAATGGAAATCCTTATGAGGTATTTGCTTCCCACAAGTAATACAATTATTAACTTTTTCTGACATCGGTATGGAGCATAAAAAAGTTTCCTCAACGGGGTACTTAGCTTTAGTGAAGACTTCGGTTCTGAAACTCAAACTCGAATATTTCAGGAGTCAGCCGACTGGCACTTGTGAAATGCTTCTGCTTCGGGCACCGCGTGGCAAGAAAGACTAAAGAAAACGGCGTCCGCTGCTTGTTTTACACCCCTGACAACCTGACGTCATGGAAGAGGAGACAGCAACTGATGCAGGACCCAAGACTTTGGAATTCAGACCGACTGAGGGCAACCTGCCAGCAGATTACCCAAATGTAATGACTGCAACAGTGAAACACGAAGAACATCTGCCCCCCAAGCAAAATACGAAACCCGTGTTTGCTTGTATTTGTAGTTCCCACCAGTGCAGCTCCTTCTCTACAAAGCCCAAGACTGGTATCTGAAAATCCACAGAATGCAAGTGTTGGGTTCATGTGGTTTTTGGATAGCAGTGAATCTTTCTCATGTGTAACTTGGCAAGCGGAATCATGACAATCACAGATGCCATAAACCCTAGAATCATAAGAAACTCTCTGGTTGTAGTCTGAGTTGAGAAGATCAGGAGGGATTCCAGATTTAAAAAAATCCACCTTCTCATGCCTCAAAATGGCATTTTACTGCAGAGTGCTATAGCACATTTTAGAAAGACAATCCTGTGTGACAGGGTCAAGGTGGATTTCTGAATTCTTATCTGAAATTCCAGAGTGGCCAGAAGAGATGGACTTAAGGGACTCATGCTGAAGTCTCTGCAAAGTCATCTATATAAGAAACACTGTCAGTATCATTCAATCTGCAATGAGCTATGACTGGAGAGAGCCACTTTGTAAACACCCTTGTAGCAGTAGATAACCCAAACAGCAATGCAGAGACCTGACAGTGTGACCCAAAAATAGAACATCTGAGAAATTTCCTGAAGCTTTTGGCTATGGAAATGTGATGGTATACATGTTTTACGTCCAATGTTATCAAAAAGCTTCCTTGGGAAATAAGAGGTAGTAGATACTGAAGGATCAACATTTTGAATTTTGGAACTTCCACAAACTGATTTAGGAAGGAAAAATCTAGAAATGGTCTTCAAGAAGACTCTTTCTTTGGTACCAGAAACATTCTGGAACAGAACCTTTTGCACCTTTGATTTAATGCCACTGGTTCTATGACTTCCTAGGTTGAGCAAGTGCTGAAGAACATGAGGAAAAAAAGAAGTTATGTGCTTACCATAACGTTCCATCTGTGTTGTCCATTTTCATTCTTCCTCAATGTATGGGTTCAGATCCGATACTTAAATCTGACTAGTCATTATTCTAGCTCGTGGCCACCAACAAACTCTTGAGGTCCTTCCCCACTCATAATGCACCACCCCTAACATCCCTCAGATCTTGTTGGAAGATTAACATGAAGACCATAAAGAATTGTCATAATCAGAGTTCAACACATGGGACATGCAGTGTCCCTAAAACTTCATTCCTCCAGAATTCACTTGTAATAAATGGAGGGGGATAGAGGGTGGGGAGTTGAAAAAGAATGAAAATGAACAACGCAGATGGAACGTTATGGTAAGTACATAACCTTTTTATCTGATGTTGTCAATTTTTATTATTTCTCAATGGGTCTACTTTAAAATGTCGAGTAAGCAAAATACTAACGTTCATAACACGGAGACCACAACGTCATAAACTAGCTACACTGAAAATTTAGTATACCGACTCACACAAGATCGAATAACAAATCCCAAAACATCGAGAATTAAACCATTGCAAAAGCAAAACATAAAAACATTACCTGAATGCTGTACACTTTAAATAGCTTACCACATCTTTAAGACATTGTACGTACTGTAAAGATGCCAGACGTTACCTATGAGAGTCCTGGACTGTTAGGAAAGCTTTATCCAACAAACAAGTCACAGAAGGGTAAGGATGTCCTGATAATAAATGAGTACATATATAACCTAGAAAGAACTGTTAAAAGCAAAAGGTATTGGTGCTGCAAGGGTAAAGATATAGATAAATTTAAAGGCAGAGAGGTGACATTATCCCTATCTGGAGGGATCGATTATGTAAATCAAGTGCCAATTCTCATACAGGTAGCCCAGTAGAGGTTGAACGGTATCTGATATGTCATGAATTAAAGCAAAAAGCAATACTTTCTACGGCTACTCCTTGCCTTATTACTTGCCTCATTGTTGACAACATTATAGCATCCACATCATTAGAATATTTTCCTTGTTTACCTAATCAGAAAGCACTATTGCAACAAGTTGGCAGGATACGTACTAAGACTAGCAGAGGTCACTGACAGCCACATATAACTTTGGAAACCGTTGATTTGGGCCAATTTCCCCTGAAAGATGGTGAAGTCATAGAAAAATGGGTAATAGATCCAACATGTGAGACAACTATCCTGGTTTGTACAACTGTGAACAATTTGTGCAATTTAAGCCATGCTACTCTCTAGCTAATGGACTTTTACAAAGGGATAATATGTAAGCAGCTTTACAGCATGCATGGTCTTGTAAAGTACAGCAGCTACACTAAGACCATACCCTTAATATACTAATGTCTAAAAAATCATTAAAATCATATACTAACATGTGGCATTGTATTTTCCATTTGTTTACCGAATACCAATTTGAAAGCTCGGTTAGGTATATCATGTGTGATTTTGAAAATGCAGCTAGTGTACAGACCAGCATTCCTAATATAATACCAAAAGGCTGCTTCCTTTCACTTTGGCCAGAATGTCTGGTACATGATAGAGGCTTTAGGTCTCTCCTCTTTGTACAACAGTAATAAACATTTCCAAGTTGCAGTCAAATGTCTGGTTGCGTTAGCATTTTTAAACGAGGAGGAGGTGCTACCTGCATTTAATGCATTATGTGATGTTTCCCCTATGGATAGCAGAGACTTATTAAAGTATTTTAGTGATGATACTTACAGGGAAAAGCTAGGAAATTCACTACCTGCAGTACACCTTTCAATAGATTTCCACTGCTATTTCCAATACAGTTTTGGAATGTAGTAGAGTTGGATCTATATTAGAACATCAAAGTTTCAGAACTTTGAATGTTCTAATATCGACCCCTAGTAACCGAAAACTGATAACATCGAAAATTTTCCTAGGGAAAAAATTCACTGTTCCAAAACACATACACACAACACAAACACACCAAACAAACAGCAATCCACACACACACCTAAAATCTTACATCTAACCCTATACTAAACTGTACATACACCACTATCTACCCACTTACCTTAACCCAAACCCTAACCCTAAAGTCCGTCACTATCGCACAGACACCTCACCCGTGCCCTAACCCTAACTCACCTACCCCGCCCTAAGCCTCACATCCACACAATTGCACACTTACCTGAACCCGACCCGTAACTTTCCACCACAGCACTGAAAATAGCGAAGCGACAGGAACGGACAACTGAATTATTTCCCTAGGAAAGAATTCAGTTTTCTGTAACTTCACTATTTTCAGCTTTAGCTGTATAGGGGTCGATATTAGAACATTCAAAGTTCTGAAACTTCGATGTTCTAATATAGACCCGTAGAGTTAAATGCTTTGTGTCTACCAAGTACACTGAATAGTATAGAGGTGTGGCACAGATGGATCAACATATTATTGTGTGCCTGGGCAACAGATCTGTCTCTTACAACTGTGACAAAAAGGTATTGTGGGATTACGATATAGAATGTTGGCGGCACTAGTATTTGGAAAGTCTTTTTGCTTTGTCTCTACCATTTCACGTGTGGGATGGTTACTGCACAGACTGGCTAATTCAGGGTGCTTTACACATATGTCTGTGACACTTTAATATGTTTTGGAAGTTGGAGTATCACCACAGCACAGATTGTTTCCACAGTGATGTTTCGTATTAAAGGTTTTGCAGTTTCATAGTGACCACAGCACAGGTGACAGCTATGGTGTGTATCATCTGCTATATAGTTTTCGACATTTTAATTCTCAATGTTTTGGGTTTTATTTGATTTGTGTGAGTTGGTATAATTAAGTTTCAGTGTAGTGAGTTTGCGACATTGTGGTCTCAGTATTATGAACGTTGGTATTTTGCTTACTCGACATTTTAAAGTAGACCCTGCTCAACATATGGGACAGAATCCCCAGCTACCTAAATTCCTTGTTGAAGTTTAATGAAGAATATTCCTTAGTATGATTGAGCCAAAGGCCTCTCTTCCCCTCGAGACCGGCTCCAGTTTGTAATGAGTGATAAAGGTACGAGGATTTGACCAAGTAGTGGCCCCATAACTAAAGTCTACGTTGTCTACACTGAAATATAGTGGAAGTAGTCATAGGTGTAGTTGAATAAGCCCGTATTGGTTTGTTAGGGGGTGATTCAATTTAGTGCAGACAAAATATAATCTGTCTACTGCTTGGTTATAGTTACATTTGTAAAACCTAATGAAACAAACTAAAAATTCAGCAAAAATGCTCGACTCAGCTATTAGAAAAGCAGCCACCCAAAAAAAAAGTTATCTACTCACCATAACGTTCAATGTGAGTTGTTCATCTCGCCTTCATTCTTGCAGATGGGTTCAAAGCCGATCCTCGGCTCTGAGTCGGCCTACTGCAAAGCTCGAGGTCTTCATACAGCTCAAGACTGAGTGCCTATCCCATGATGCATCTAGAGTTACCTCAGATTTTGTTTGCTGCATATAATAATACCATGTGCCATTCTATCATTCTTTAGGAGAAAACCCATAGAAAGATTGATAAAACTAGTATCTCGGTCCTCGAAAAACCCTGGAGGGGTAGGAGGGTGGGAAGTAAGAATTAAGGCGAGATGAACAACTCACATGGAACGTTATGGTGAGTACATAACTTCTTTATGTGAAGTTGTTCTATCTCGCTGTTCATTCTTACAGATGGGTAGCGTCCCAAGCACCATCTTTCTCGGGTGGCTCAAGGGAGTATGTTTTTCAGGACAGTGGAACCAAAGGAGGCCCTGTCCCTGGAGGCTCTATCGACTTTGTAATGAGTGATAAAGGTATGAGGCTTTGACAAAGTGGCTGCTGCACAAATATTGTCTATAGGTAGCCTAGCTAAATACAGAAGATATGGACACAGCTCTGGTAGAATGAGCCTTATTTTTGTGTTGTAGAGGTAAACTGGCAGCTCAGTAAGTGAAAGTTATGCAATCAGATAACATTTAGATAGTGTTGTTTTTGCCACAGGCATACCTTTCCTAGAATCTGAAAAGGAAACAAAAAGTTGTTCTGATCTTCGAATTCTTTGGTTCTATCCAGGTAAATTCTGAGCTGTCTGTGAACATCAAGCTTGTGCAGCATATACTCTAGATTGTTGGTGTGTTTAGGGAAAAACACTGGCAAATCTATAATTTGGTTAAGGTTAGCTTCAGTAAAAACTTTAGATAAGAATGAAGGATTTGTTCGCAGTGAAACTCTGTCAGCATGAAAAACCAAATACGGAGGTTTTATGTACAAGACTTGTAGTTCTGACACTCTTTGGGCAGATGTGATGGCTACCAAAAAGATAGTCTTCCAAGACAAACATTTCAAATCACATGAAGAAGCTGGCTCAAAAGGTGGGAGAATAATGCGTGAGAGCAGAAAATTTAGGTTCCAGGGGGTATAAGGGGATTTAACTGGTGGTCCAAGGTGGAAAGTCCCTTTATGAAAGGCTTTGGATAGCTTGTGTGACATTATGTTAAATCCTTCAGTACCAAGATGAAAATTAGAGATGGTGGCAAGCTGTACACGAATTGTAGCTGCCGCCGCTTCTTTGTCAACAGTCAAAAATTCTAATATAGAGGAAATAGAAGCTTGGTAAGGTTAAATGTTGTTCTGAGAAGCCCATATGGAACATATCCTCCATTTGCTAAGGTACAACTTCCTAGTAGAGGATTTATGAGAAGATATTAAAATAGGTTGCATTTGGTTTGAGAGATTACAGAACCTGGCTGTGTTGGGAATTAGAGCAGCCAAGCTGTCAATTTTAGGGAGTGAAGGGAAGGATGAAGAGCCCCTGACGAATACGTCAGAAGGTCTGGAAGTGGGTCCAGAATCCAAGGCTCTTGGAACAGATGAGGTCGAAAGAAGGGGAACCAAATTTGACGAAGCCAATGAGGGGCTCTTAGAATGATGGTCCTTCCCAGGGCTTTTGCCTTCTGTAATACTTTGGGTATCAGGGAAATTGGTGGGAATACATAGAGGAGACCTGGAGGCCAATCGTGTACGAGTGCTTCCCTTGGGGAATCTCCTGAAGGGGGGAATCAGGACAAAGTAGCTTCTGCATTTTGTGTTCATGGGGGATGCAAAAAGATCGCAGCAAGGCTGGCCCCATCTGGGGAATATTCTTTCCACTATTTCTTTTTTAAGGGACCACTCATGAGGCAACAAAATTGCCCTGCTCAGTTTGTCTGTAATCACGTTGGATTTCCCCGGGATGTGCATTGCTATCAGAAAGCACTGGGTGGATGTAGCCCACTGCCATACTCTTAGGCCCTCTCAACAAAGGGGATAGGACCTGGTTCCAACTTGTTTGTTCAAGTACCAGACTACCGACAAGTTGCCCGTCTGAATCGCAACTGTCCCCAGAAGGAGATAGTCCTGAAAGTACTGCAACGCCAAGAGTACCGCACTCATCTCCAGGACACTGATATGCAGATGTGTCTCTTGTTCGGTCCATGTGCCTTGGGCTGTTCTTCCCTGAAAATGCCCCCCCAACCTGATCAGGGAAGCGTCTGTGGTCACTGTGGCCGATGGTGAGGGTAGGATAAAAGGACGACCTATCATTACTTGGAGAGGTCAACCACCACCAAAGATCCTTTTTGCATGTGTTTGTTAGAATAATGAGATGACACATTGGGAGCTCTTGATAAGACCACTGGGTGAACAGCAGCCATTGTAGAATCCGAATGTGCATACGACCCAACAGAATCGCTATTATCACAACTGCCATCATCCCCAACAACTTTAGCACTTCTGAGGCTGGCACCTTGTCTTTGGATATGACATTCTGAATTTGCTGACGAAGTACTGACATCCTTTCTGATGGAAGTTTTAAAGTGGTGGTGGCAGTGTTCAATTCTGCTCCAATAAAAATTATATGTTGCAATGGCGACAAGGCAGATTTTTCTGAGTTTATGGTAATGCCCAGTTGATTGCAAAGAGTAAGTGTGGTGTCCCTGACTTGTATTAGCTGATGCCTGGTGGTGTCGGTGAGGTGCCAATTGTGTAAGTATGGAAACACCTGGAATCCCAAATGCCTCAGGTAAGCCGTGACCTCTGCCATACATTTGGTGAACACTCTGGGGGCTGTAGTGAGACCAAAGGGCAGGCACGAAACTGGTAATGATTAGCTCCCAGCTGGAAGCGCAGATGATCCCTGGATGGTCTGGCCATTTTTATGTGGTAGTACGCATCCTGCAGATCTATCGAGCACATCCAGATGTCTTTCCCTAAGAAGGGAAGTATCAACTGAAGCGTGACCATCCGGAACTTCTCCTTCTTGACAGATCTGTTTAGCCTGCTGAGGTCCAAAATAGGTCTCCAGTCCTCTGGTTTTTTTTTTGGAACTAAAAAGAATCCTAAGTACATTCTGGATCCTGTTTGGTCTGCTGGAACTGGTTGGATGACTCTTTTTCTTAGCAATGTTTGGACCTCTACTGTTGCTTGTTCCTTGTAACTGGATGGAACGTCCAGGATTTTTGTTGTCAATGGAGGGGGGGGGGGGAGTGGCGAAGGGAATAGAATATCCTCTGGAAACCATGCTTTGTACCCAGTGTCGTTTATTTTTAGCCAGGCGTCTGGATATAAAGATAAGCGAGCACCAACTGCCTCCAGAGTGGGACAGTCGGGCCTCCTTTCAGGAGCGCTGGTAGGGCTTCCCAAAGAACTGGTCTCTGTTGCCCTGGTTTTGCGGACCCCCTCTGCTGTGAGGACAGCGTCTTCCATTATTGCCCCCTCCTCTGCCCCTGGAGGAGGTTCATCACGTGTGTCCAGAAAGGCTCCTTGGGTTTTTCGGAACCACATCTTTCCTCCCTTTCGACCCTTGGGGTAGGGTCTAGTAGGGGTGGAAAAATGGACTCCAACAGCAGGCAAAGTCTTTCCTTCCTGCTCACACCTGGTCAAAGTTTCCTTAACGTTGGGCCCAAAAAGAGATAAGCCATAAAAAGGGGTGTTGACAAAGGATGATTTAAAGGGCTCCGCAAAGGAACATAAGTGCATCCAGGAGTGTCTCCTGAGAGCAATTCCTGTACCTGCTGCCCTACTCATTCCATCAGCTGCATATGAGATCAGATGCATGGACGAATTCACTATGGAATTAAGGGTAGCAAGCTGGGAGACAACCTTGTCTGAAGCTCCTTCAGCTACCGTACCCTGAAGAGCATCTCCAAGCTCTTTTAGGAGGTTTCTTTGCAGTTTTGTGAAATGAGCAAGATAGTTCAGTGAATACATGGCAAAGGTATGTGAACTATACATGCACTTCCCGTACCCATCCATGATCCTAGAGTCTCTGTTAGGAGGATGGATAGAGGAAGAGGTTTCTGACATCTCCTTTTTGGTGGCTGCCACCACCACCATGGCATCAACAGCCACTTCCTTAGTGAGAAAGGTCTTATCATGAGGGGCAGAAGTAAATTTATTAGGCCTCCTAGGGACAGGCTCCATGGTGTCCTGAGACTCCTATGCCCTTTGTGAGACCAGCTCCATAAGATCATCGAAGGGCGGAGACACCCAAGAGGTGGAGGTTTGAGACCCGAAAGCTTTCAGGAGGACTGACTCATCTTCAGTTGGGTTGGTGGGCTTCCAGCCACCCCTCTGCTTAAGGATTTCCAATATATCTGCAAATGAGATATCTTCAGATGGGGACTGTGGGGACCGTTCTGATTCATTTAAGTCGGTGTCAGATGTGACAGACTCCTGCAGGGAGTCTAGATACTTCCTCTTGCAAATTCTCTTCCTGGGAACCTCATCAGTGGGAACTTCTGGTGAGGACTCAGAAGAGCAGGGACCGCCCAGTGGGGCTTCCTGAGGCTCAGGGTCTCTATGCTTCAAAGGGATCTGTGAGGCAGAAGTGGACACAGGCACTTTTGGGGAAGAGGTAGTTGGTCCTGAAGTTGTGGATGTCCCGGGGGATATTTCTCTCCTCATGGCATCAAAAGCACCTCTGCTCTAGTGAGAAGGAACCACTGGATCCGAAGAAACAGATGATTCCCTGGGCACTGGAACAGTGGGCCCGATCCAGAGGTAGGAGCAGAACTCATCCGAGCCGAGGCCCCGTGTGGCAAAGTCAGAACCGACAGGTCAGTCTGACTATCCTCCCCGGACCCCACTGGCAAGTGTCGGCTCCTAGACTCCTCGATGGGTGCCGAGGAAGTCTGAGTAAACGGAACTGATGGCACTGGAGCAGGGGTGTCGGCTCTGAAGGTTCCACAATCATAAAGTCCAACTCCTCCGGCTCTGACGGACTGGTGTGGCTCAGAGGA
Organism: Protopterus annectens; assembly: GCF_019279795.1. NCBI lineage: Eukaryota > Metazoa > Chordata > Ceratodontiformes > Protopteridae > Protopterus > Protopterus annectens. Next base: position 408,740,613 of record NC_056751.1, read on the forward strand.
GGAAAAGAAGTAGGTGGAGGAACAGTTTTTGGTTCTAAAACCACTTGGATCGGAACTGATAAAAATTTTGCAAACGCCGGTGCCTGTAACTACTTCTGCACCACATGATCCACATCCAAATCTAATAGTCTTATCGAGGACTGAGATGAATGGATAGAAGGTGGTACCAACTGGAGGATTGGTGACTTCAGTACTGCGGAGACCTGTTCCAGGACTGGGGATTGGCTCCGAAAAGACAAGACGCTCGGCTCCGAAGGCTGTGGAGCCGACGTCGAAGGTTTTTTTAATTGTGTCGAATCCGATGAAGCCTTAGAGGGCTTGGAAGATTTGGGAGACTGACTAGTTTTATCATGGTCGCCCAAAGCTTCTTGAAAGGAAGATTTTAATAGTGCACAAAAAACCAAAGACAAGCAAAGAATAATCCACGACCTTGAAGAAAGGAACCGGAACTCTGCTAAAGTCCACAAGGCTGTATTTTTATTTCTGAAGTATTCCAAAAGTCACAGATAAAATCACACAAGCGCTTTCGCTCAGGCAATCCTGAGCTTTATCAAGTGAAAACAAATTGCAGTGTGCAGTAACCTCCATTAAATAGCCTGGCAATTATACAATTAATTAATTAGTAAATCTAGTACTAAGGTGTGGTGCTTTAGAGTTGGGTGTTAAAAAAGTTAGTCATTATATCAACTCAAAAAATGAAATGTTTGCAATAACATATGCACTTAAATAAAAATGACTAACCATAAAAAACATTTTAAAATGCCAGTTTCCTAGGTTTCTGAACATAAAAGTCTGAAGTCTGATTGGGGTTGTAGATTGTTAAAGAATATGCTTAAAGATGTGTTTAGATTGTCAGTGAATTGTTAAAATTTTTTTTTTTTTTTTTTTTTCCTCCCATTATTACTTTACACTGATAAAAACATGTAATAAAATATGCGTGAGATATTTTTAATGCCCATCCATATAACATTTCATATAGAATTTGATTTATTAGTCGGAATCCTATAACCGTGGATGTTCAATAATTTAATATGCTGTGTGGGGATGCTGTGGTATGAAGGGGGTCAAGTGTGAGAGTTATAACCTAGCCCTCCTAAGCTTGAGACTGAATGCAGGGAAGCCACCAGGTCTGAATGGGATGATCAGCATTAAACCGGTCCTCAAGCTTAGGAGGGCTAGGTTATAACTCTCACACTTGACCCCCTTCATACCACAGCATCCCCACACAGCATATTAAATTATTGAACATCCACGGTTATTTTATTTAAGTGCATATGTTATTGCAAACATTTCATTTTTTGAGTTGATATAATGACTAACTTTTTTAACACCCAACTCTAAAGCACCACACCTTAGTACTAGATTTACTAATTAATTAATTGTATAATTGCCAGGCTATTTAATGGAGGTTACTGCACACTGCAATTTGTTTTCACTTGATAAAGCTCAGGATTGCCTGAGCGAAAGCGCTTGTGTGAATTTATCTGTGACTTTTGGAATACTTCAGAAATAAAAATACAGCCTTGTGGACTTTAGCAGAGTTCCGGTTCCTTTCTTCAAGATTTTAATAGTCCTCTGTCGATTAATTTTCTTTTCCTTTCATGAAGTACACGACTACTAAAGGAATGGTAAATGGAGCAACTCTCTTATAAGTGCAAAGCACCCAAGCAATAAACACAATTTACATGACCATCACTCACAGACATCTTTTGTCCACACTTTTGACATTTTTTAAACCCGGACTTGAGTTGTTTCTCCTTATCCTGGTTAGCCATGACAAAAGATTTTAATGCACACAAGGAATTTGTATTAGCAAAAAATACACACACACGCACACACACACGTGTTTAACAATTTGAAAACCACACTATAATATTCAAAAAGTAAGCAGCCCTTAATAAAAAAATGGACTCTATATAATTAAATATGAGCTAAGTATAAATGTATGAACACACTCTAAAGCCTATAAATGTTACTAAAACACACTTCTAAGCTATTAAACCTATGCTAATTTATAAATATATATATATATATATATATATATATATATAGAAAGGCACACCAAAGAAAGGGAAGGCAGGTTCTACAGGCCTATATAAACGACGGCCAAAAGGAACTATCACAATTAAGCTAACATTAGCTAACAAGCTATTAAAGGTAATAAAGTTATAAAGTGAAAGATATAAAATGAAAAGAGAATTTCTTTTAAAAAAAATTTGTTATACTGGCCCGAGCTGTGAGGAAACCTTCGATCTTTTGCAGCGGCAAACAGGTCTATATTGAATCAGCGAACGCTTAAAAAAGCTAACGCTGATTCATCGACCCTATTTGAGAGAATGCTGACAATGCCGAACACCCGGAACAGCAATTTTTTTTCTTAGGGGAAAAAAATCGCTGGGACAGTTTCGGGAGTTTGCCGTTTCCTCCACTGTGGTGTGATCTCGGAGTTGGTATATTTAAGTAGGGGGGGTGGGAGGGGGACAGCGGAGGGGGTAATGGGTAAGCCCCCCCCCACGTTAAATACTGTTTTAAGGGGGGGGGTTGTTTTTTTTTTTGTGGAAAAGTGATTTTTTTTCCCCTGGGAAAAAAAAATCGCTGTTTCGAGTGTTCAGGATTGTTAGCGTTCAGTGAACTAGAGTCGATGAATCAGCGTTCGCTTTTTTAAGCATTCGCTCATTTAATATTGACCCCGGCAAACTAGATCTGAAGTAACTCAAGGTGCATCATGGGATAGGGACTTGGCCTTGAGCTGTCTGAAGACCTTGAACTTTGTAGTATGCCGACTCGGAGCCAAGGATCGGCTCCAAACCCATCTATAAGAATGAATGGCGAGATAGAACAACTTCTCATTAAGAAACTTTGATATTGTATACACACTTTCATTTTACAGACCGTAAAACTTTATCAGATACACATTTTCTCTCATATCCCATCTTTAAATAACCAAAATAAGTCATATGACACTCATTTTACAATCATGTGATGTCATCTTAAAAAACATCATGTGACCAACACCAAAAACACATTTTAAAATGTTATAATATATATAATAAAAATAAAAATAATACAAATAATCACAACAATAAATATCAACTCACATTTTTATCCAATTTAAGCCCCCTCTACTACCTAACCAGAGATTTTATTTTTAAAAGGGGGGGGCTATACTTATATGGCAATCATTGGTTTAAATTTATACTACTGGATAAAGTTGACAGGAATCCACGGGGTGGGGGTCCCTGGACCATATTATTGAAAAAGCAGGAACTAATTTGGCAGTTGAACCTGAATGTAAATAAATGTGTAGGGCTGAATAATAATATAAGTATAACACCCCCACTTTTAAAATTTCAATAATTCAGTAATTCAGCGACCTAAGTGTAAAGGCTGCTGATGAGAACATACGCTTTGCGTATCTGTCCATCGTGCGAGATTCTTTATTCGGTGGATGGGCAGATGTGAAAGTCTTAGACAATTCCTTTTTGGTGGCAGCCGCCACCACCATAGCATCTACTGGGACACCTTTGGACAAAAATTCCTTGTCGGAGGGGGAAGTAATGAACTTGTTGGACCTCCTTGGAATGGGTTCCACAGATTCTGGAGAGCCCCATACGTTTCGACTGACTACGTTAAGAAGCTGGTAGAAAGGCGGGGTCACCCAAGAGGTGGAGGGGTGTGACCCGAACGTCTCCAGGTACACAGAGTCATCCTCAGAATGGTTGATGGATTTCCAGCCACCTCTCTGCTTAAGGATCTCTAGGGTGTCTGCAAATGAGACATCCTCAGAGGGTGACCGTGGGGACCCTTCTGAATCATCTAGATCCATGTCTGAAGTGACAAACTCCTCAGGGGAGTCTAGATGTTTCCTCTTACATGTTCTCTTCTGGGGGACCTCTTCAGAGGGCTACTCTGGAGAGGTTTCAGAAGAGACGGTTTTGCCCACGGGGGCGTCCTGGGACTTTCGGTCTCTACGCCTGGGTGGGAGGGATTGTAGAGAGACAGACTCTGGCACTTTTGGAAGAAGAGAGCTTGGATCCAAGAGTGGAGCTGACTGGGGGGACAGCACACTCCTCATTACCTCAAAGGCACCACGATCCCGTTCAGAGGGAGCCCACAGCTCCAGAGAACCAGGAGACCGCCCCTGAAGCAACGCCGTAGGCTCCAAGACCGATGCAGGCACTGAGCTGACCTGCGCCGATGCCCAGAGAAGTTAATTCAGATCAGACAACTGTCCAACCTGACTCTCCTCTCCGGAACCGATAAGGGAGCGTCGGCCCCTAGACTCCTCGCCCGAGGATGGCACAGAGGAAGTCGGAGCAGAAATCAGGGCCGAAGATACTGAAGCAAGTCTCGGTCCTGAGGTTTCCACTTCTATCAAATCCAAGCCCTCTGGCTCCAAAACCACAACTTGGGTTGGAGGAGGAATTGTCACAGGGGTGGTGATGGCTGTCGGAGTCGACTCCATTCTTGGCCAGTGCCGGTGTCCATAGCAGTCTCTTAACCACCCACTCCATGTCCTCGTCGGAAAGGCTCCTGGAAGACAGAGAGGATGGAGCTGAGGACCTGGTTGACTGCAAAATGGGTGAATGTAGTACAGACGAGACTGGTTCCAATATAGGGGACTGGCTCTGACTACGACCCTCTTATCGGTTCAGAAAGGATCAGTGGAACCGAAGAGACAGCTGTCTCAGTCCGGTCCCGAAAGTATTCGGGTCCGTGTTCGATTATTTTGCCTGCTTCTTCGCCGGTTCAGATGTTGGCGCCGAGGAAGAAGCTCTTTTTGATGATTTGTCTGACACTGGTGATTTAGAGGAAGAACTCTGTTTTCCTTCAATAGCCTCAGCAAAAGGAACTTTGAGCAGACCCCTCACAATAAGTTTATTCTTTCTTTCCCGCAACACTCTAGAACTAAACCTATGACAAACAGCACAGGATTCCTGTAGGTGGACAGCACCCAAGCAGTAAATGCAACTGGTGTGTCCATTCGTTAAAGACATTTTTTGTGTACATTGGTCACACTTCTTGAAGCCAGAAGCCTTCGGTTCTTTACCATCATTAGACATGACTAACTGGAACAATATGCCAAGAGGGTTTTGGAGGTGAAAAGAGTGTCAGAGTGATGTTTATGAAGCTGGAAATTGATGGTGTAATGACGAATGTTGTTAGTGCATATGCTCCACAAGTTGGGTGTCCGATGGATGAGAAAGAAAAATTCTGGAGTGAGTTGGATGAAGTGGTGATGAGTGTACCCAAGGGTGAGAGAGTGGTGATTGGAGCATATTTCAATGGGTATGTTGATGAAGGGAACAGAAGGAATGAGGAAGTGATGGGTAGGTATGGTGTTAAGGAAAAGAACGCAGAAGGTCAGATTGTAGTGGATTTTGCAAAAAGGATGGACATGGCTGTGGGGAATACATATTTTAACAAGTGGGAGTAGCATAGGGTACATACAAGAGTGGAGGGAGATGCACACAGGTGGATTAAATCCTATGCAGGAGGGCCAATTTGAAGGAGATTGGAGACTGTAAAGTGGTGACAGGGGAAAGTGTAAGGCAGCATAGAATGGTGGTCTGTAGAATGACACTGGTGATCAAGAAGAGGAGGAGGAGTGTGAGGGCAGCACCAAGGATCAAATGGTGGAAATTGAAAAAAGGGTGATTGTGAGGTGGAGTACAGAGAAGAGTTACAACGGGCACTGGGTAGCAGTGAAGAGTTACTGAACAGCTGGGCAAGTACAGCAGAGCTAGTAAGGGAGACTGCTAGAAAGGTGCTTGGTGTGACATCTGGACAGAGGAAGGAGGACAAGGAGACCTGGTGGTGGAATGAGGAAGTAGAGGAGAGTATACAGAGAAATAGGTTGGCGAAGAAGAAGTGGGATTGTCAAAGAGATGAAGAAAGTAGACAGAAGTATAAGGAGATGAGGTTCATGGCAAAGAGAGAGGTGGCAAAGGCTACGGATAAGGCGTATGGAGAGTTGTATGAAAGGTTGGACACTAAGGAGGGAGAAAAGGACCTGTACCAATTAGCTAGACAGAGGGACCATGCTAGGAAAGATGTGCAGCAGGTAAGGGTGTTAAATGATAATGAAGGAAACGTACTCACAAGCGAGGAGAGTGTGTTGAACAGATGGAAAGAGTACTTTGGACAGGCTGATGAATGAAGAGAAAGAGAGAGAGAGAAGGTTGGATGATGTGGGGATAGTGAATCAGGAAGTGCAACGGATTAGCAAGGAGGAAGTAAGGATAGCAATGAAGAGGCTGAAGAATGGAAAGGCTGTTGGTCCAGATGACATACCTGTGGAAGCTTGGAGGTGTTTAGGAGACATGGCAGTGGAATTTTTAACCAGATTAATGAAATCCTGGAAAGTGAGAGGATGCCTAAGGAGTGGAGAAAAAGTGTTTGGTACCAAGTTTTAAGAATAAAGGTGATGTGCAGAGATGTACTAACTAAAGAGGGATAAAACTGATCAGTCACAACATGAAATTATGGGAAAGAGTAGCAGAAGCTAGGTTAAGAAGGGAGGTGATGATTAGTAATCAGCAGTATGGTTTCAGGAAAGAGCACTATAGATGCAATGTTTGCTCTGAGAGTGTTGATGGAGAAATACAGAGAAGGTCAGAAGGAGTTGCATTGTGTCTTTGTGGACTTAGAGAAAGCATATAACAGGGTGCCTAGAGAGGAGTTGTGGTATTGTATGAGGAAGTCGGGAGTGGCAGAGAAGTATGTAAGAGTGGTACAGGATATGTATAAGGGTAGTGTGACAGCAGTGAGATCTGCAGCGGGAGTGACAGATGCATTTAAGGTGGAGGTGGGATTACATCAAGGATCAGCTCTGAGCCCTTTCTTATTTGCAGTGGTGATGGACAAGTTGACAGACGAGATCAGACAGAAGTCCTTGTGGACTATGATGTTTGCAGATGACATTGTGATATGTAGTGAGAGTAGGGAACAGGTTGAGGAGACCCTAGAGAGGTGGAGATATGCTCTAGAGAGGAGAGGAATGAAGGTCAGCAGGACTAAGACAGAATATATGTGTGTGAATGAGAGGGAGGATATAGGAATGGTGAGGATGCAGGGAGTAGAGTTGGCGAAGGTGGATGAGTTTAAATACTTTGAATCAACATTTAAGAGTAATGGCGAGTGTGGAAGAGAGGTGAAGAAGAGAGTACAGGCAGGGTGGAGTTGGTGGAGAAAGAGTGTCAGGAGTGATTTGTGACAGACGAGTACCAGTAAGAGTAAAAGGGAAGGTCTACAAGAAGCTAGTGAGACCAGCTATGTTATATGGGTTGGAGACAGTGACATTGACAAAACGGCAGGAGTCAGAACTGGATGTGGCAGATTTAAAGTTGTTAAGATTTGCACTGGGTGTGACAAGGGTAGACAGGATTAGGAATAAGTATATTAGAGGGTCAGCCCAGGTTGGACGGTTTGGAGACAAAGCCAGGGAGGCGAGATTGAGTTGGTTTGGACATGTGCTGTGGAGGGATGCTGGGTATATTGGGAAGGATGCTGAGGATGAAGCTGCCAAGTAAGAGGAAAAGAGGAAGGCCTAAGATAAGGTTTATGGATGTGGTGAGAGAGGACATGCATGTGGTTGGTGTGACAGAGCAAGATGCAGAGGACAGGAAGAAATGGAAACAAGATGATCCACTGTGGTGACCCCTAATGGGAACACCCGAAAGAAAAAGAAGACATGACTAACTGCCAATATTCAAAACTACAAAAAAAAAAAAAAAAAAAAACTTCTGCTAATGGTTTTAACTATAACAAAATCAACTACATTAAAGCACAAACCAAGCTTTTTTTTTAACTAATTAGTAACCGAAGGAGACACACACCACAACAGAAGAAAGGGGAAACCAGAGGAGAAGTCTCTAACTTAAAAGGCAATCTCCTCTGGTAAGAGAAGTCTCTAACTTAAATGACAACTCCCAACAAGCAGAACAGAAGGGAAGGTAAAGGGAAGCCCTCTAACTTAAACGAACTCCATGTCAAAGTCAGAGAAAAGCATTTACACAATAAAATTCACACAAACCCTGAGAAGAGAGGGAGTTTATACATGAGGTAGGGTAGGGGAAAGGCCTAACGACAAATGATGGCCAGCAACACACAAAGCACAGCAAAAACCAGCAAAATTGATGACAATAAGCTAAAGTAACACTAAATTTTCTCAACAGTAGCAAAAGGGAACAAGAATCACTGTTAAAACAAAGAAACTTTTCTACTTAGCCTGGAGCCTAGTAGGAAGCACCCGATCTAGTTTAGTGGCAAACAAGGTCTGGGTTTTCTTCCCTAAGCATGATGGGATAGGGTATAGCCTTGAGCCAGCGGAAGCTTTCGAGCTTTAGAAAAGGCCGACTCGGAACAACCCAACCAACAAAGAATGAAGGCGAGATAGGACAACATAACATCATATGTTTCCACGATTTGTGGTTGCAAGCTGAAGAGAAACAACCTTTGAAAAAACTTAGTCATATTAAGCCAAGTTAGATTAGTGTCACTAAGATCCTTTACAAATGTCACCTGTGATGCAAGGATTGGAATCATAGGAATATTCGCATTAGAATGATGACATATTTGTGAACATACCCAACAGTGTGTGACATTTAAGTCCACAGCATACTGTCAAAGAACCAACAGGAAATTATTTCTCTCGACCAGTTTATAAAAGGAAACAGCAACAAAAATAAAACAAAAGGACATGTTGTCACTGGATTCATCATGGACTGCTGTCTGAATTGATTTTGTTATTCTTTTACCGAAGCAAATGATTCTTCTCTCACACTTTGATCTTCCTTTGCTGACAAAGATGATTTGTCTGGAGCTTTCACAGAGCAAGTCTTTTTTGGACTCAAACAGTTCTTTCTTCGGAAAGTTTTAACATAAAGCCAATCACTGGGCAGCAGTCGGAGACAGGGCTGGTCAGGAGGTTGAGGAAGAGATTTTGTTGCAGTTTTGTGGTACTGCTTCAAGAATTAATAAGGTTTATTTTTTACATTATCCTTTAGAGTTAATTTTTTTATTTGACAAGGGGGAAATAGCTGGAAGGGCCATGGGTCTCTCCATTAACATCTCATAGGTACTTAATTTCCTTGTGGTATTTTTTAATGTACTTTTTATACTCAATAATGCAAAAGGAAGTGTGTTTGGCCATTTAAGTTTTGTTTTAGCACAACTCTGAAATTTTTTACGGGTCCTATTAACCCTTTTTATTAATCTAGATGACTACAAGTGGTTAGGACAGTGAAGACTCAACTTAGAAAAAAAATATTGCGTAGCTCTCTAGTCAGGGAATTAAAATGGGTTTCCTGGTCACTACTGATAGTACAAGGTACACCAAATTTACAGAATCTGCTTTGTAACATGGGTAAGCTTCCACACATGCAGAAAACATATAAACCACTACTAATACATATTGTAAATTTTGTACTTTTGGCATCTGGACAAAATCCAGCTATACATTAAAAAAAGGTCCACAATGTGGTGGCAAGCATGCAGCCCTAATGTTTGCATTTTTGCTAGCATTATGCTCTAAGCATATTACACAGTTATTAACATACTGAAGTATCAAAGAGGAGACATGAGTGGCATACCAACTTTGGGTAATTTGATTAAATAAAACTGTCTTACTTGCATGGGCTGGTAAATGATATGCCCTTGCCAGGTAAGGTAGCAAGGAGGAAGGCGCCACCAGTCTGCCTTCTGGATATCACCATAACCCATTAACAGATTTGCAGCATCCGTCCTTAAGCCACCTCTGAATTTCTCTCTGTGATGCTTCACTCTGGAAAGCTAATGTTGTTGTTGTTGTGTCTTTTGGCTTTTCCCGGTTAGGGAAAGAATCTTAGTGACAATGATGTTTGCAGATGACATTGTGATCTGTAGTGAGAGTAGGGAACAGGTAGAGGAGACCCTGGGGAGGTGGAGATATGCTCTAGAGAAAAGAGGAATGAAGGTCAGCAGGACTAAGACAGAATATATGTGTGTGAATGAGAGGGAGGATAGAGGAATGGGGAGGATGCAGGGAGTAGAGGTGGCGAAAGTGGATGAGTTTAAATACTTGGGATCAACAGTTCAGAGTAATGGTGAGTGTGGAAGAGAGGTGAAGAAGAGAGTACAGGCAGGATGGAGTGGGTGGAGAAGAGTGTCAGGAGTGATATGTGACAGACGAGTACCAGTAAGAGTGAAAGGAAAGGTCTACAAGAGTGTAGTGAGACTAGCTATGTTATCTGGGTTGGAGACAGTGGCACTGACAAAAAGGCAGGAGTCAGAACTTGACGTGGCAGAGTTGAAGATGCTAAAATTTGCACTGGGTGTGACGAGGATGGACAGGATTAGGAATAAGTATATTAGAGGGTCAGCCCAGGTTGGAAGGTTTGGAGACAAAGCCAGAGAGGCAATATTACGTTGGTTTGGACATGTGCTAAGGAGGGATGCAGAGTATATTGGGAAAAAGATGCTAAGGATGAAGCTGCCAGGTAACAGGAAAAGAAGAAGGCCTAAGATAAGGTTTATGGATGTGGTGAGAGAGGACATGCAGGTGGTTGGTGTGACAGAGCAAGATGCAGAGGACAGGAAGAAATGGAAACAGTTGATCTGCTGTGGTGACCCCTGATGGAAGCAGCCGAAAGAAGAAGAAGACCAACAATGGTATATCAAGACTACCCAAAAAAGGGGGTAAAGAAAAAAGAAGAAGGAGGAGGAGAAAGGATACCAATGATGGTATCAAGAATTACCAATGGTAAGAGAGGGGAGGATAGGCTTAATACCAACGATGGTGAATTAGAAATACCTTGAGGTAAGAAAATGGGATAAAGTATATAAATAGTCACTCACACCAAAAGAGAACCTTAGAGTAGAAATATACTACAGAAAAAGGTAGAAAGACAGCTAAATATAAAAAAATATGAGCACGTAGCTGAGAGCAACAGCTGACACATCCAATTTTCTATGCGAAAAATGGGATCTGAGGTAATGGGAAGAGAGCCAGTATGGGTAGAGCCTTAGCTCTAGAGTTTTTGACTGGCGCGACCTAGCATAATGGCCGAGTCAGTTCCGAGGGTTTGGAACCAAACCCATCAGTCAAGAATTAATGACGATTGACAACATCTGATCTGTTATTTCAGCCTTTTCAAGTAAATGCTTTCTTATTTCATCTGAACTAACTACCAGAAGCAGCTGGTTTAAATCTGTCAAAGTAGGGTTGTAACATTTTATTATAGTTTTTAATTACTCCTTAAACCTTAATGAATTTTTTTAATATTTAGAAAACATTTAGACATAGTATGCAAATCAACATTAGGCCCCAAATTTTTTCTAAGAGGTGTCAAAAGATCCTCTCTAGAGGCAATAGCAACTAGTCATATCCTATCATGTGAGTGTGTGTGATGAACCACAGGAGTGTCAAATATTAGTGCTCCTGTTGGAAAACTAGAAGCTTGTTGAGACTAATAGGAAGAAGAAGAAAAAAAAACTTTTTGACTGCAGATACCTGTTCTGAAGATGAGGGATGAACAGGGGAACTGGGTTGAGATGTAACAGTACCACATTGATCTTGTGTCCAATGGACAGTTGTCCAAAATGTAGGGGTCTGAGAAACAGCAGAATTTTGTATAGGAGACACCCTTACCAGTACATATGGGGATGGGGATGCAGTAACTACTGAAGAATTATCATCCTCTTTAGAAGTCTCTGTTTTTTTTTGGCCATTCTCAGTTTCTTTCAAACCTGCCAGATCAGGATAAAGGAATCCCTTTTTACTGGTCTGTACTGCCTTCTTAACCTCTTTTACCTGCTGCAGCAACTTAGTATTTTTGTAATCTCCTTAATGCTGATGTTTTTCCCTTTTAAGAGCTTCTGTATACCAAGAATAAAATACTGTAATTTTTATTCCCGAATTACTTTTTTTTTTCAAAATACCCTTGAAATTTTCTAATTTATTCTTACCCTAAATTTCATTTAATGGAAATACTTCACCAGATCAATTTTTAGTAAACTAAAACCACTCATTCAAATACTTGCAACTTTCCTTTTTATAAATATGATATATAAAATATGTAGGTGTTCCCTTTACAGGGATTTGATTCTGCCTGCTTAACTGTTTCCATTTTTCCTATTAAGACTTATTTTGTAGATTCTAGATTCTGGCAATTCATTAGAAAAAAGGACTACACCAATTCACACACCAGTTAGGGAGGGAAGGGTAGGGATTCTGTCATCACACAGTCACACCTACGTCCCAACATACTATCAGCTCATGAACTTGATTTAACAACACACACATACCTATGTCCCAACATGCTATAGGCTCATAAACTTGGTTTACCAGCACACACACCTATGCCCCAACAAAATATAGGCTCATGAACTTGATTTAACAACACACATACCTATGTCCCAACATGCAACAAATGTTAAAGTGCAACAAATAAATAACAGAGTTTTACTTTTTAGTCTTGAGTCAAGAATAATGCTTCAGGATGTACAAAATACTGGGTTATTTCATAAACAGTGCTGGAAGACTGCCTTCACAAAATTTCAGATCAGTCTCCAAACAAAGGCTACTCTATACATATATATATATATATATATATATGTATATATATATATATATATATATATATATATATATATATATATATATATATATACATACATATATATATATATATATATGTGTTTATATATATATATATATACATTTTCTTATCAATGTCATGCATACAGAACTTTGACATAACATAGCTTTTTACAAATCATACAATTTTAAAATAATTTGTACCTTCATGCTTTTCGCTCAGAGCTTCACGTGAACACTTGACACATATGTCTTTTTAAAACACAGACCACCTGGCCCAACAATCTGTCTTTTGACCTTGTGACATTTAGTACCAGTATACACTATCTTACAGACATTTTTGTAATGATTCATCCCCCAAGGCCAAAGCTTACAAAAGATTTGTGGCACACTGTTTTTTCCCTCCAATACATTCTGAAACCAGACTCTTTTAAACATAGTAACATCCCTTAAATCCTTTAGCACTTACGTTGCCTTCAGCTCTCTATCAGTACAATATAAAGAGAATGCAGTTATAAGACACTTAAAATATACAGCTACAATTTACATGAAACTATATTTTCCATAATCATGCATTTATTTTACCTTTTAATTTTAACATAAACATGTTATAAACATTTTATTTAACTAATTTGTGAAGAAACTGCAAGTTAATATGAATTTTGTGAAGAATAATCATGAGACAATATTCTTTTCCATAACAAGTCTGAAGTGAGCTACTACCACTGCCACCCATTTGGTAAATACCCTGAGAGCTGTGGTGAGACCAAAGGGTAGTGCTCTGAACTGGTAGTGACTGGCTCCCGGTCGGTAGCATAGGTATCTCCTATGTTTGTTTATTTTTATGTGATAGTGGGCATCCTGGAGATCTATAGCGCACATCCAGTTGTCCTTGTGCAGGAAAGGCAAAATGGACTAAATTTTGACCATCCGGAATGTGGTACGCTTAACTGACCTGTTCAGAATGTTGAGATTGAAGAATGGTCTCCAGTCCCTTGTTTTCCTTGGCACTAAAACGAATCTTAAGTTCTAGATACTTACTGGTCTGGGGGGACCTTCTGGATGACTCTCTTTGTCTAACAACTTTTGTATTTCTAAAGCTGTTCTCTTCCTCTGACTGGGTGAAACTTTGGGAATCTTGTTCTGTAACGGTGGTGGTAAGGAAAAGGGAATTATATAGCCTCTGGAAATAATCCTCTGCAACAAAGTATCTTTTGTTATATCTAGCCAGGCTCTCTGGTGCAGGGATAATCGACCCCCGACTGCCTCCAAAGGTGGGCAGTTGGGGCTCCTTTCAGGGCACTGATAGAGCCAGACAGAGTACAATCTCTAGACCCTTGGTTCTGTGGGCCTCTTCTGCCACGTGGGCGACATCTTCCATTCCAGTTCCCCCCTTTGCCTCAAGGGGAACTTTCTCCATGTGGATCATGGAATGGACCCTGGGATTTTTTGAACCACATTTTTTGACCACTTCACTGATTCCTGGAAAAGGTCCTTTGAGGAATCAAAAAACGTATGCCAACAGCAGACTGGTTCTTACCATTTTTCTCATACCTGGAGAGTGTGTCTTTCAACTTGGAGCCAAATAACGAACTTCCGTCAAAAGTAGCACTGACGAAGGATGACTTGAAGGGCTCGGCAAAATCACAAAGGTGCATTCAGGCATGTCTAATGAAGGAAATGTCCGAACCCGCCATGCTTGAGGCTCCTTCAGCTGCATGTGAAAAGAGCCTCATAGATGAATTTGAAATGGACTGAAGGGTCGCTAACTGTGAAGCAATAGACAACTCCACCTCAGCAGTACTAGTCCCTGAGAGGGTTTTTTGAAAGTTCCTTGATCAAATCCCTCTGTAATCTGGTAAAGTGTGCTATGTAATTCAGGGATCTGAGTGCAAAGGTCGTTGATGAATACACTCGCTTCCCAAATCTGTCCAGAGCCCTAGACTCCCTGTTGGGGGGGGGGGGGCGGCTCTGTTCCACGAGTTCTTTTTTGGTGGCTGTCACCACAACCACCGCATCTACCAATAGTCCTTTGTTCTAAAATTCTCTTTCTTTTGGTGGTGCAAGCATCCTATCTGGTCTCTTGGAGATTGGCTCTACAGAATCTGGTTCCTTTCAAGCCCGCTGAGAGATTAAGTCAATGAGCTCAGCAGCGGGCAGAGTCACCCAGGAAATAGATGGGCCAGCACCAAATGCCTCCAGCAATACCGATTCCTCTTGAGAAGGGTTGTCAAAAGACCAACCACCCAGTTGTTTCAGGATCTCTAAAATGTTTCCAAATGAGACGTCATTGGGTGGTGATCTTGAGAATCCTTCCCCTTCATTAAAATCAGCATCTTCCATGACTGATCCTGAGGGGAGTCCAAGTGGCTCCTCTTGCACATTCTCTTCCTAGGAACATCTTCAGGAAGTTCTGGAGAAGTATCAGAAGAGATAACAATGCCCTTTGGATTTGCCTGCAGACTTTGGGCTGGCTGCCCCTGTGGAGTAGAACGCTGAGGCTCACAACACAAAGATATCT
Organism: Protopterus annectens; assembly: GCF_019279795.1. NCBI lineage: Eukaryota > Metazoa > Chordata > Ceratodontiformes > Protopteridae > Protopterus > Protopterus annectens. Next base: position 408,755,711 of record NC_056751.1, read on the forward strand.
GAGAACCAGACGGAAGATCCAAGGGGGGAGGAGCCATCTGATCTCTAGATGAGAATACTCTACTACCTTGAAGGCAGAATGCCCCAGGAAGAAAGAAACTATCTGAGCCAAGAAGACATCCTTCTGGACTGAGAGCTCCCTCCGACCATAAGACACTGCCCCTGAGGCAGGAGTCAGAACTGAGCTATCAGATGCCAAGGCTCCGAGAGGTAAACAGCTCTGACAACTTCGGAGTCGACCCCAACTCCTTGGATCCAACAAAGAAGCTTTGGGTCTGAGAGCCCTCCAGCTCCAACATGCTCACAGCTGGTATGCTCAAATAAGACATCAGATTCGAAGATAGCGGTATCTTCAAATTTGAAACAGATGGCACCAGCAGAATTGGATCCAAGGGCTCCGAAACTGAAGGATGGATCGAAGAAAGAGACATAATAGGTGGAGTTGTACAAGCTAAGGCCTCTGGACCCACTGGGGTAGGGACCAATAGGACTCCCATCTGAATGTGTATCAAAAGAAACTTCCTCAACATTCTATCCACATCTGCTTCTGTGAGACTTCTGTATGAACGGGAAGAGGCGATGGAGGGAGAATGGCGTCTTTCCAGGAAGGGAGATGAGAACCAAGATGGGACTGGATCCAGGGAAGATGCATACCTAGTTCTAGGTAGTGGTTTTGGCTCTGAGGGAGTAGAATCCAAGGAGATGGGCCTGATGTCTGAAGTGGTAGGACCTAAAGACTTGTGGTGTGTCAGATCCAAAGTTTGTCTGGCTTTCCTTTCTCAGTTCTGAGGTTGGATCTGAAGAAGAATGAGACAAGCCAGTTTGTTCAGAGGGCCTCTTTTTGCCTCCTTTTTCCTCAGTTTTGGAGGTTTGAACTCCTGATAGTGATTCTCCAAAGGCAGAAGGAATAAGGCCTTTAAGTATTAATTTGTTTTTTCTATCTACAAGAGCTCTTGAATTAAACGACTTGCAAATAGACCAGGAAGCTTGTAAATGTTCTGGTGCTAAACAACACACAAAGCAAATGGGCGTCAGATAGGGGAATCTTGTGCTCACATTTACTACATTTATTTTTAATCCCGAAGGTTTATCTGCCATAATACCTTCCTGCAACAATTACAGTGAAAAGAAATATAAAACAGAATATCGTAATAGAAGTACTAGATCTTTTTTTTTTTTCCTATTACCAACAGAGAATAAGAAAAGACTGAGAAATACCAGCAGTGGTATAAAGAAACTATCGACAAGGGGTAGGGGAAGGTATATCAGCAATGATAAGAAGATTACTCATGTAAAGAAAAAGGAGAAAGAGAAACTTAGCCAAAAAATGGCAATAGAGAAACAAAATTACCAACTATGGTAAAAAAGATAATGGTAAAGGGAGGACAATAATTAGAGATATAATGAAAAATATATAGCAAAAAATGAAGCACTTATAATTTTTTGAAGGAAATTCACTTGAGAGCTGTAGCGACCACATCTGGTCACAATGGTGGCAAATGAGATCTAGGGAAGGAAGGGCATTATGGATAAAGGAGAGGTTCGTGAGTTTTTGGTTTCCAAGAACTGCAGAACAGCAGCCGAGTCGGATCCGAACCCATATGCTGAGGAACAAATGAAAACCGACAACATCAAATCGAATAATTTGTATGTATTTAGGTAAGTCAGATTATCAACAAAATTCAATATTCTATTAAAATTCCAAGTTCCAGTCAAGTTTAACAGAAATAAACTCATCATGTATGCCTTTATGACACCAAAGTGTCTGAAACAAAATCAGTGAGAAGATTCAAGACAGCTGGTATTTCAATTTTAAAACAGAATAAATACAAATGAAATGAAACTATTTGTATTAACATTACACTGTTACATTCTAGGAATCCTCCAGTGGTTTGTGTTAAATAAAGTGTAAACCATTAAGCAAAGACATAGCTGGGATTCAGACAAGTTGCCTAGTATGAAAAGTTGAGTAGGGCAACTTAATACACAGTCCTGTTCTAATTCAGTCTGAAGGTTGCCTAGTAATGCGTCTATGCACTACTAAGCAGTTAAAGTGTGCTAATGTGGTCCATACTCAGCCCAGTGTGCAGATCACTTAGGAAACATGCACAGTGCAGAAGTTATCCTGATAAGCAGTACACAAAACATGTAAGTATATACTGCTACATAATAGCATGCAGCTATGAATTTCATTGGGGGGAATCAATGCAGAGGATATGTACCAGTCTTATCCTGTACAGCACTGGTGATCCAAGGAAGTGATACTGAATGTCTGCATGGAAATGTACAGCCATGTGTGTGTATTTGTGTACATGTGTGTGTGGGGGGTGGGGGTCTGTGCATAAATACTTATTGTGAGTGTATGTGTGTGGGGGTCTGTGTGCATAGTGAGTGTGCAGCTAATGGATTGTATATCTGAGTCTGTGTGTCTCTGTGTTTGAGTGTTTAACATGCATGATTCATACTAGTGTACATGTGTGCAGTCTGTGCTATCACATTAGGTAGCTGGTACAGCAGAACATTATCTGAAGCAGAGGAATGCTTCACTTAGCCTTACATGTCCAACAGCACTTAAGATATGTATACTATGACAGGTGTGGGGGGGGGGGCACAGATGAGCAATGTGTCAACTGTGTGGTGCAATTCAAAGCCATGCACATTTCCATTAAAAAGATGTTACAATTGTGGCAACATGCATGACTATGAAACATGAAATGGTGCAGCAGCATAACTCTTATCACTGATGCAGTCAAAGTTGCTCTTCTGTACCATTCGCTAGGAAACCAGCCAATGCCTTCTCTGCCTGTAGGCTAAGTAGCCCAAACATTCAAGCTACAATAGCTAAGGACAAAGTTACAAGGAAGAAATTCAACCAAACAGCTTCTCAACATGACTTGAGTGGAAAACAGCTTGATCTTTTTATCAAAAGACTTGCACCTTTAAAACAGTCGGCATTTTTTCAATGACACACATACTGAAATGAACACTACATTTTGCCAAAGAGGGTCAAAAAGCCAAAATGAACAAAAGCACTATATCCAATAAAATGTTAAATAAATCATATTTCTTCTGTTAAAAAGGTAGTTAAAATTGTTACTTATCATTGTACTGTTTAAAAATGTAAATTAACAGTCATTGTCCATCCAACCCTCTTCCTCTTCCCACTCAGATTCACATTAATAAATGAAAAGAATGGCCTCACCACCACCTACATTAAGTAGATTAGAAAGGAAATAGAAAATCCTATTTACAAAAGAAGGATACCAGAACATCTTAATAAAGCATACACTTGTTCCTGCCTTATATACCTCTGACAACCATTCAAAATATTCTGAGTATTGGAGTGTTTTACTCAAAACTCTCCACTCATATCACATTTCAGTTGCCCAGTTCGATTTAAATTGGTCAAAATCACACATATACTGGCTATGCAGTTTCTAGTCATTACTGCACGTGCCTGTAGTGATTAACTGTAGCTTACAGGAGGTGTTGCCCACTTTGTTCCCCTCCCACACACAATTCGACAGCATCCCTCCAAACTTTCGGCCACTCTCCACCCCTTCCAAACATCCCATTAAAGACACACCAACTTAATATCAAGACAACAGAATACAATCCTCTTTCCCACTCCATAAAACTACTCATTCATAACACGCCAGTTCAAACCACCCTTCAACCACTGCTCCCTTCATAACCCCATACTACTAGATATACCAACTATGATAAACCTCAGACTTTCTCACTACACTCCTCCTTTTAGTGTTCTACCTCTCCCCAGAAGGTCTGATTCCTACCCATCATACATAATCCACACCTCTTTCATCACTGTTCCTTCCAATCTATCATTCTCTCACACACCCTACTATAACCACTAAGTAACAAAATCATATCCACTTTCTATTCCAGCCTCCAATAATATCTCCCACATACACACATTCCAGGGTGAACAACTCTCCTCCTACAATAAAACATATGCTCATAAAAACCTACATCAAAATTCCTAAACATCTCTGCAAATTCACCCCAGCAATTGTAATACTCCTTATCACAGCCAGCACTGAAACTACTCCTACTCACCACTTCCTTCCATCCACAAACTGCGCAGACTCCCACATTTCCTGTGCTCTTTAACAATGCACAAAGCAGTCAACAACCTTGACCAAATAAGTACCGTCCTTTCTTCCTGCAACTCAGACATTACAACTGTCAGTGAATGATGGATCGGCCCAACCAGCCCCAACTTTCAACACCACCTCCCCTCATATAATTATGAGTATGATGCAAGAACTGGTAATAGGAAAGGAGAAGGCTATCTATTACAATACAAAAGTTTTCTTAGGCCCACTGTCCTAGCCACAGCCAACACTACAGCAGACACAGGCCCCAAATGGGTCCTCTTAAAACTCAGCACCATGAAAAACAAACCCTTACTTATTGCAGTGCATTATATCTTCCTCCTCCTCATTATCTTTCTAAACTTAAATCCCTAATCTCTGAAATAGTCTCATCTAGCAACTTAAATAAATAGGACACTGCAGCAAAAACAAACATCTGATTATAAAAGGGGATTTCAACATTAACCTCTTGGGTCCCCTCTCACAGTTTCATAGGTAAGTACTAGGCAATCAGTCTGCAGACTATAATAGGCTAGCCAAAAAAAAATATTCAAAGGTTACTTCTAGATGCAGGGAAGGCAAGACAAGATAAACTGGGAGAGGATGTGAGGCTGCTTATCCAATTATCTAGGTTTATCTTGAAAGTGACAAGGATGCTACTCTGCTTAATGGGTCTATATCAGAACATCAAAGTTTTAAAACTTTGAATGTTCTAATATTGACCCGTTTTGAGCGAATGCTAAAAATAGCGAAGCTGCAGAACACCGAATTCTTTCCTAGGGAAAGAATTTGGTTGGCCGGTTCTGTGGATTCGCTATTTTCAGCGCTGTGGTGGAAATTTACATGCGATTGTGTGGTCGTTAGGATTAGGGTGCGAGTTAGGTGAGTTAGGGTTAGAATGTAGGTTAGGTGAGTTAGGGTTAGGGCACGAGTTAGGTGAATTAGGGTTAGGGGTGGGTTAAGTGAGTTAGGGTTAGGGCGCGGGTTAGGTGAGTGTGCGATAGTGACGGACCTTAGGGTTAGGGTTAAGGTAAGTGGATAGATAGTTTAGTGTAGGGTTAGTTGTAGGATTATAAGTGTTTGTGTGTGGATTGAAGTTTTTTAGGTGTGCTTGTGTTGTGTGTTTGTGTTTCGGAATAGCAAATTTTTTCCCAAGGAAAACATTTGCTGTTCTGAATGTTCGATATTATGTGGTTTAGATATTTTAGGTTAGATGAAATAGCGTTCACTATTTTCATCTTTCAACAGCGTGATATAAACGCTGCTTAACATGTAGTAGAAGTTTGTTCCAGAGCTGTGGGATACATTTGGATATGACTCTATTATGCTAGCATGCCATAGTTATCTGTGATGAAGGTTTATTTCCTTCAACAGAATATGTGAGGTACCATTAGTTCTGTGAAGGAACAGGAGGAAGTCAAATAGGGTTAGATCTTTAATGGCTCAAATGGCTGGACACAGATTTCCATGTAGGAAGGAGTCTCTAAGATACTGAGTACAGAGAAAGGACTTCCAGTCTCTCCCGATAACTAAGATATTTGAGGCGATTGATCTTCTCAGTTATGAATCTCTCAGGTCTCTTAACTTGTGTGACATGTTTAGACAAATACATGTCAAAAGGTTCATCATATTCAATAACAAGTCTGGTAAGATACAAGTAAAGGGGAATCAAGATTTCTATGGATCTAGTTGACATGTCTTTGGAAATGAGATGAGGCAGATAAAAGGTTTTCAGGACAACTGTGGAGGAGTGATGATGAAATGAAAGAATTATCAACAAACGTGCCTAAATCCCTTACAACAGTGTTGGAGGGGTGCATCACCTATATGGTACGTGAAGCTGTTTTGTTTACCAAAATGATCTATGCTATATTTTTTTACATTTAATTTGAAACCACTGTTGTAATAACATCAATTGTTAACATGATCTTATCCATGTTGAAGAAACAATGAGTCAGTTAAAAATTGAATAATAACACCCAATTGAACAGAATTCACCATAGGTTAGGAGTGCTAGCCTGAAAGTCCGAGAGAAGAATGTCAAATAGGAGATGGTCCAAAACAGAGCCCTTTGGTAGGGTTCTGCTAGGCAGACAGTCAGCTATCCACCTTATATTGAACTTCCGAGACCCTAACTTAGCAGCTATGACCATAACCGAAATACTTCTCCAACTCTAGGACAAATTCTTTCCCATGATAAAAACGTTATGTACTTACCTTAACATTCCATCTGTGTTGTCAATTTTTATTCCTCCTCAACTGATGGGTTCAGATCTGAGGCATCAGATCCAACTTGGCCACTGTAAAAGCTTATGGCAATCCAGAACTTTGGAGCTTCTCCCTTACCTACAATGCATCCTCCCTATTACCTCAAATCTTATTTACAAGCAATAAAGAAAGACGTACTCTTACAACTTATAGATATATGTGTATAACTCACACAAAGAGAGAGAGTCTCAGAGAGGAACAGGCAATGTCACATCTGGAGTTGGTAAAGTTGTAAGGATATAATCAAACTGTTAACAAAATGTTTAATACTGTTTGAAACTTTGTTGATAACACTTGTTTACTTGTTATTGTAGCCAACTGAGTTGTTATTCAAATGTATTTTATAAATCACTGTGGAGCTTTTCTCCCCGGGCCTCCACTGAAAATGGGTACTTTTTGTCCCAGTGGACCAACCCGGTAAACAAATGAAAATAAATAAAATAAATAAATAAATATCCCCTCACTCTTCTAGAATAAACCTAAAGATGTTGGGGGTTGATGGTAGGGGAGTCAAGAAGAAATGAAACTCAACAATACAGATGGAACATTATGGTAGGTACATAATGTTTATCTGAATCAATTTTCATTTCGTCCTCGACTGATGGGACAGAGTCCCCAGCTACTTAGAACCCTGGGTGGATTCAAGGAAGGATATTTCTGAGCACTACTGAGCCAAAAGATGCCCTACCTCTGGGCACCAGATCCAGCTTACAATGAGAGATAAAAGTGTGAGGAGAAGCTCAAGTTGTTGCTGAACAAATATCATCTACGGAAGTTCTTGAGTGGAAAACTGAAGAGGTAGATATAGCTCTGGTAGAATGAGCTCAAACTTTGTAAGGCAAAGTCATTCCTGATTTGTTATAATAAAGGAAATACAGTCAGTAAGCCAGTTAGCTAAGGTGACTTTAGATACTGGTGCACCCAATTTCAAGTCAACAAAAGATACAAACAATTGATCAGTCTTTCCGATGCATTTCATCCTATGAAGATAGAAACGTAATTGTCTATGCACATCTAGCAAACGTAACAGGTATTCGGTAAGAAGACTGGTAGATTAATGTGATACTACTTTGGGCAAAAAGGATGCAGTGGTTCGTAAGAAGACTCTGTCGTTATGGAAAATGAGATATGGAGGTTTCACTGACAATGTTTGAATTTCTGAACTTTGTCTGGCAGAGGTGATAGCAACTAAAAATAAGGTCTTCCAAGACAAAAACTTAAGGTTGCAATCATGGGCAGACTCAAAGGGGAATCAAGGACTGCAGTACCAGACTGAGATCCCACAGTGGAGTGGGATCTTCAAAAGGGGGTTTAAAAAAAACTGCGCTGCACAAAAAGGCTTAACATAGTTTATGACAGGCTAGTGAATGCAAAAGAGGCAGCCAGCAGACCAAATCCTGGTGAATAAGTGCATTTATTAAACAATGCAATAAAGACAGCAAAAGTACACAGACCGGTTTCGGCTGGTTAATACACACAGCCTTCCTCAATGTAAAAAAAGGTCACTCAAGAACTGACATTTAAATATCAGACAAAACAATGTGATTGATTACACTTAAAACTGTTCATTTAATCCTGATGGAAATAAACCACCCAACTTGATAATCCATTTTTTCTCTTTGGAACACAATAGAGAATGCCAGCTGGTTTTGTTTTGTTTATTACCCTTGATAGTATCAATAATGGTAAATAAGAAATTAGCAGTTGGATGAACTACCTGATGTTTAAATAGAGCATTGTGTATTCTACCCTTCTTTATGTTACTGATATGTTCGGAGATCCTAAGCCTTAGTGGTCTGGACGTTTGTCCCACATAAAATGCCCCACACGTGCATGTAGCCAGATAAATAACCCAATCTGTACTAAAATTGGCAAAAAACCTAATGTCATACACTATGGGAGAGTTTTTGCTGGAAAATTGCTTAGTTTTGCATATTTTATTACAATTGACACAGTGACCACAAGGGTAACAGCCTAAAGGGATTCCACCTGTGAGTGTGGTTTGGATCGGTTCCAATTTGCTATGCTCATGTGTATGTTTATAATGATTGAAACAACTACTTAAATTTCTTCCTTTTCTGAAAGAAAAAAGGCATTTATTGGGAATAATATCGGCCATTTCATGATCATATTGCAAGATGTTCCAATGCCTGTGTATACTCTGGATAAGGTTATCAGAATTCCTACCATAGGTGGTAGTGAACCTGATTGGTTGTGAAACCATATTATCCTGCTCCTTGTAGGACAATAACTCACCCCTGCTCATAGTGCCAACCTTGCTACTGGCATCAAAAACATGGCCCATTTTGTAACCCCTACATCTGAATCTATTGGTAAGATCTCGACTTTGTTCCTGATATGAAGACTCATCGGAACAAATCCTTTTTATTCTGATGAATTGTGATTTAGGTATATTTTTGGCAATATGTGGTGGATGAAAACTTGATGCATGTAAGATCGTGTTGTATTCTGGATGTTTTCTATAAACTTTAGTCCCTAAAGTGTTGTCCGGTAATCTTGTGACTAAAACATCCAAGAAAGTAATGACATTGGTATCATAATGTAATGTAAACTGAAGACCCCATTTGTTGTTGTTTAAATATGCCAAAAATTCAAACAATTCAGCAAGATCCCCTGTCCATATTGACCAACAGTCATCAAGGTAGCGTCTCCAAATATCCAATTGATTCAGAAACATGTTGTTATGTATATTATAAATAAGATCCTCTTCAACATAAGCCATGAATAAATTGGCATAAATGGGGACAAATGATGACCCCATAGCCGTTCCTTTGGTCTGCCAATAACAAGTTTCTTGGTTAAAAAAGACATTATTTGTTAATACATGAGCAGCCATATCAAGCAAAAATTCATTATATTCAATAGAATATAAACCAGAAATATTTAACCAATAGGACAATGCCTCAAGACCACCAGAGTGAGGAATGTTAGTATAAAGGGCAATAACACAAAAGGTACACATACGCCATTCTGGTTCAAGTTGTGAGTCAGAAATAATTTGTAAAAAATTAGTAGTGTCACGTAAACGTGACCGTATCAAAGACAAGAAAGGTTTGATTTGTTTGGTGAGAAAAAGGGACAACGGTTCGGTAATATAACCCCTACCTGACACAATAGGCCTACCTGGGGGATGAATGGGATCTTTATGAATCTTAGGCAAGAAGTAAATATATTGATTCATGGGATCATGAACCAAAAGTTGTTGCATCAAATCATTATCAATGATAAACGCTTCTTTAGCATGCAAGAAAAACTCCTCAATTTCTTTTTTAAATTTCATGGTGGGATTCATAACCATCTCTGCATAATATTTCCTATCAGATAATTGTCTCTTAGCTTCTTGGTCATAGTTGAGCCAATTTAAAATCACGACAGCTCCACCTTTGTCAGCTGAAATAATAACAATCTCATGATTGTTCTGTAAATCTTGTATAGCATGTTTTTCTGAAATAGAAATATTATTAAATTTCAAACAAGATTCTGATCTTACATAGTGTAGATCTTTGAGAATGTTCTTCTGAAATTGTAAAACAGCAGGATGCATAGGGGGTGAAAATTGTGATTGGTGGTAAACAAATTTGTCAGAAACACTATCGTTATTAGATAAACCAAAAAATAATCTCAAATTCAGCAATCTACAAAAGGATACAACATCTTGTGCAAAAGAATCTTCAGGAACAAAAAAAAAACTGGTACAAATGTTAAACCTTTATTGAGAACACTCAACTCAGTTGGTGTTAAAACATGGTCTGATAAATTTAAGACATTTTGGTTAAAGGAAACCCCTAGTTCTGCATTGCCAATTTGAGCAGACCCTGAATACTGTTTATTTGCTTTATGTTTCCTACCCCCTCTTTTATATTTGTGCCTAAAGGGACACTTGACAAAGTTCTTTTAGGAGAAGGTGACCCTGATGCAGTCTGTGTGTCATTCTCAAGACAGGATGAAAATTCATCCGTAGTTGAACCTGTATCAGAGATACGGTTTCTCAGTATGGATTTGGGTCTCTTCCTTTTTGAAGTTCGACTAGGTTGTGAACGAAATTTAACATGTTTGGTTGTACTGAAGGGGTTGCTCCCCTGATAATCAGATTGGTCTCTGTTAAATTTTTTAATTTTCTTAGATTTTAGTTGTACTTCTAGATTACTGAGGTCAGAAGCCACTTTGGTAAGATTTTTAGCAAAAAAAGGTTCAGCCTCGAATGGTTTAACTTCACTGACCAACCCCAAGACTACATTCACCTCTTTGTCAATTACCTGTTCATAGTATTTGGTTAGGGCTTTTACAAATGACATGCTGGCTTGATGTTGAATGTCAGCCCATTCATTGGAGTGTTCATCATCAATTTCCCCCACCAAAGGCTGGATTCTGACTCTTAAGCCGCGAGGCGTAATGTCTTTAGCAATGTAGGCTTTGAATAGTTTGGCATGCCAAACATTCGATCTAAGTGACCTCAAATGTTTGTGTAATTTGTCAAAGCCCAAATTACAAGTGGTTTCAGGACCAAGAGGCTCTTCCAAGTTAGAGCCATTAATGATAGATCCAAGAACAAAAACTCTTAGGTCCTCGCAGTCTGAAGATAGACCTGAGACCAAATTTAGAAGATCCATTTGTTAAGCCAAATTAACCACACCAGAATAGATGGGACACAAAACCAAACACTTTGACAATAATAGCAGAAACCACTACATCAAATATTGTAATAAAGAGACTATAATAGCTCCAAAGTCCTGTATAGATATGGGCTACGTCTCTAATTAAATTTAAAAAGTCAGAGAATCCAACAAATGGTGCTGAGCCCCCAGAGAAGTAATTGGCAAAAAGGGAAGGTCAGAGGAATGTCAAGGTACCATATAATAAAATATTAGCTGAATTGGCTTATCAAAGTAGTAAAACCTCAGAGTAGACAGACAACATATGTCACCTATCCTATATAAAAAGAGACCATACACAGTATTATAACCGGGGAGCAATCCAGAAAAGACCATATGAGCAAAAATATTCAGGGAACCAAATAGTTACTTGGTCAAAAAATATCCATGACTGGTCCTCAAAATATTGAAGTCAGAAACACAAGGTGCATCAAAATCAAATGTGGAGTCAGATTATGCCTGTTGAACTAACATGACATTCATAAACATTGTTATTTAATCGTGAAAAATTCTACGACAATTAACACATGGAAAATTCTGATAAGATATATAATAAAAAATCAGATGTTGAAATCCAACCATTGTCATGGAAATACCCAGAACTTAAAGGGACCAAATAGCCAAAATTCCAAAAACATGGAGTCACAAATGGTTTAAACGATCCTAATAATTTCAAAGAGAACCAAGAACAAAATTATTCATGAAAAGGCCTGACTTCAAGCAGCGCACCTCAATAAATAAGTAAGGGTAGTGCTAAATGTGACTCAACACATTGTTATCCAACCCCAATGTATCTGCAAAACGCTGACTGTACCACAATCGTAAAATTGTACAGCATGTGTCAGCAAAAGCTGAATATTTGATAAACATGTAATCACACAAAACAAGATATGCTTTCAGAACGAAAACCTAGATGTTACTCATAAATCACTGTCTAATCACAGCCTATTACAATGACATTCAGCTTGATAATGTTAAAGCATACCAAATCGCTAAAAAAAGCATGGCCACTTATACGTATATGATATATTGAGATTAGTCATAGCCATAATACAGTTGTAAGTATAAGCACATAGAATCAAAATTCAAAACCATATAAAGGTCCTCTTCCTAGAAAAAAAGTCATAAAGTCCAAACGATATATACTGCTCCAATTGTAACCAATCACATTGTTTTGTCTGATATTTAAATGACAGTTCTTGAGTGACCTTTTTTTACATTGAGGAAGGCTGTGTGTATTAACCAGCCAAAACCGGTCTGTGTACTTTTGCTGTCTTTATTGCATTGTTTAATAAATGCACTTATTCACCAGGATTTGGTCTGCTGGCTGCCTCTTTTGCATATTGCTTGTTTTTCTTCAGCCGTGCAGTTGCTTCCGCGCAGGAAGTTCTTTTTTACTGTTAGGCTAGTGAATGGCCATCAAATCCAATGTGGAAATTAAAAATTGCTACCAAATGGACTCTCACTGTAGAAGAACTGGCCCCTTGGTTGAAAAGCAGTGTCTAGAACTCTAGCACATGACTAACTGGTGCTGAGAAAGGGTCTATATGCTTTTGAATAGCCCAGTGTACAAATCTTTACCATTTACTAGCAAAACGTTTCCTAGTGGATGGCGTAATGGAAGACAACAAGATCTGATGAACCGGGGAAGAGAGCATCGATTGTCTGGCTATTGATGGAATTGGAGAAACCAAGCTGTCAGCTTGAGGTTCAGAAGGCTTGGACGTGACATGCCCAGTGGGTGAGACAGGAGGTCTGGAGCTGTATCCAGAATCCAAGGTTAGTGAACTAAGTGAGGCCTCAGGAAAGGAAACCAAATCTGTCGAAGCCAAAAGGGGACAATGAGGATGATTTTGGTCTTCAACCTGGCAGCTCTCTGAAGGAACTTCAGAATTAGGGAATTGGGGGAATGCATAAAGTAATCCGGGGGACCAACTCTGGAGAACAGTATCCCTCGGTGACTCCCCCTATGGGGGGATCAGGGCAAATTAGTGGCTGCACTTGTTGTTTAGGCGAGATGCAAAGAGATCACAGCAAGGATGGCCCCATTTGTGGAATATTTGTTCCGCGATTTTCTGGTTGAGGGACCATTCGCGAGTTAACAGTATGCACCTGCTCAGCTTGTCTGCTAGCACACCGGACTTCCCCGGAAAATGCATTGCTAAGAGAAAGTGGTTGGAAGATATTTCCCATTGCCACACCCTTAGAACTTCTTGATAAAGAGGGTAAAATCTGGTTCGTTGATGTACCAAACCACTGAAACATTGTCTGTTTGAATTGCAATCGCTCCTGATGGGACAGCATGCTGAAAAACTTGCAACACTAAAAGCACTGCTCTCAGCTCCAGTACGTTGATATGCAAATTGGCCTCTTCACAGGACCACATGCCTTGGACTGTCTCTCCCAGGTAATGCCCCCCCCCCCAGCTAGGAAGCATCCGTGGTCACTATAGCCTTGGGCTGTGAGGGGACAAATGGATGACCCTGCAGCAATTGATCCAAATGGATCCATCACATCAGACTTTTCTTGCACAAGTTTGTAATTCGTATTAGAGGGGGCAAGGGTAGTTGAAGAATCAACCACTGAGATGCCAACAGCCACTGGAGAATTCTCATGTGAACCCTGGCTAGCGGAACAAGAGTTATTGCCGCCTGATCCTGCAGCCTGTAGAACTAGGCAAGCCGAGATTGTGGTACTGCAAAGTATCTTGTTGACTTGTAACCTTAAAGTTTGAATTCTGGAAAGGGGAAAGGAGGCTACTGTTGATCTTGCGTCTAGTACAGCTCCTGTGAATTCCAGAATTTGGGTTGGCTCTTGATCTGACTTCTTGAAATTTATGGTTATTCCTAACCTTATGCAAGCATGGATGACCTCTCCTCTTGCCATAATGAGTTGATCCCTGATTGGAGCAATAATGAGCCAGTCATCAAAGTATGGACACACGCAGGATCCTTGCAGTCTCAAGAGAGCTGTTAGCACTGTCATACATTTGGTGAACACACGGGCCTGTGGTGAGGTCAAGAGGCAATGCTCTGAACTGATAATGACTGGCTCCAAGCCAGAAACATAAGAATCTCCTGGATCTCCTGTTTATTTTTATATGATAGTATGCATCCTGGAGACCTACTGAGCACATCCAGTCGTCATTTTCCAAAAAGAGAAGAATGGACTGAACCATGACCATCTGGAACTTTGTTTTTCAAACAAATCTGTTTAGGTTGCTGAGACCCAGAGTTGGTCTCCAGTCCCGTTTCCTTGACACTAAAAAGAATCTTGAGTAAGCTCTGGATCCTTTCCAATTTAGGGGGACCCCTTCGATGACTCTTTTGTTTAGCAGCTTTTATATTTGAATGGCTGCTTGATCCCTCTGACTGGGTGGAACATCTGTGATTTTCCTAGAAAAGTACAGTTTTGTACCTACCATAAATGTAGATGTTCGAAGATCCACATTGCTGCAGTCCTTACATATGGGTAGTCCGCTGTCCTCGGTCGGCCCGAATACCAAAGTATTAGGCTGACGTCGGTCAAGGCGCTTAAAACTGACATCAGGACGTCAGGGTACAAAAACGCATGACCGACGTCATTTCCTCAGTCTTTTCTTGCCCCAGATGTCAGAAGGCCCTAAAAAGAAAGGCCAAAGCCAAAAAACAGCAAAGAACAACCAACCACCCCTGCACTAACCATATTTACAATATTTACAACTCAAACCACACAACCACCTCTAACTACAGAGGGGAAGGAGGGAGGGTAAATTGGACTGCAGCAATGTGGATCTTCGAACATCTACATTTATGGTAGGTACAAAACTGTACTATGTTCTTCATCTCACATTGCTGCAGTCCTTACATATGGGTAGAATCCCAAAGCAGAGGTAAGGGAGGATGGCAAAACTATAAAGCATTAGGAGCTGCCAAAATGCCCTGTAAAATTGCAGTGGCAAAACAAGCCCTAGATTTAGAATAAAGTGGAAGGTGGTAATGCTTAGAGAAAGTATGCACTGAACTCCAAGTAGCTGCCTCCAAAATATCTTTAGTAGCCACCCCTTAAAAAGCTGTAGAAGTGGCAGTAGCCCTAGTGGAATGAGGCCTAATCCCAGCTGGAATCTCCTTACCATGATGGGAATAACAGAAAGCAATACAAAAAACAATCCACTTAGAAATAGTTTGTTTTGAAACAGGGTTGCCCTGAGAACCCAAAGCAAATGAAACAAACAACTGCTGAGACTGCCTGAACCCTTTAGTTCTGCTCAAATAATATCGCAACTGTCTGTGTATATCCAAAGTGTGCAAAATCTTCTCCCCTTTATTTTGGGGGTTTGCATAAAAAGTAGGCAAATGAATAGTTTGGTTTAAAGCCACACTAGAAACCACTTTAGGCATAAAGGAAGGCTTAGTACGCAAAGACACCCTATCCTTGTGGAAAATTAAGAAAGGCTCAACCGCCATAAGGGCCTGTAATTCAGAAACCCTT
Source organism: Protopterus annectens (assembly GCF_019279795.1). NCBI lineage: Eukaryota > Metazoa > Chordata > Ceratodontiformes > Protopteridae > Protopterus > Protopterus annectens. Next base: position 408,771,236 of record NC_056751.1, read on the forward strand.
CTCGCAGAGGTAATGGCCAACAAAAAAGCAGTCTTCCATGATAAATATTTCAACTCGGCAGTAGCTGCAGGCTCAAAAGGTTGTAGAGTGAGTTTCTCCAACACAAAATTGAGATCCCAAGCAGGAGTAGGAGCTCTATGTGGGGGTCTTATATTCTTTGCCCCTCTAAGGAATTGCTTAAACAAAGGATGAGAAAATAATGGTGGGTCACAGTCATAGTGAGCAGAAATTGCTGCAGCATGAACCTTTATAGAGGAGAAGGACAAACCATTGTCCAATAACTCAGTAAGGTATTGAAGAGCAGCACTTAAATTAGGTTTAGAAACATCAAAGTCCTTTGCTGTACCCCAAATTAAAAATCTCCTCCATTTATCTGCGTAAACTTTCCTTGTACTAGGCCTTCTGGCCTCCAAAATAACATTCAAAACTTGTTGTGGAAGCTGAGACCCTCCAGGGTTTAAAACAGAATATGCCAGGCTGTCAGATGCAGAGAGTGAAGTTTGACATTGAGTAAATGACTGTTCTCCTGAGACAGCAGGTGTGGAATCGAAGGCAAAGGCCATGGAGGCTCCCGTACCAGACTTCTCAGTAATGGGTACCAGTGCTGTCGAGGCCAATCCGGAGCTATTAAAATCATGGTTGGCTTGTCCTGTCTGACCTTCAGGAGTACCTTTGGGAGGAGAGGCAGTGGTGGAAAGGCATACACGTGAAGATTGCTCCAATTGAATGAAAGAGCATCCACTTTCCAAGCTGTGGGATGAAACCTTTTTGTGCAAAACTTTGGCAACTGGTAATTTAGTGGTGAAGCGAACAGATCTATGTCTGGAGTTCCCCATAACACTGTCAATTTCTGAAATACACGAGGATCCAATTTCCACTCGTGGGGATCCATGATTTGTCTGCTCAACACATCTGCTAAGGAGTTCTGTGCTCCTGGCAGAAACCTTGCCTGAAGATTTAGCTGCAAACTGAGAGCAGTCTCCCACAAAATCATTGCTTGTCTGCATAGAGGGTAAGAATGTGTCCCCCCTTGCTTGTTGATGTACCACATGACAGTTGTGTTGTCTGTTTGAATCAACACCTGCCCTGGAAGAAGTAAATCCTTGAAAGCTATCAATGCAAATTGGACTGCTAACATCTCCTTCAAGTTGATATGTAAATGTTGAAGTCTGGCAGGCCACGTGTCTTGTACCCATTTTCCATTTAGATGAGCTCCCCAAGCTTTGTCTGAGGCATCTGTCGTTAGAATCTGACTCGCCTCTGGTCGGGTCACAGAAAGTCCCTTGTTTAGGTGACATTCCTGAGCCCACCACAAAAATTCCTTTTGAATGCAAGGTATTATCTGAATGACAGTGTCCATATCTTGGCAGTGTTGTGTCCATACATTTTGAGATACCATTGTAGCTTCCTCATATGCAGTTTGGCATTGGGAAGTACCAGAATACAAGATGCCATGAACCCCAAGGCTTGAAGGACTGTCCTTGCAGTCAGCCTGGACTGACGAGACAATTGATGGAAATAAAGAAAGCTTCTTTTGTTTGTCCGGGGTCAAAAGGCCATCTGGGATGCTGTATTCAGTCTCACACCCAGAAAGCACATGTCCTGAGAGGGTACTAGACTGGACTTTATTTCGTTCACAGAATACCCTAGGCATCTTAACACTGCCATCACATACTGTAAATGATGAAGAAGTTCGTCCTTTCCTTGAGCCAGAATCAGGCAATCGTCCAAATAAGGATAGATTTGTATTCCTCTTAGCCTGAAGAAAGCTACCACTGGAGCCAGAACCTTCGTGAACACTCTGGGCGCAGTAGATAAGCCAAAGGGCAATGCAGAGAACTGATAATGAAAAGTCCCAGCCCGAAACGCAGATACTTCCTGCAACTGGGCCTGATAGGAACATGAAGGTAAGCCTCCTTGAGATCCAGAGTCACCATCCAGTGATCTTTGCCCAGCAGAGGTAAAAGCTGTTGCAACGTCAACATTTTGAACTTGGGAATGTCCAGATATGTGTTGAGGATAGATAAATCCAAAATTGGTCTCCACGTGTTCCCTTTCTTTGGTACTAGAAAAAGGCGAGAATAAAATCCTAGGCCCACTTCTGGCAGAGGGACCGGTTGTATAGCTCCAATCTGAAGTAGTAGAGAAATCTGTTTGTGAGCCTCTAGTCTTTGCTGAGGAGGAACGTCTGGCATGCCTTTGAAAGGAGGCAAGGTATGGAAATAAAACTTGTAACCTTGGTGTATGATATCCAATACCCATTTGTCCTGGGTAATAAAAATCCAATTTTCCTTGAAGAGTGCCAACCGTCCTCCCAAAGGTGCTGCCAGGCAAGAAGGATCTGGCAGCTGAAAAAGTAGGTCATTGGGCCTGTTTACGAAAGGACTGGCCCCTGCCCTCACTCGAAGATTGTGCAGGTGAACTCCATGTTCTAGGTCTGGAGGAACTCTGAGCTCTGCCCCTACCACGTCTAGATCTACCCCTAGACTGAGAATCAGAAGAAGGATACGTCCACCCCTTAGCAGGCCAATTTCTACTAAACTTCGGAGGCTGAACTTGTAAAAAATCTTTAACAGTCTGCATAGACTTAGCCTTGTCTTCCATTTTCTTCAAGACTGACTCCACAGGTGGGCCAAACAACACTTCAGACTGCAAAGGAGCATCCAAAATCCTTGTCTTAACATGGTCAGATAAATTCTGATCCTTAAGCCAGGCGTGCCTGCGAAGAACTGAACCAGTGGCAGCCACCCTAGAAGAGGCCTGCAAAGCATCAAAACCACACTGTAAAGAATGCTTACCCACCTGTTCAGAAACATGCACCAAATCTTGTAATTCTTTACACTCAATGCTTTCTGCCAGAGCATCCACCTTAGATTTCAATTGTGAAAGAAGAAAATTTTGATATTTCAACATATGAAACTGGCAATTCAAAGCCCTCATTGCTAAGGTAGAAGATGTATAGACCTTCTTTCCCCATCTATCCAAAGCTCTGGCCTCTTTATCTAGAGGAACCGGATTCTTTACAACAGAGGCCCTGACACCCTTAGGTCCCTGACTAATAGTTTCTGGGTCCACCCTAGGACTCTTATAGAGATATTTATGAGCCTCAGGCACCCTGTAATACCTATCCGGTTTAACAGGCGCAGGAGGCAGAGAATCAGGATTAAGTGAAGCATCTGAAAATACATCTTGCACAACATCCAGAACAGGGGGTATAGCTAAGGGCCTATGTTGAGGTAAAAACAAAAATTCCTAAGCCTTTTCCGTGAATCAGAGAAGTCCTGACCTTCCCACTTAAAATGTTCCCTCATAGAATGAAGTGTCTCTGAAAAAGAAAAATCCTCTGGAGGAGAAGCAGAAGGAGTGGAATCTTCTGCATCAGATTCAGAATAAGGAGTGTACTCCTGCAAGTCTTCAGCCGAAGACTCTGAAACATCCGAAGCCTGTTCAAAACTTTCCAACTCTGGCTCCACCCTAGGCCTCTTATCAGGAGGGGGCAAAGAACCTCTAATCAGAGTAATCAAATCTTCTGCCATTTTAAGCATGTGCTTCTTAGGCACAGACCCTGTAGAACTAGGACTGACACCAACAGAAGCTAAACCTGGCCTGCCTCTGGAAGAAGCCTTGGAAACAGAAGGAGAGGGTCTAACCACCCTGGGAAGGGAGGGGAGTACAGAAACCTGAGAAGCCCCTTCAGCCTGACCTGCCTCCTGAGAGGCCACATCCTGCAAAATCAAAGTCTCCCCCTGAGACTCCAGAGAAGCCTCCATCGGAACCACCGGTTCCACTGAAGCCTCTAAAGAACCGGCGTCCGGAACGGACGACTCATCTTGCCTGGGTTTAACCGCTTTGTCTTTGCGCTTCTTCGTGGAAGCGGGCGTCGGAGTATCCGACGGCATATTATAATTGCACCGCTTACCGAAGACCAGCCTAGCACAATCTAACCTTCGCTTAATAGTGCGCTTATTAAACCTAGCACAAAAGCGACACCCGACTACGTCGTGCTCAGGCCCCAAAAGTACAGTTTTGTACCTACCATAAATGTAGATGTTCGAGGATACACATTGCTGCAGTCCTAACCATTGGGTAGTCCGCTGTCCAGTCGGCCCGAATACCAAAGTATATGGCTGACGTCGGTCAAGGCGCATTAGACTGATGTCAGGACGTCAGGGTACTAATGCGCATGACCGACGTCATATCCTCAGTCTTTTCTTGCCCCAGATGTCAGAAGACCCTAAAAAGACAAGGCCCAAACCAAAAAACCAAAAAACCCTGCACCAAACATATATACAATATATAGAAATGTACAAGAGTATATCCTAACCCACACCACCACCCCTAAACACAGAGGGGAAGGAGGGAGGGTAAATTGGACTGCAGCAATGTGTATCGTCGAACATCTACATTTATGGTAGGTACAAAACTGTACTATGTTCTTCATTCCACATTGCTGCAGTCCTAACCATTGGGTAGAATCCCAAAGCAGAGGTAAGGGAGGCTGGCAAATCATAAAGAAGCAGGAGCTGTCAACATGCCTTGCAAAATAGCTGTGGCAAAACCAGCCCTAGATTTAGAGTAGAGAGGAAGGTGGTAATGCTTAGAGAAAGTATGCACTGAACTCCAAGTAGCTGCCTCCAAAATATCCTTAGTTGCCACCCCCCTTAGAAATGCTGTTGAAGTGGCAGTAGCCCTAGTGGAATGAGGCCTAATCCCAGCTGGAATCTCCTTGCCATGATGGGAATAACAAAATGAAATGCAAAACCCAATCCACTTAGAAATAGTTTGCTTAGACACAGGCTTGCCCTGAGAACTCAAAGCAAAAGAAACAAACAACTGCTGAGACTGCCTGAAATCCTTAGTCCTGCTTAAATAATAACGCAACTGCCTATGTACATCTAAAGTGTGCAAAATCTTTTCCCCTTATTTTGGGGATCTGCATAGAAAGTAGGCAAATGAATAGTTTGGTTTAAAGCCACACTAGAAACCACCTTAGGCATAAAGGAAGGATTAGTACGTAATGATACCCTATCCTTATGGAAAATCAAAAGGGCTCTACTGCCATAAGGGCCTGCAACTCAGAAACCCTTCTTGCAGAAGTAATAGCCAACAAAAAGCAGTCTTCCATGACAAGTATTTCAATTCAGCAGTAGCCGAGGCTCAAAAGGTTGTAGAGTAAGTTTTTCCAACACAAAATTGAGATCCCAAGCAGGAGTAGGAGCTCTACGTGGGGGTCTTATATTCTTTGCCCCTCTAAGAAACTGCTTGAACAAAGGATGCGAAAACAATGGTGGGTCACAATCATAGTGAGCTGAAATTGCTGCAGCATGAATCTTAATGGAAGAGAAGGACAAACCTTTGTCCAATAACTCAGTAAGATATTGAAGAGCCACACTCAAATTAGGCTCCGAAATCTCCAAATTCTTTGCTGCACTCCAAAATAAAAATCTCTTCCATTTTTCTGCGTACACTTTCCTTGTACTAGGTCTTCTGGCCTCCATAATCACATTTAAAACTTGTTGAGGAAGTTGAGACCTGCTGTGTTTCAAAACAGAATATGCCAGGCTGTTAGATGAAGAGAGTGAAGCTTGACATTGAGCAGGTGACCGTCCTTCTGAGATAACAGATGTGGAATCAAAGGTAAAGGCCATGGAGGCTTCCTTACCAGACTCCTTAGTAGTGGGTACCAGTAGGAACAAGGACAATCTGGAGCTATTAAAATCATCCTTGGCTTGTCTTGTCTGACCTTTAGGAGCACCTTTGGAAGAAGAGGCAGAGGTGGAAAGGCATACACATGAAGATTTTTCCAACTGAAAGAAAGAGCATCCACTTTCCAAGCTGTGTGATGAAACCCCTTTGTGCAAAACTTTGGCAGCTGGTGGTTTAGTGGAGAAGCGAACAGATCTATGTCTGGAGTTCCCCATGACACTGTCAATCTCTGAAATACATGAAGATCCAGTTTCCACTCGTGGGGATCCATGATTTGTCTGCTTAACACATCTGCTAAGGAGTTCTGTGCTCGGCAGAAACCTTGCCTGAAGAGTTAGTTGCAAGCTGAGCGCAGTTTCCCATAAAATCATTGCTTGCCTGCATAGAGGATAAGAATGTGTTCCCCTTGTTTGTTGATGTACCACATGACAGTTGTGTTGTCTGTTAGAATCAACACCTGCCCTGGAAGAAGTAACTCCTTGAAAGCCATTAATGCAAACTGGACTGCTAACATCTCCTTCATGTTGATATGTAGATGCTGTAGTCTGGCAGGCCACTTGTCTTGTATCCACTTTCCATTTAGATGAGCTCCCCAAGCAATGTCTGAGGCATCTGTCGTTAAAATCTGACTCGCCTCTGGCGGGTCACAGAGAGTCCCTTGTTTAGGTGACATTCCTGAGCCCACCACAAAAATTCTTTTTGAATGCAAGGTATTATTTGAATGACAGTGTCCAAATCCTGGCAGTGCTGTGTCCATACATTTTGAGATACCATTGCAGCTTCCTCATATGCAGTTTGGCATTGGGAAGCACCAGAATACAAGATGCCATGAACCCTAAGGCTTGAAGGACTGTCCTTGCAGTCAGCCCGGACTGAAGAGATAGTTGATGGAAGTAACTGGAAAGATTCTTTTGTTTGTCCGGGGTTAAAAAGGCCATCTGGGCTGCTGTATTCAGTCTCACACCCAGAAAGCACATGTCTTGAGAGGGTACTAGACTGGACTTTATTTCGTTCACAGAATACCCTAGGCATCTTAGCACTGCTATGACATATTCCAAATGCTGTAGAAGGTCTTCCTTTTCTTGAGCCAGAATCAGGCAGTCGTCCAAATAAGGATAGATTTGAATTCCTTTTAGCCTGAAGTAAGCTATCACTGGAGCCAGAACCTTTGTGAATACTCTGGGCAGTAGATAAGCCAAAGGGCAATGCAGAGAACTGATAATGAGAATTTCCAGCTCGAAAACGCAGATACTTTCTGCAACTTAGTCTTATAGGCACATGAAGGTAAGCTTCCTTGAGATCTAAAGTTACCATCCAGTGATCTTTGCCCAGCAGAGGTAAAAGCTGTTGTAACGTCAACATTTTGAACTTGGGAATGTCCAGATAAGTGTTGAGGATAGATAAATCCAAAATTGGTCTCCACGTGTTCCCCTTCTTTGGTACTAGGAACAGGCGAGAATAAAATCCTAGGCCCCTTTCTGGTACAGGGACTGGCTGAATGGCCCCTATTTGGAGTAACAGAGAAATTTGCTTGTGAGCCTCTTTCCTTTGTGGAGGAGGAACGTCTGGCATGCCTTTGAAAGGGGCAAGGTATGGAAATAAAACCTGTAACCGTGGTGAATGATATCCAAAACCCATCTGTCTTGAGTAATTAAATCCCAATTTTCTTTGAAAAGAGACAGTCTTCCTCCCAAAGGAGCTGCCAGACGAGAATGTACTGGCAGCTGAAAAGGCAGGTCATTGGGTCTGTTTACGAAAGGACTGACCCCTGCCCTCACCAGAAGTCTGAGCAGGAGAACTCCCTGTTCTAGGCCTAAAAGAACCTTGAGCTCTGCCCCTACCACGTCTAGACCTACCCCTAGACTGGGAATCATAAGCAGGATATGTCCATCCCTTAGTAGGCCAATTTCTGCTAAACTTTGGAGGCTGCACCTGCAAAAAATCTTTAACAGTCTGCATAGATTTAGCCTTGTCCTCCATTTTCTTTAAAACTACTTCCACAGGCGAACCAAACAACACATCAGACTGTAAAGGAGCATCCAAAATCCTTGTCTTAACATGCTCAGCTAAATTCTGATCCCTCAACCAAGCGTGCCTGCGAAGAACAGAACCAGTGGCAGCCACCCTCGAGGAGGCCTGCACAGCATCAAAACCACATTGCAAAGAATGCTTACCCACTTGTTCAGACACATGAACTAAATCCAGCAACTCTTTACACTCAATACCTTCCGCCAGAGCATCCACCTTAGATTTCAATTGTGAAAGGAGATAATTTTGATATTTTAGCATGTGAAACTGACAATTCAACGCCCTCATGGCTAAAGTGGAAGAAGTATACACTTTCTTTCCCCATCTATCCAAAGCCCTTGCCTCTTTATCAGAGGGAACAGGATTTTTAACAACAGAGGCCTTAACACCTTTAGGCCCCTGAGAAACAATTTCTGGGTCTGCCCTAGGACTCTTAAAAAGATACTTATGAGCTTCAGGCACCCTAGAGTACCTATCAGGTTTAACAGGGGCAGGAGGCAAAGAATCCGGGTTCAGGGAAGCCTCTGCAAAAACATCTTCCACCACATTCAACACAGGAGGTATAGCTAAGGGCCTATGCTGGGGTAAAAACAAGAATTTCCTAAGCCTCTTCCTGGAATCAGAGAAATCTTGGCCTTCCCATTTAAAATGCTCCCTCATGGAATGCAGAGTCTCTGAAAATGAAAAATCCTCAGGAGGAGAAGCTGAAGGAGTGGAATCATCCACATCAGAATCAGAATAATGAGGATACTCCTGCAAGTCTTCAGCCGAAGACTCAGAAGCCTCTGAACACTGTTCAAAACTCTCAAACTCAGGCTCCACCCTAGGCCTCTTATCAGGAGGGGGCATAGAACCTCTAATCATAGTAATCAAATCCTCTGCCATTTTAAGCATATGTTTCTTAGGCACAGAACCTGAAGTGCTAGGAGAAGCCCCCACTGAAGCTAAACTTGGCCTACCTCTCAAAGTAGTCTTGGAAACAGAAGGAGAGGCTCTAACTACCTTAGGAAGAGAGGGAAGAACAGCTACCTGAGAAGCCCCCTCAGCCTGGCCTACCTCCTGAGAGGGCACATCCTGCAACAGTAAAGTCTCTGCCTGAGACTCCACAGAAACTCCTGGCAAAACCTCTGGCTCCACTGAGCCTTCTAAAGAACCGACGTCCGGGACTGCCGGTTCTTCAACCCTAGGCTTTGCTGCTTTGTCCTTGCGCTTTTTGGACGAAGCGGGCGTCGGAGCATCCGACGGCATTTTATAATTACAACGCTTCCCAAACACTAACCTGGCACAGTCTAACCTTCTCTTAATAGTGCGTTTGTTAAATCTAGCACAAGAGCGGCATCCAACAACGTCGTGCTCAGGCCCTAAACAAGGTATACACAAAGTATGGTAATCCCTATGAGGTATCTGTTTCCCACAAGAAATACAGTTATTCACTTTTTCTGACATCCGGTTAAATACTGAGGCAAGAAAAAACCAAAATGTTCCCCAACGGGGTACTTAGCCAACTTTGATTCGGTCTGAAACTCCGACTTCAGAAAATTTCAGAACGCCAACCTGCACTCGCAAAACTGCTTCTGCATCGGACCATGCGGCAAAAAAGACTGAGGATATGACGTCGGTCATGCGCATTAGTACCCTGACGTCCTGACATCAGTCTAATGCGCCTTGACCGACGTCAGCCATATACTTTGGTATTCGGGCCGACTGGACAGCGGACTACCCAATGGTTAGGACTGCAGCAATGTGGAATGAAGAACATCAAGGAATGCACAAAGAATGATAATCCCTGTGCGGTATCTGTTTCCCACAAGAAATACAATTATTCACTTTTTCTGACATCCGGTAATACACTGAGGCAAGAAAAAAACAAAATATTCTAACGGGTACTTAGCCAACTTGGATTCGGTCTGAAACTCCGAACTCGAAAAATTTCAGAACGCTGAACGGCACTTGCAACGCTGCTTCTGCATCGGACCATGCGGCAAAAAAGACTGAGGAAATGACGTCGGTCATGCGCTTTTGTACCCTGACGTCCTGATGTCAGTTTTAAGCGCCTTGACCGACGTCAGCCTAATACTTTGGTATTCGGGCCGACCGAGGACAGCGGACTACCCATATGTAAGGACTGCAGCAATGTGAGATGAAGAACATCTGGAGGAGAAAGGGAAAATGGAATTATATATCCTCTGGATATGATCCTCTGAACCAAAATATCTTTTCCTATCTCTAGCCAGGCTCTCAGGTACAAGGAAAAATGACCCCTGATTGCCTCCAGAGGGGGACAATCGGGCCTCAGCTCAGGAGTGCTGGAAGGGTTTGCCAAAGAAAGGTTCTCTGGACCCCTGATGTTGCAGGTCTCCTGTTCTGCGAGGGGAGCATCTACCATTTGAGCTTCCCCCGCTGCCTCAGGGGAAAGACCCTCCACATGTGTCTTAGAAAGATCCTTGTCATTTCTTGAACCACATCTTTCCACCTCCCCGGTGATTCCTCAAGAAGGATCTTTTGGAGGGAGGGGGGTGGAAAAACACATGCCCATGTCAAAAAGGGTCTTTCCACTCTTTTCATACTTGGACAGTGTATCTTTTACTTTGGAGCCAAAAAGAGATGTGCCGTCAAAAGGAGCACTGACGAACATCGACTTAAAAGGCTCAGTGAAGTCAGGTGTGTGGATCCAGGCATGTCTCCTGATGGGTACACCTGAACCCATTGCCCTTGAGGGTCCTTCTGCCAAATTGGAAATGTCTTATGGATGAGTTTGATATCAATTGAAAGGTCTCCAGGTGTGAGGTGACAAAGTCCTTCACCTCCTCATTCACACTTCCTGCAAGGGTATCCAAGAGTTCCTTTATCAGATCCCTTTGTAATCTGGTGAAATGTGCCAGGTAGTTCAGGGACCTCAAGGCGAAGGTCCCTGAAGCATAGACACACTTCCCAATCTGTCCATGCCCCAAAATTCCTTGTCAGGGGGATGGATAGAGGAACTTTCGTTGGCTAGTTCCTTCCTGGTGGTCGCTGCTAAAAACATGGCATCAACAGGGGGAGCCCTTGGACCAGAACTGTTTGTCTTCCGGAGGGGTCATAATTTTATCAGGCTTCCTTGGTATGGGCTCAATGGAGTCAGGCTCCTTCCATGCCTGCTTCAAGACCATTTTAAGGAGCTTATCTGCAGGTGGAATCACCAAGGACCTAGATAGACCAGTACCAAACGGCTCCAGAAGCACAGATTCCTCCAACAAAAGATTATTTGGCTTCCAGCCACTTCTCTGTTTTAAAATTTCAAGGATGTCTCTGGGGAGTTATCAGAAAAGATAGAAATACTCAATTGGGTGTTCTGAGGTTTTGATAAAGACTGTCACTGTGGGAGGGTTAGCTGAGACTCCTGATGCACAGGGGAAGATACAGAACCTGAGGGAACAGGACCCATCTGGGTCATGGAAGCTAAAAAGGCTCTCTCCAAAGTCCTAAAGGCTGACCTTCCAAGACAGGGATAGGAACCTGGGTCTAAAAGGAGGGCTTTCTGATCCTTGGTCCCAATCTGCTCCAAGGAAAGTTGCCCCAAGGCAGAAGTTGGAGACGAACTAACCCTTGTCAAAGCTCAGAGGTGCAGAGATGGCTCCGAAGCCCTCGGAGTCGACCATAACATCTCAGATCCAACAGGGTAGAATCTGCTTTGAGAGTTCTCTCGATCTGATAGCATGGAGGAGCTCACAGCAAACCTCACATCTCAGGATACAGCGATCTTCGGACCCGAAGAAGACGGGCCGGGACAACTTGGATTCAGGAGCTCCAAACCCACAGATGGAGATACAGGAGAAAGAGCTAAAGGTGGAGTCTTGGATATATGGGCTTCCTAACCCAAAGGGGTAAGAGCTGAAGCAACAACTGGGAAGTTCTGTGCCAAAAGCATCTCTCTACCCTCTCCACATCTTCTACACTGAGGCTACTAGAAGGGTGAGAGAACTGCCTGGAAGGAGAATCTAGTCTATAAAGAAAATGAGAAGGCACTTTGGATGGGACAGGGTCCATAAAAAGGGAAAGTACCTTGTCCTAGGAAGTATGACCAGTATTCCAGGGGGATTGGAGGTCTCTGGGGCTGATGAATCCTTTGTTTTTGGAGACTTCGGATCCAAAAAAGGCATCTAATCCGAAGACGTACATTTTACCTTTGTCTGACCCAAGGGGGTCAGATCCGATAACATAATTTTCTTTTTCCTCGATGGATCCACAGAAACTGTTGGATCCAAAGAAGGCCTTTTTGAAGTTTTCTCTGAGGTCTTAGAGGAAAGAGAAGAAGAGCTCTGAGATGACTGAGACAACTTTTTGGATGTCTCTCCAGAGATGGCATCACCAAAAGAATACGGTAAAAGGCCCTTCAAGATTAATTTATTCTTGTGTTCTACTAATGCTCGGGAGTTGAATGCATGACATATAGCACAACTGTCCTGAGGATGGGGGGGGGCCAAGGACTAGACACAAAGAGTGTGCAAATCAGAGAAGGGAATCTTTTGTCTGCATTTCCCACACTTCTTAAAACCTGCTGGTGTTTTTTTTTTATTTATTTTTCAGCCATGTTGATAACAGTTATAGAAACAGCACAGGAGAAACTTTAACAACAGCACAAAAAAAAAAAAAAAGGTAACTGTTAAGGAAAAATCTTTTTTTTTTTTTTTTTTTTTAAAGCAAGAAAAGGGAGAAAAGGGACTACCTAGAAAGGTAGTAAGACTACAATAAATATAGAAGGTAAGGCAGAGATAAACAGTGAAAAAGATATACTAACAGTAGTATCTAGAGTATGCTAGTACAAAAATAGATAAAAATCTAAGAAAAAAATTAAAGTAGAAAACAAAAATATAACACTTATCTGTTCCAGCAGCTCGAGATTCAAACAACCACGTCTTCACCTAACAGCGTCAAACGAGATCTGAGGTAATAGGGAGGATGCAGCATTGTGTGTAAGGGAGAAGCTAGACAGTTCTGGATTGCCAAAAGGTTTTACAGCAGCTGAGTTGGAGCCAATGCCTCAGATCTGAACACATCAGTCGAGGATGGAATGAAAACTGACAACATCAGATAATACCCTTTTAAATTAGAACAAACACCATGGCTCACCAAAGAACTTAAATATCTTCTCAGGCTAAGGGATGAAATCATGCAGTCATGGAAAAACAATTCAACCCACGACAACCATGGTACCATTACCAAACTTCAGAATTTGGCTAAACAATCCATATAGAGGAACAATGTAAACCATCTCAAAACCAAGCAACTTTCTGTCTTAAACCTGAACTCTTCTGGTATGAGGTCAGTCTGCTCACTGACAACAAATCCTCACTAAACCTAATTCAGTTTAATCAAGGACCACTCACCTGCTCTGACTTTTTCAGAGTTTAGCCACCTCCCCCAAATTATCATCAGCGTCACCACTCCCCTCTCCTTTCTCCCAGAAACCTCTCTCTTAGTCTTCATCCTCCTTTCTACTTCAAAAAAAAAATCTCATGCAAACAAATCAGTAACCTACTTGAAGACATGTTCACTGACAATTCCCAGGGTTCAGACAACGTCTTTCCCTGGTTTATCAACCAATGCATGGAATTTCTAATCCATCCTCTTCATCACATATTTAACCTTTGCCTAACACAAAATATAATGCCAGATATCTGTAAAACAGCATTCATTAGTCTCCCAGCCAAACAACCTAAACTTCAAACCAACTCAGACTTTCATCCTGTTTCCATCCTCCCACTCATGGCAAGCTGCTACGAAAAAAAAACACAATTTATATCCAGCTCTCAATGACATTCAACAATACCATCTCCTTACCTTAAAAGAGTATGGATTCGGGACAGGTTGTAGTACAATGATGGCACTTTGATATCGAATCAACAACATTCCCCTCAATGTGGGCAAAGGTAACATGATAGAAGCAATATTTGTTGACCACACAAAAGCCTTTTTGAGCTTAACCACTATCTCCTCCTTCTCTGTCTTCAGAACATTGGCATTAGTAACACATCCGTCACCTGGTTCCCAAACTTCTTGTTGAATAGATCATTCACAGTTAAATTAAGCTCTAACTTCTCTCAGCCGACACCGCTTTCAATGGTAGTACCCCAAGGTTCTATTCTAGCTCATCCCCTCTTTTCTTCTCTTCTTTTCTCTGTTTTCATTGACAAATTACCTCATGTCCTTCCTACTCTATAATTCATCTTCTACACTGTTGACATTGTACGCTTTAGGTTTAGCCACAAGCACTACACAATCAAAACACAACTACAAAAAGACCTTACCTTCTTCAACTCCTGGCTCGTCAAACATAAACTAACACTTAATCCCACAATAAAAAAAGCATGCTATTTGGCACAATCCAAAACTCAGAAAATCAGCAAAGTCAGTCAATATCACAAACCTTTGTGGGACACCTATAGAAACAACCAACTCCTTCAAATATCTTGGTTTGTGGTTAGACCAATCACTAACATTCAGTACCCATGCAGACAAAAGTTAATTAACTTCTCTTCTGGGCCAAGAAAATCTCACTCTACCCAACAAAACCAGTCAAGGCAGCTACAGGCATAGGAGTCCATTTGGCCCAACTACAATATGGACTACCCATTACAGCAAGAATACCGACTACTGAAAACAAAATCTGTTGTTTCATCACTAACTCACCCACTAATGTGCACCACCACTTCACCTTCAAAAATGTCAACTGAGTCCCCCTACAGATCAGGCCTGCTACTAGGCTCTGTTATATTCAAACATTTCCAATCTAACTCGCTCCCAACATCTGCTGCCAAACTTTATACTGAAAACACACACACATATACAACCTCAGACGCTTGTCCCAAACAACCACCCCCATTCCAACCCCCACAAACTAGGCTACACTGCACCAGCCACTTTTTCTCCATCCTTGCTCCTAAAATATGGAAATCTCTTCCTAACCACCTAAAGGAACTACAATGCCACTTTCCCACCTTCAGAGATGAACTTAAAAAAATCCTTCACATCTAATGAAACTATACTTGCCACACAGCAGGCCACATCACATAACAACTTCTCAACCTCAAGCCTTACTCTCTCACTCAGCTACTAACATTTCCTAACTTCCCCTACCATCCTCTGTCTTGACTCTCATTATCCCACAGCATTTCCCCCATGACAGACACCTGAAATATAATCATGTGAATTGTTAAATTTGCATTCCTCTCATAATTGTTACTACTTCTATTAATTGCTACAGTACAGTTTTTGTTATATATTGCTCTGTTCTGTTTTTAATTTGTACAGGTTACTGCTTCCCTGTTTTCCTTTTTTTCAGTTCTGTGAATTATTTCACCTGGGCAATACCTACAAATGGTCACTTGTAATCAGTCTACAACTCCAACAGACAAATGTAAAATAAAAATAAAATAAAATAACTTTAACAAAAATTGCAAACACATTTATAAATCAGTCTGTGATGTATTATGTAATACATATATAACCAGTCTATGTGTTACATTAAACTGAAACACTAATTTACACACAGACAAACTACAACATAATTTCCACATAATTACATAAACAACTAGATTGTTTAATGTGTATATTCTTAATGTCTTACCTTTATAAGGCATCAGGGCATTGAAAAACAGCATATCCTGGAAATATGTACTGCAATGTATATATCTGTAAATCTAATTATTTGCATATTCTATGTATCTACTAACTTCATACTCTGCAGTTATCTGTATTTTGCATATGCATGTACATAGTTGTGCATCTAATTTTTATGTTATTTTATTTTGTATTTACATTTTGTTGACCAGATTAGTCCCACTTGGCCAATAGCCTTTTTTTTTTTTCAGAGAAGACCAGAGGTGACCAAAAGAAATTTGGCTAGGGCTACAAGGAACTTTCCTTACTCAGTCTGTTGGCAAGTGGAATGTTGCTATGACACTTCCTGCTTCCATTCCGTAGTGTGTAGGCAGCTCGGAGAAGCAGAGGGCTTGCTGCCATGGTGTTGGAAACTGCTTTCAATAGTTTCATGGATAATTCTGCATTGCTGGAGGAAAATAAGAGTGCTAATTTGTGGGCGGATGTTCAGAAAGCCCCTAGCGAGGAGCAAAGATGAGAGATGGGGAAGTGAAGTCAATCAAGACTTCACTTCAGATTGTAAAAGAAAAGAAGTCTGAGAAAGTTATGTGGAAGGTAGTTATGTCTTCTTATGGTGAGAAAATGCTGAATTGCAGGCAGGTAAAGAGGGAAGCAAAGAGAGAAGTGAAAGCAATGAATCCTTACCAGTATTCAGAATGCATGGTCCAGTGGGAACTGCTTCAGGAGGACGCTATGGTTGGAAATGCAATGGTTGTTACAACTCTCCAATCAGGACAGTTGCAGGATGATATTTTGCAGGACTTATTGGTGGTCAGTGAGCCTGAAGGTGGCAAGGACATTTCTTGGAGGGATATAATGGATAAAACACAAAAAGAGGATTCAGAACTGTTAAGTAATGATGCTGTGGGGAAAAAACTAAAATCATATGTGGATATGGTAAAAGAGAAGGGAAGAAAAGGAGGAGAAGTAAAGGAATCTGAAGGAAACAGAGGTGGAATTATACTGCAAGCATTTTTAGTAAAGAAAACAAGGGACTGGAAAGATACAAGGTAAGGGACAATACAATGTCTTCATTATGAACCAAACCTGCTGAGGTAAGAACCTTTATTCATATAAGTAAAGATACTTTTGTGATATTACTTTTAAAAATGGACATGCAATGGAAAAATATGGGGGGATAATATGAAAAAAGAAAGATTGTGTTCTTTGGAATTTATATGTGTTTAAAGCTTTTCGTACAGAAACAAAGAAAAATAAATAAATATACAATTTAGAACTTAAGCTGAAAAAGAGACTTTAAAAATATGTTTGAATACTGTAAAGAAATTATGGACATTTCTAAGGGTTATGATTACAGAGGTTTATGGACGGGGGTATGGGATTGCCATGTTATGCTGAAAATGGAAAACGATAAGCCATGCATATTCCTGGTATTACAAATGTCAAAGGGCAAAAGGGGTTATGAAATATTGGGGTCAAGCGAAAACTTGTTTTTTTCCTGTGGAAAGACAGATCATTTGATTGTGAATTGTGTTAAGAGAAAATGTTTCGCATGTGGTGAAATAGGACACAATGCAAAAAATGTGAATTGAAATGCTATAAATGTAACAAGAGTGGGCATATGTGGATGGACTATAAATAGGGGAATGGAAATATGTTAGAGTAAGAGGAACAGCAACAAGCATGAGAACAAACTGAACTAATAAATCAAGAAGAGCAGGGAAAGAAGCAAGGAGAAGCAATTGTTATGAATAAAGGTAGGAATAACAGACTGCATATAACTGAAATACAAAGAGAAGGGAAGTTAAACATAGAAGAGGAGTCTGAAATTAGCGATAAGTAAGGCATTAGTTGGGAAATTGTTAAAGGCAAAAAGAATGCTATTGGCAAAAGGGTACAACAGAGAAAAAGAGAATGTATAGGACTAAATATGAAAGAACAAAAAAACGGTGAAAGATTATATTTAGCCTATAATATATTTTAGAAAGGGAAAATAAATAACTGTAGAATACTACCTATAATGTAAACAGTTTAAAAAGTGTAGGTAGAAAATTAGCTATTATAGAATGGTCTAAAAAGGTGAATAAAGATATAATAATATTGGAAGATATAATACTATTAAAAACAAAAAGACAGGCTGCAAACAGAAATTATATGAGGAAATGATATAGTTTGGAATTTAGGTCAAGATACTTGTTCAGGAACAGGAATTCTAATAAATAAATAGTTAAAATTCTGGATATAACATTTGTAATAACGGGAAGGGTAACTATTATAGATATAAGATGGAAAGAGAAGGTGTACAGATTAATTCTGATATATGCTAATATTATAAACCAAAAAGGGAAACTATGTTTAACCAAATTCAAAAGTATGTGGCTGTAAATATGGAAATAATCATAGCAGGAGACTTTAATTCTGATTTAAGAAAAAATAAGAAAAATGTGTTGACATAAAGAAAGTCATGGAAATTATGAGATGTGGTAAAGTGATCATTTGGAATAACAGCAACTGGACATATAGTAGGGGAACTTTTAGAACCGAGATAAATTATTTTTTTATGTCTGAAGGATTACAGAATATGGAAGAATTATAGTAGAAACTTTTTTTCAGATCATAGAGCTATTTGGGTAGAGATAAAAGCAATGATGATGATATTAATATAGGTAAAGTTTTAAAAAGATTAAATGAGAAAGAGTGTGAAGGAAAATGGGAAATGCGTTTAAAATTATGGGAAGATCATATCAATATGACACAATTCTACAAAGATTGGTCAGAATGGTGGATTTCTTTCCAGAATAAATATAAAAAATATCATATAACTTGTCAAAGGAATAAGAGGAAAGAAGTAAAGAAAAAGTACAACATGACAAGTCAAGCAGCATTTGACAATCTAGAAAAAAAAATAATTGCAAGTATTTTATTAATGAAAAACAAATGTATAGGACACATCAAGAAAAAAAAATCAAAACATTATTATTTAAATGGAAAACCTTTCTTCAGGGGAAAAAAGAGGAAGGTGCTCCATATCTAAGTAAAATAATGAAAGAGGACAGTGTAATTAGGGAATTGAAAGATAAAAAAAGTTTGATACAGAGAGATAAAAAATATAATGAAAATAGCAGTGAATTATGTTCAAGAAATGTCTGGAGATGAGCACACAGAACAAAAATGATATGGAAAATGAAATCATTACCAGGTCAAGATAATAGAGATTTGGAAAAGGGAATAACATCAGAAGAATTGGAAAGAATACTAGGAAAAGAAAACCTGGAAACAGCAGCAGGACTGGATGAGACATTGTATACAACTTTGACAATAGTATAAAGGAATTGCTTTATAGTAAAGTGTTAAATGAGTGGCTGGATATGGGGGTTTACTTATACAGAACTATGTAGTTGGGTATTTAAATTTATATGGAAAAAGGGTGATAGAAATAATAGTCAGAAATGGAGGCCAAAAATATTGAATAATACGGATTAAACAATTTTCATGAAGATCATACAAAAAGGATGGAAGTTAAACTTTTATATATCTTATGAGATACTTAATATAGTGGTAAAGGTACATGATGCCAAGAATTATTAATGGTGGTTAGACAATTAATGGATAACATATTAAATAGATATAGCAAGCTGCTAATTATCGTAAGTGATTTAAGCAAAGCATTTAATTCCAAACAACATGGAATTCTATGGGATATATTTAATTCTTATAATACATGTGAAAAAATAAAGAATGTGTGTGTTATTTCTTACAAATACAATAAAGTAAAAGTACTGATTAATGGGTGGTTAAGTAAAGAAATTAAAATTAAGAGAGGAATTAGGCAAGGATGCCCTTTGACTGGCATAATATTTGCATTAATAATGAATCCAGTAACAAGTTATATTAATCAGAATATAAAATATATGTAACTAGAAAGGTCTATATCATATATTCAAAATTCCAAAATATCGAACAACATATGTTCGAACTTGGAATTTCGGATATTGATAACATTGAACGGTCAGAATAGCAAATTTTTTCCCAGGGAAATAATTCACTGTTCCAAGAAACATACACACAACACAAGCACACCAAAATAAATAAACCACACACATACAGTTAACAAAACCCAACCCCACAATAAACCATACATACATTACTAACTATCCACTTACCTTAACCCATACCCTAACCCTAAGGTCCGTAACAATCGCACACATACCCTACGAAACTATACACAAACAAAGCAATTAATACACACACACATACAGTTAACAAAACCCAACCATAAACTACAACATACATACATTACTAACTATCCACTTACCTTAACCTGCACCCTAACCCTAAAGTCTGTAACTCTCGCACCACAGTGGAGGAAATAGCGAAGCCACGGAACGGCCCACCGAAATCTTGCCCTAGGTAAGATTTCGATGTTCCGGGGCTTTGCTATTTTCATCATTCAATGTTGTGGGCTCAATGTTTTAACGTTCGGCGTTTTACTTCTTCGAAGTTTTGATATAGACCCAACTAGAGAAGGAATTGAGATTCCTATCATGCTATTTTATGCCAATGACATTATAATATCTAGATAGACAATTAGGATGGGTGCGAGTTTGAGCAAAGTTAAAAGTAAAGTTTTTTGGTATGAAGGTAATATAAGAGAAATCAAATTTAATATGGAAGAAATAGAAATATTAGGGATTACATCTGTCAGGCAGGAGATTTTTGATTTGCAATGGAAAAATGTTACAAGAAAAATCAAATACATATGTGATTTTTGGAAGACAGATTGTCATTTAAAAAAAGTCTGTTTGTTGAAATTGGTGGTTCTAGGAAAATTAGCTTATTTACTGCGTTTTTTAACATGACAGCAACATATGAGAAAGAAATAAAAAGAAGTTATGTACTCACCATAATGTTTCACCTGTGTTGTCTATTTTCATCCTTCCTCAACTCTTGGGCTAGGATCCGATCCTTGGATCCGACTCAGCCTTTTCTACCAGCTCGTGGATCATTGAAACTCTTGAGCTCCTCCCTTTCCCATAATGTCCTAGTCTTCTAACATACCTCAGATCCTTTTAGCTGCCTCTTATATCTGTAGAGCATTGTAGAAGAATAAAAAAACAGAATCTTGGACTCAAAGAAAGGAACAATTGTTCCTCCAGCATATTCGATGCTTCCAAAAGACAATAAAAAGGGATCCATGTTCGGCTACTGAAAAAAATAAAATGCAAATACCTAAATCTTGAATGGAAAAGAGCGAAACAAAAAGCAAGGAATAAGGACATCAGTGAAAATAAATTCATCGAATGGCCATAGTTAGCCAACAACCAGGAAGTAATGCGATGCATATGGTAAGTGAAGGGAAACCTTTTAAATATGCCCTACTCCCCACTGTAGTGCGATCTTGGAGTTTTTATATATAGTTAGGGGAGTGTAGGGTGCACAACCCCCCCACCTTGTTTGTTTGTGTTTGCAATGTTGGCAGATTATGGCCTTTCGATGCATTTCTTTTTGATGATCCCTTGCACAAACGTGGTGCCACTACTGACCCTGGAAACTATTGCCCCATTAGCTTGACAAGTCTGACCTGTAAAGCCATGGAGCGTATTTTTATTATGGATCTCATAAACAAGGACATAAGTAATCTCCAAGCATTTGACCCCACCCAGTTCAATTTGTCAAGGGCAGATCTTGCCTGTTGAACCTGGCTGACTTCTTTTAGACTATCACCAAGACCCTGGATGAGGGAAAGTCAGTACATACATCTTACCTTGATTTGGCCAAGACTTTTGACACAATCCCCCACTAGGGCATCATCAAGAAGCTAACATGACTTGGCATAAATCCCTATCTCATCAGGTGGGTGGCCAACTGGCTCACCAAAAGGACCATCAAGGTCAAAACAGGCGCCTTCACTTCTGATCGCAGACCTGTCACTAGTGGAGTTCCCCAGGGATCTGTCCTGGGACCCCTACTGTTTGGCATCTACTTCTCAAAGGTCCAGGCAAAGACAAAAGGCCTGTGGCTGACCAAGTCTGCAGACGACTATAAGTTGGATTCTGTCGCTGGCTCCCCAAATGATGTTAACATACTGCAAGAGGGTCTCACAGCAAAAAAAATGTATCATAATCATACCATATGGCAAAAACAAGGCCCCTACTGATTACCACATCAATGGCAACCCCTAAGTATAAAACCTGTGGTGAAAGACCTGGGCACTCAGGTTGCTAACCATCTCCCATTCGACCACCATATAGAGGCAGTGGTCAGAAAATCCTTTTACTTGGTTCATCTCATAAGTAAAGGGATTGCATCCAGAAAAAAATGTGGTCATTATCTCTCTATACTCCTCCCTCATTAGACCAATAATTGAGTATAATGCCCTGTTTGGTATGTACTTCTCCAAACATCGGCACCAACTGCAAAGATCACAGAAATACCTCACAATGAGAATCCATGGGCTCCAAATTCTGTCCTATGCGGACAGGCTCAAATCATTATCACTCTACTGTATTGTACAGATTTGCTCAGAGGTGATCTGTATCTCACCAACAAGGCAATCTCAGACCCTGTCCTACTAGAGATGCTCCATATCCATAAGTCTAACTCCTTGTGCATTACCTGCTTGAAAGGCCTGAATCTAATATGCGACACCAACAAAACCTGCTGGAGAGACAGGTTTGTCTCCCAGAGGCTGCCCCATCTCTGGAATAGACTTCCCATACACATCAAACAGAGAACCTCGCTGACCCTCTTCAAGTGCAACCTTGATGAGTGGATGGGAAGACACAAATTTGTCCCAGGGGTTCCACCTGTGTCCCACATTGACAGGGGTAACAGGTGCTGACTGAGGTTTCTTTCTGGGGATAAACTCTTGGCTACCTTGTAAGGGCACTAGGGCCATTAGCCTAGATGACTTTGTTCATTGCTTTTTTGTTTTGTTCTTTTCCATTCAAGATTTAGCTTTTCGCATTTTGTTACTTTCAGTAGCAGAAGATAGACCCAAGTAGGGTTTTGGTGGAAGAGAAGTTGAAGAAGAATGAAAATGGACAACACAGATGGAATATTACATAGAGTACATAACTTTTTTATCTGATGTTGTCAATTTTCCTCAACTCTTGGGACAGTGGACCTAGCTACCTAAATCCCAGGAGGGCATTAAGGAAGGATATTCCTCAGTACCACTGAGCCAAAGGATGCTCTTTCCCTAGAAACCAGATTCAATTTGTAATGAGCAATAAAGGTATGATGATTAGCTCTAGTTGCGGCTACACAAGTATCATCCAATGAAGATCTAGACAAAAAGGCTGAAGAAGTCGTCATAGACCTGGTGGAATGTGCCTTTGGTGGTGTGGCTAAAGGCATGCCCAATTTCTTTATAAACAAAGGTAATACAATCAGTTAACAATTTCGCTAAACTCACTTTAGAAAATGGTTTGCCTATTATTTTTTTAACAAGAAACACCTTTATTAAATTATACTGTATGACACAAGCAATCATACATTTTTCTAAATGAAAACAAACCATACTGACATAATTTTAGTTACAAACATCATACATCACAAGCCATGGTGACTTCATTGTAGTTGCAAACATTATACATCACTTCTAATCCATCCAGTCATTGTCAGTCAAACATTACATAGCTCATTCAAATCCTGCCTTCTTTTAAACCTCGGTCCTCATCTGCATGTATTGTTCCCACAATTCCCATTTATTCTATGTAATTTGGTCCTACCTTTTTCTAAAGATCCCAATTACAGTTGTTTTATCTCTGTTAATATATTCACTACTTCTAGTAATGTTGGTTTATACTTGTATTTCCATTTTCTGGTAATTGCTTTTTTTGGCAAGCATCATAATTAGATACAGCAAGGACTTACTGTTTCTAGGCAAGTCTGATTCTGTATCATAGCTAAAAAACATTTCCTTAGCAACACCAATTTGCTCACCCATTATCTCTGACAGAGCAGTCTGCGGGGAATCTTTAAAGTCTGCCAACTCATTACACTCCCAGAAAATATTTTCCAAGTTACCTCTTTCTGCCCCATCACACCTCCAACATTTGTTGTCTACCTGAGGAAAAAAT
Source organism: Protopterus annectens (assembly GCF_019279795.1). Classification (NCBI taxonomy): domain Eukaryota; kingdom Metazoa; phylum Chordata; order Ceratodontiformes; family Protopteridae; genus Protopterus; species Protopterus annectens. Next base: position 408,794,653 of record NC_056751.1, read on the forward strand.
TTTTGGTGTCTACTTGGGGTATATAAATACCTATGCAAACCCTTCCAAGTAAAGCTCCTACATATTCTAGACTTTGCTGCATATTTGGGATATATATATATATATATATATATATATATATATATATATATATATGGTTCCACTTCATATCGTCAAAATATCATTTCATCGAATTTCAAAACATCGAGACCAAATAGTTGAAAACTCATAACATCGAATCTCAAATCATTGAAAACTATAAAGCAACTAGAAATAACATCACAGACACTGTTTACTATGTTTATGCAGGGGGGCAAGCCCGTCTGCACCCCCCCCAACTCCAAGGTTGCACTACAGTGGGGTTAGGAAATTAACTTTTTCCCCCACTGTAGTGCAACCTTGCAGTAGGTATACTTAATGTACGGGGGTGTGGGGGGCTCTGGGTGGTGCAGGGGGGCATGCCCCCCTGCATAAATGTTGTAAAAACTCTGTGGGATGTTATTTCTAGTTGCTTTATAGTTTTCAATTTTTTGAGATTTGATGTTATGAGTTTTCGACGATTTGGTCTCGATGTTTTGAAATCTGATGAAATGATATTTCGACAATATGAAGTGGAACCATATATATATATATATATATATATATATATATATATATATATATATATATATAGTTCCCCTTCATATGATTGAATTTCTCTAAACTTGAAAGTCATAAACTCGAAACCAGAATCTCGAATTTACAGAAACTCGAATATATGAAAGGGACAAAAAACCCCAAAAAAATAACACCTTTTAAATGTTTTCACAGGGGGGCTTTGCCCCCCCCTACACCCCCACACCCCCCCCTACTTAAATATATCTACTCCGAGATCGCACTATAGTGAAGGAAAGGGAAATCTCCCATTCCACGCTATATGCGTAAGCGCAAAACGGAAGATTTTCCATTCCTCTGCTATAGTGCGGTCATGGAACATTCACATTTAAACTGCTAGGGTACAGGTGGACCTGGCCCCCTGCAATAAGGTAAGTTAACTTTTTATTTTTTTAAACCTAAGGCTCCCATTCACAATTTTGAGTGAATGGAAGTTCGAAATTCTGGTCTCGAGATTATGAATTTCGAGCTTCCATCTATTCGATCTTGTGAAGGGGAACTATATATATATATATATATATATATATATATATATATATATATATATATATATATATTCCCCCATTGTTTCTTTGTGACTTGCTTATACAGTCTCCCTTCTGAATCCTTTTTAATCTCCTCTTATTGATTCTTATAGTTAAACATGCAATATTTTGTATGGTCCCCTAATTATTGCTTTTTTAACAGCAGCTACGGTTCTATATTCTACTAAAACCTCTACCAGTGCTGGTCTATTGCTTAGGATCCCCGTTTCTTTTTCTTTGCTTATAGTATGATTTCAATCCTTGATAGGGAAGGCAATCTCTATCCTGCAGTCGAAATAAATTCTTCGCCTCTTCCCATTCCATTATGTTTCCATCACTAGTTATTTGCTCGCAATATCTTGGTTCCTTTACTAGTTTTCGCCAATAAATTCCAGGCCCATCTTGCCTAAGGTCTATATCCCTAATTACAGTCATCCCTACCAGCAAAAGCTCCTTTCTCCATTCCTGTATTGGTTTAGTTCTTAGTATACTTTCTACTACTTTATAAATATAATATTCTGCATGGTTATTTTTATTCTCCTCAAGGATCTGCATCCAAAATCCCAGTTCCCCCTTGTTTCTTCAACTCCCCCTCCCCCCCCCCGTTTCATCATCATCCCTTTCCACTTTGAATTATAGGTTTCTGCTTGTTCGATGTATAAGAGTCTTAAACTATGTAGCTCTGAAATATCCATTCAAATTGGGCAATCCCAAACTGACTTGTTCAGTTGGAAGAATTAGCTTATCCCAATTGACTCTTGCCATCTTCCCTGCCCAGATAAAATCCTTCAGCTATTTATTACTTGCTATCCAAAACTTCTCCTCTGGTTGATAAAAATATGCCTGACCTGTGTATAAAACTAAACGGACTAAAAACATTTTAAGTGACTGTATCATGCTATCCATATTCATATAACAGAGCTTCCAATTTCTCAGTTTTTGTATTATCATTTTAGTCTCTTCCTACATATACTTAGCTGCCACACCAGAATCCTTTTTAATGCATACTCTTAAGTACGTCATTTTATCATGTCCCCATAAAAATGGATATTGCTGAACCAATCCATGTGTGGCTACATCATTTACAGCTACTGCCTCTGTTTAAGCTTCGTTAACTGTGCATTCCAAAAGAGTTGGAACTTCCTCAAAATGTTCTACAACACTGAAATGTTCTTTTCTGGTTTTAACAGGTATAAAAAAATATCATCTGCAAACAGAGCCAGATTTTCTTGACTACCATGCAAATTACATCCTTGAATTTCTGAGTCTCCTATTTTCTTTGCCAGTGGTTCTAAATACAGTGCAAATAAGAAAAGGGAAAGAGGACACCCTGCCTGATTCCTCAGCTCAAACAGAAATTATCAGAGAGGAACCCACCCACTTCAATTTTCACCTCCAGTGCCTCATATATCTTCCTAATCAACCTTATCATTTTATCAGGGAATACAAATGGTTCCATTATCCTGCTCATAAACTCCCATTTTACTCTGTTAAATGCTTTCTCTGCATAAAGATCCACCAATAACAGTGGTATTTTCTTACATTCATCTTACCTCTGGATCATCAATATTCGGTTAAAGTTGTCAAATATTTACCTCCCCTCTGCAGACCCACAATAATTAATGTCTATCAATTTTTGGCATCACCTTTGCCATTCTTTTAGCCATTATAGACATAAACACTTCATAATCATGGTTTAGGATTAAGCCGCTGTGGTGCAGCGGTAGCATTGTTGCCTCACAGCAAGAGGTTCTCCCATTCGATTCTTGGCTGGAGCGCCTTCTGTGTGTAGTCTGCATGTCCTCCCCACGATCGAGTGGCATTTGAAAGACATGCGTAGAATGGGCGTGCCTTCGCTGAAGGTTGGACGTCGAGCTGGCACATCAGCACCCATAAAAAATCTACTGCCAGTCATTAGCGGACCGGAGTAATGCTGTGGCGACCCCTAACTAGGAAAAGCCGAAAGAAGAAGAAGAATCATGGTTTAGGATTAAAATGGGCCTATATGAAACTGGATCTCATGGGTTTTTACCCTCTTTACATATTGAAGCCACCACCACTTTCTTCCTAGGAAGTTGGTGCTTCTCCTCCTCCTAAAATACTGTTAAACAAAACCTTCCAGATCTTTATCAGTGTTTCCCTCCTAGCTTACAAACTTCCACAGGAATAACACCTATTCCTGGGGACTTTCTTGCTGATTGGTTATACATCAATTTTATCTCATCTCCTCCTATCCTATTACTAGTTGAGCCACAGCAACCTCTGACCTTGCCATGTTTAATTCTTCCATAAACATTTTGATTTGCATCTTTTCTTGATCTCCATATTTCTGACCCTCTCTGCAATAACTTAACATTTGTCAGCCCCTCTAAATAATTCTTGCTGCTTCTTAACCATATCTCTCTTTCTTTTATTTACACCCTAATTTTAAACTCTACTTTAATTTTATCCCATTCTTTAGCTATATTTTCAGAAAAAATTTCTGTCTTCTCTAATAACTGCAGAATAATTTTCACTACCCATGTCTTAAATTTCTCTTTTCAACGGATAGGTGGGAAAACATCAGTCTCATTTTTATTTCATTACTCTGCGTTTTTTACTTATTATTGGTGCATGATCGGAAACAGCTATTGGATGCATATCAAAACTTTCAATTAAATGAACCTTTCTTTTAGGTTAATTCAAGTTTGTGAGTGGGGCTGTCAGTTTGGGACTTTTGTTCCTATTAGGAGGGTAACACTTCAGTATTTGAAGATGTACATAGTTGTGTGTGTTACTATAAAGGTAATAGGTTTTAAGTGAGTAGTGGGGGTCTTTTGTTTTTTTTGTTTGTTTCAGGGATTCCTATAAAAGGAAATGTTTTGTAAGATGTGAGACAGGCTCAAATGGATATGAGAAAAAAACCAACTGTATAAAAGTTCAACCTGCCAAACAGCGTATCCATGTAACACAAAAGCTGGAACTAGACATTTAACAAACAAGGTGTTATACATAAAAGGTGGGAATAATAACTTTTTAATGCAATTATGCTTTCTATAATGTCTTTACATGTCAACAGTCACAGATAAATACAAAAAAGAAAGAGCAGTGAACTACGTTAAAAATCTAGTGCAAATAGCTATGTTACAAGAGACACACTTAGAACTGGACATGAAAGCTTTTCAGGATGGTTATTCAGCGGACTACCTGAGATAAAGTAAAAGAGGAGTACTTATATTAATTGAAGAGGAGCTCCAATAGTTTCAGAAGAGGATAAAAAAGACAATAATGGCAGATTTGTAGTGCTACGGAGCTACTGGCATGGGAGGAGGATTACACTGGTATGTATTTATCTTCCACCTAAAACTGCTATAATGGCATTTAAGAAAATTCTGGGAGAAATAATCAGTTTTCAGCAAGGAATATTACTTAAAGGTGGGCACTGGAATGTGATTTGCAAGAGTGAAAATGTATCTGTGGGGCCCAGAAGGTAAAGTATAACAAAGGAGGGTAGATTTTTTAAGACATTTATGAAAATATTTGGCATGAAAGATGTGATTTCAGTAATAAGAGTTCAGAGTGACTTTACATATTATTCCCCAAGATATAAAAACTGGGCTAGGCTAAACAGACTTTACATTTCACAGGAATATGTACATTTAATAGATGGTCTTGATACATACCCACTATTTCACATCATGTGCCAATAATAACTAAAACAAAAGCACAGGGTACTGAAATAACAATGACACACTAGTGCTTTCCCACCTATCTATTGAAAAGAGAAGAATTTAAGGAATGGGTAGTGGAGATTATTCAGGAGCTATAAGTGAGGATAGAAAATTCTTCTGAAGATATAGCTAGGGAGTCGGAGAAAATTAAGGTGGAGTTTAAAAACAGGATGGAAATAAAAGAAAGAGAGCTATAGTTCAGAAGTAACAAGAATTATTTAGAGGCGCTGACAAATGTTAAAGTACTGCAGAATAGGAGGAATCTCACAGAACAAGAAGAGGATCAACTGCAGAATGCTAAACAGAAAGTAAGGGATAATATGCATGAGTGTAGAAAGATTGCTGTTTTGATAATAACACCGCAAAAACTTTTAGCACACCGACTCAGTCAACAGAAAGTAGAAAGGACTGTCACCAAGCTTAGGGAGCCTATAACAAGGAAGGTAACAAGAGATCCTGTAGAGGTATTGGAAATATTTCCGAAATTTTAAGAAAGTTTGTATAAAGCAGATAAATATGGAAATCAAGAAAAGATGCAAATGAAATTAGAGGTACATGAGGCTCAATTACTAATGATTAGGATAGGAGGAGATGAGATAAAAATTGTGATGTTTAACCAATCTACAGGAAAGTCCCCAGGAATAGATGGTATTCCTATGAAAGTTTAGAAGTTAGGAGGGAAAAACTGATGAAGATCTGGAAGGTTTTGTTTAACATTATTCTAAGAGAAGAAGGACCAACACTGTGGAAGAAAGCAGTGGCAGCTGAAATACCTAAAGAGGGTAAAGACTCATCAGACCCAGCTTCATACAGGCCCATTTCAATACTAAACCTTGATAATAAAGTGTTCATGTCTATAATGGCTAAAAAAATGACAAAAGTAATGCTAAAATTGATAGATATGGATCAATGTGGTTTTGTGGAGGGCAGACAAAGATTTGACAACATTAACAGAACACTGATGATCCAGACAAAAGCAGAATGTAAGAAATACCATTGTTGTTGGTGCATCCTAATGCAGAGAAAGCATTTAGCAGAATAAGATGGGACTTTATGAGCACAGCAATGGAAGCATTTGCAGTTCCTGAAAACATATAAGGTTGACTAGAAGGATATATGAGGGAATGGAGGTGAAAATTAAAGTGGGTGGGGTCCTCTCTGATCATTTCTGCTTGAGTAGAGGAACAGGCAGGGGTGTCCTCCTTCCCCTTTGTTATTTGCATTATATTTAGAACCACTGGCAAAGAAAATAAGGGACTCAGAAATTCAAGGATATAATTGGTATGGTAGTTAAGAAAAGCTGTCTCTATTGATAGATAATATTATTTTATCCCTAACAAAACCAGAAAGAGACATTACAATGTTGTGGAACATTTTGAGAGAATTTCAAACCTTTTCATACAAAATTAATAAAGCTAAAAACAAAGGCAATACCTGTAAATTATGTACCCACACACAAACTGTTTCAGCAATATCGTTTTTTATGGGGACATGACAAAATGGTTTACTATTAAAACTTGGAAATTGCATCGGTCGACCAACATATGATCAATTTGCACTTTTCAAGTGGGCAGAATGTCAAACCCAAATTGATTTGACTACACTACAGCAAATGGGTACTGTAAATCAAGCATTTGGGTTCACATTGTGCAGGGGGATCATGGTTCAGTGAAGAACAGGGAATTAGCCCATTTCCTCACTGAAGTGCGATCTTGCAGTTGGTATATTCATGTGCAGGGGGTGTAGGGGGTGCAAGGGGACATAGCCCCCCTGAAAAACAGTAGAATTAACATGACGTTGACTGTACAGTCTAACGGTACATTAATGTTCAAGCAAGAGGTGAGTGACATCATCTCCTGCCATGTCAAATACATCGGACCATGGTTGTTGATGTATTCATTTTCGGCTTGGTTTACTTTTCGGCATGCCGAATTCCACATTTAGAGTCGACATTTTAAATGGTCAACCAAAGTGATTTTGACATGCCAATAGTAAACCAATAGAATAAACTATTTAGGAGTATGGAAACTATTTAGCAGTATGGATTAAAAATTATCGGTGTGGCAGCTAAAGATATGGGGGAGGAGACTAAACAAAAGATAATACAAAAACTGAGAAAATGGAACCTCTGTTACATGGATATAGACAGCAAGATACAAGGAGGAAAAATGTTTTAAGTTCCTTTAGTCTTCTATACAGGTCAGGCATATTTTTATCAATCAGAGGATTAAGTTGCAGATAGCAATTAATAAAGAGCTGAAGGGCTTTATCTGGGAAGGGAAAATGGCAAGAGTCAAGTGGGATAACTGATTCTTCCAGTAGAACAGGGTGGATTGGGATTACCCAATTTGAAGGGTTATTTCAGAGCTACACAGTTAAGGCTCCTATACATACCATAAACAGAAAACTATAAATCAAAGTAGAAAAGGATGACGTTGAAACAAGGGGGAAGCTCAAAAAAAGGAGAGACTACGATTTTGGATGCAGGCCTTTAAGGAGAATAGCAATAATCATACAGAATATTACACTATATCCATACAGTAGCAGAAAGTATTCTGACAGCTAAGCCAACACAGAAATGGAAAAAGGAGATTCTGCCCATAGGGATGACGGACGTTAAGGATTCCCTGTGGGATGCACTGACGGAGATGCTGAGTGGGCAGATTGGTGTGAAGAGGGGATGATTTTTCTGAGCTATGATACAGAATTGGAATAGCCTAGACATGGTAAGGCCTTGCTGTATCTAATATCATGGCTGCCATAAAAGCAGTTACTAGAGAATGGAAATCAAAATCTAAACCAACTATGTCAGAAGTAGTGAATATAGTAACAGAGACAAAACAATTGGAATTGAGATCTTTAGAAAAGGCTAGGAGCAAACTGCATAGGAAAAAAAATGGGAATTGTGGAAACAATACATACAGTGGAGAAATGAAGTTTAAAATAATGCAGGACTTAAATGAGCTATATAATGTTCGACTGAAAATGATTGGTTACATTACAAGTGATGTATAATGTTTGCAACTGGGAGTGTGTCAGCATGTTTTGTGGAGTAAAATGCTTGCAACTAACATTGTGTCAGTGTGGTTTGTTTTCATTTATATAAATGTATGATTGCTTATGTCATAAGCAATGGTTTAATATAGAGGTGTCTTTAAAAAAGGGACAGAAATTGAATAATTTATGTAATGTTGCTTAGATTATATCATATACAGCAATGTACGTGAAGTATGTCTGTCAAAGTTAATTTGTTAATACAGTTTGATTACTTTTGTATAAAATTAAATTTGCCTATGTCACAAGTAATTCAATAAAGATGTTAAAAATACTTTCAATAAAATACACATGTTCCTGTGAAATGTAAGTTCTGTCTAGCCTGGCGCATTTTTTTTATTTTGGGGAATAATATGTAAATTCACTCAGAACTCTTTACTACTGAATTCATATCTTCCATGCCAAATATTTTCATAAATTTCTTCAAAATACTACCCCCTCTTATTTTCTCTTCTAGACCCCCTCAGACACATCTTCACTGCTGCAAATCAAATTCCAGTCCCCACCTATATGTAATATTCCCTACTGGAAACTGATTATTTCTCACAGAATTTTCTTCAGCTCCGTTACAGCAGTTTTAGGTGGAATATAAACACATGCCAGTGTAAATCTCCTCCCTTGCCAGTAGCCCCTTAGTACTACATATATGAAATTATCTATTTTTATCCTCTTCCATCACTGTTGGAGCTTCTCTTGCAATTAATATAAGTACTCCTCTTTTCCTTTGTCCGAGTTCTACTGCTGAATAACCATCCTGAAAACCTTTCTTTATCAAATTCACATGTTCAGTTCTTTGCAAATGTGTCTCCTGTAGAACAGCTATTTGCACTCTACATTTTTTAATACAGTTTATTGCTCTTTCTTTTTTGGTATGTCTCTGGTAGATGATTAACATTTAAATAATATTGAAAGACTCATTATGTTAAAAAGTCATTATTCCCGCCTTTTATTTATAACAGCTTTTTGTTAAAGATCTAGTTCTAGCTTTTGTGTTACATGCCCACACTAATGTTTGGCAGGCTGACCTTCTAAACAGTTATTTCTTGTCATATCCATTTGAGCATATGTCAAATGTCACAAAAAAGAACTTATGCACTCACCATAATATTCCATGTGAGTTGTTCATCTTGCCTTCATTCTCACTGATGGGTTCGGAGCTGATCCTCGGCTCCGACTCGGCCAAATGCTAAAGCTAGAGGTCTTCATCCAGCTCGTGGCCTACTCCCTATGCCATGATGCACTGGTGCTTTCCTCAGATTTTGTTTGCTGCCAACTAATTAGACTAAATATGTTCCACAAAAAAAAAATTAGTATCCAAGGGATACACTTGATAAGGACTAAAGACAACCCAAACTTGTTTCAACTTCTCAGTTCACAAGACACTGGTAGAGGGTTGGAGGGTGGGACGTAAGAATGAAGGCGAGATGAACAACTCACATGGAACATTATGGTGAGTACATAACTTCTTTATGTGAAGTTATTCTATCTCGTCTTCATTCTCATTGATGGGTTAGCATCCCAAGCACCATCTTTCTCGGGTGCTTCACAGGAGTATATTCCTCAGGACAGTGGAACCAAAGGAGGCCCTGTCCCTGGAGGCCTTGTCCAATCTGTAATGATTGATAAAGGTATGAGGTCTAGACTATGTGGCTGCTGCACAAATGGAATCTATTGGTAGTTTGGCCAGAAAGGCTGAAGATGTGGAAACAGCTCTAGTTGAATGGCCTTTATTTTTTATGTAATGGTGAATGGACAGAATTGTATGTAAAAGAGATGCAATCTGATAACCATTTTGACAAGGTGGTTATTACCACTGGAGCACCTTTCTTTGAGTCTGAAAATGAAACAAAGAGCTGTTCTGATTTTCTAAAGTCCTTAGTCCTGTGTAAAAAGAATCAAAGATGCCTGTGGATGTCCAACTTGTGCAGCGTATGTTCCATCTTATTAGAATAATCAGGGAAAAAACAGGTAATTCTATAGTCTGATTGAGATTTGTCTCCGAACATACCTTAGGTAAAAATAATGGATTTGTCCTAAGAGATACTCTGTCATTATGAGATATTAAATATGGAGGTTTTGTGGGCAAGGCGTGTAACTCTGAGATCCTCCAAGCTGCCGTAATAGCTACCAGAAAAATAGTTTTCCATGACAGATATTTCAGGTCACAAGATGAGGCTGTTTCGAATGAGGGTAAAATGATACGAGAAAGGGCAAAATTTAGATTCCATGGTGTAACTGGGGACCAAATAGGAGGTCTCAAATGAGAGGTGCCCTTAAAGACTTTGGAGAGTCTGTGGGACATGATATTCGACCCCTGATCACCAAGGTGAAAGTTAAAGATTGCCGCTAAATGAACCATAATGGTTGCAGCAGCTGCTCCTTCATTGAAAAGTTTGGTCAAAAACTAAAATGGATGAAATTGAGGCTAGATATGCGCCAATATTGTTTTGAGACACCCATATAGAAAATCTCTTCCATTTACTAAAGTATAACTTCCTGGTAGATGATTTATGGGAGGATATTATAATGTGCTGAGCTGAGAGATTTTGAAACTTGGCAATTCTGGGAACTGGAGCAGCCAATCTGTCAATTTGAGGATGTGAAGTGAGGGATGAAGAGCCCCTGATGAATGAGTCAGAAGATCTGGAACAGGATCCAAGGTTCTTCCAATAGATGAGGCTGAAGAAAGGGGAACCAAATCTGACGAGACCAGTAAGGGGCTATTAGAATAATGGTCGTTCCCAGAGTCTTTGATTTCTGTAAAACTCTGGGTATCAGTGGAAAAGGTGGAAATGCATAAAGGAGACCCGGGGCCAACTGTGTACAAGCGCATCCCTTGGAAAATCTCCTGTAGGGGAGATTAGGACAAAATAGCTGCTGGATTTCGTGTTCATTGGGGTGGCAAAGAGGTCGCAGCAAGGCTGGCCCCATCTGCGGAATATCCTTTCTGCCACGTCTTGTTTCAGGGACCACTCATGAGGCAATCATTGCTATCAGAAAGCGCTGGGTGGAATTTCCCCATTGCCATACTCTCAGGGCCTCTCGACATAGGGGGTAAGATCTGGTTCCTCCTTGTTTTGGTTCCTCCTTGTTTGTTTATGTGCCAGACCACTGACATGTTGTCCATCTGAATTGCAATAGTTCCTAGAGGAAGGGAGTCTTGAAAGGGCTGCAACGCTAGAAGTACCGCTCTCATCTCTATGACATTGATATGCAGATGAGCCTCGTGTTGTTTTCATGTGCCTTGGGCTGTTCTTCCCTAATAATGCCCGCCACTCTATCAGGGAGGCGTCTGTGGTCACAGTGGCAATGGAGGCATGTAGAACAAAGGGGTGGCCTATTGTTACCCAATGAGATGTCAGCCTCCAGCGAAGGTCATTCTTGCATGAGTTCGTTATCAGGATTCGATAAGACATCGGAAGTTCCTTAAAGGACCATGATGTGAACAGAAGCCATTGTAGTATACGCATGTGCATTCGACCTAAAGGAATTGCAATGAGTGCTGCTGCCATTGTCCCCAATAATTTGAGCACCATTGAAGGTGGGGCTTTTTCTTTTGCTAGGAGAATTAGGACTTGTTTTCATAAAACACAAACCCTTTCCGGTGGAAGTTTTACAGTCATGGAAATGGTATCTATATCTGCTCCTATAAAGATGGCACGTTTGGATGGCAATAAGGCAGATTTTTCTGGGTTTATGGTAAACCCCAACTGACTGCAGAGGTTTAAGGTTGTGTCCCTTGTTAGTATGAGTTGATGCCTAGTGGTGCCGGTGAGGAGTCAGTCATCTAGGTATGGAAACACCTGGAATCCTAAACGTCTCAGGTGACCCGTGACTACTGCCATACATTTGGTGAACACTCTGGGGGCTGTAGTGAGACCAAAAGGTGTAGCTCAAAACTGGCAGTGACTGGCTCACAACCAAAAGTGCAGATGATCTCTGGATGGCCTGGCCATTTTGATGTGACAGTATGCATCCTGGAGATCTACTGAGCACATCCAATTGTCTTTCCCAAGAAAGGGAAGTATCGACTGTAGCGTGACCATCCAAAACTTTGTCTTTTTGACAGATTTGTTTAGTCTGCTGAGGTCCAAAATGGGTCTCCAGTCCCCTGTTTTCTTTGGAATTAAAAGGAACCTTGAGTAAGTTCCGGATCCTCTCTGGTCTACCTGGATTGGTTGGGTGACTCTTTTTCATAACAACCTTTGAATCTCTATGGTTGTTTGTTCCCTGTGACTGTGTGGGACGTCTGGGATTTTTCTTACAAGGGGTGGCGGGGTAGCAAAGGGAATGGAGTATCCTCTAGATGTTATGCTTTGTACCCAGTGATCTTTTATGTTTTGCCAGGCGTCTGAGTACAGAGATAAGCATCCCCCGACTGCCTCCAGAGATGGACAGGCAGGCCTCATTTCAGGAGCGCTGACAGGGCTTTCCAAAGAACTGATATCTGTTGCCCTGATTCTGCAGACCTCCTCTGCCCCGTGGCCACTGTCTTCCATTATTATCCCTCCTCTGCCTCTAGAGGGGGATTCACCACGAGTGTTCTGGAAAGCTCCTTGAGTTTTACAGAACCACAACTTCCCTGCCTTCTGACCTTTGGAGTAAGGTCCAGTAGGGGTGGAAAAATGGACTCCAACAGCAGACAGAGTCTTTCCATCCTGCTCACTCCTAGTAAGCATTTCCTTCAGTTTGGGTCCAAACAGGAAGGAGCCATCAAAAGGGGTGTTCACAAGGGATGACTTAAAGGGCTCCGCAAAGGAACATAAGTGCGTCCAGGAATGTCTCCTAAGAGCAATTCCTGTACCTGCAGCCCTGCCCGTTCTATCAGCTGTGTACGAAATCAGACACATGGAAGAGTTTACAAGGGAATTTAGGGTAGCAAGCTTGGAAGTTACTTCATCTGAAACTCCTGCAGCTACTGCACCCTGTAGAGTATTTCCCAGCTCTTTAAGGAGATCTCAGTGCAGTATAGTAAAATGCGTGAGATAGTTCAGGGATCGAAGAGCAAAGGCCGCTGATCTAAACATGCGCTTACCATATCTGTCCATGATCCTAGAATCCCTGTTAGGGGGCTCCCACGCCTTTCGAGAGATAAATTCCATCAGCTCATCAAAAGGAGGACACACCCAAGAGGTGGAGAGTTAAGGCCCTAAAGCCTTCAGGAGAACTGACTCATCATCAGTAGGGTTAATGGGCTTCCAGCCATTCCTCTGTTTGAGAATTTCCAAGATATCTCTGAACGAGATATTATCAGAGGGGGACAATAGGAACCCTTCTGACTCATTTAAGTCAGTATCTGATGTGACGGATTCCTGTGTGGAGTCCAGATGCTTCCTCTTGCAAAGTCTCTTCCTGGGAATCTCCTCAGTGGGAGCTTCTGGTGAGGTCTCAGAAGAGCAGCGCTCACCCAATGGGGCGAGCTGAGGCTCTGGGTCTCCGCTTTTGAGGGACCAGTAAAGCAGAGGTAGACAAAGCTACTTTGGGGGAGGAGGTTGCCAGTTCTGATGATGTGGGAGCCCGAGGGGACAATACTCTCCGCATGGCATCAAAAGCCCACCGGCTCTGATGAGAGGAAAGAAAACCCCTGGAGCCGAAGAAGAAGGTGATCTCCCCAGCACCGAAGTGGTGGGATCCGAGCCCAAGGTAGGAGCCAAGCTCAGCCACGCCAAAGCCCCAAGAGGTAAAGTCGGAACGGAGAGGTCGGTTCGACTATCCTCCCCAGACCCAACCGGGGAGTGTCGGCTCCTAGATGCCACGGTCAGCACCGAGGAAGTCAGAGTAGTTGGAACCGACAGGCCTGGAGGAGGTGTCGGCTCTGGTGGATCCACAATCATCAGCTCCGAACACTCCGGCTCTGAAACTTCGAGTCGGATCAGAGAAGGAACAGAAGTAATGGACTAGGTCTCAGTCGGGCCCAAGCCCCGACAAAATCTTAGCTAGTGCCGGTGTCTGCAGAAGCCTCTGCACCACATGATCCACATCCTTATCAGAGAGTCTTGAGGACCGAGAAGAGGCTATGGAAGAAGCCACTGACTGTAAAATAGGAGACTTAAGGGTAGGCAATACCGGCTCCTACCAACAAGCACAACCGTCGACTCCAAAACTTGTGGTGCCGAGGTAGATGGTCTGTCCGATTTTTTTGGAGTCGATGAGCTTGTCTTCGGCTCTGATCCAGAAGAAGACTTGGAGGATTTTGAATGCTTGTCTTGGGTCTTGCCTTTATCTAATGATCCCTAAAGGAAGACTTAACCAGTCCTCTAGCTATCAGTTTACTTTTTCTTTCATGCAGTACCCTAGTACTGAACGAGTGACATATGGAACACTTTTCTTGAAGGTGAACCTCCCCCAAACAATATATGCAGTCCAAGTGTACATCAGTGATGGACATCTTCTGCCAACACTCGGGGCATTTTTTGAAACCCAACTTAGATTTCTCCTGAGACATATCAACAATCCTAGAAAAAATAATCACACTAGAATATTATAAGCAATCCTTAAAACCTTCAAATTTAAACAGGCTATATATTAAAGAAGAAATAGCCCTAAATAAAAAAACGGGCTCACAAAAAACTATATCTACGCCTTTTGTACTATTAACAATAAACACACCACACACAGATATATATGTATATAAGTGAAAGCTATAACTATCAATGTTTAGAATAGATGGGAAAAGGGAGTTAAACTAGGCCTAATAAAAATTGCCGCAAAAGAGAGAGAGCGAGAGAAAGGTATGCTACCTATAATTCCCTGAACTAACTAACTTGGTTAAACTAACCTTTAACAACTACATAAAAGATGAAATATTTAGAAAAAAGATATCAAACTTGAGAAAAATACTTATATTCACTGGCTAGAGCTGGTAAAATGCCCAATCTGTTGCAGCGGCAAATGAGATCTGGGGGAAGATCTGGGGGAAGCACCGGTGCATCATGGGATAGAGAGTAGGCCATGAGCTGGTTGAAGACCCCTAGTTTTAGCATTTGGCAGAGTGGTAGCCAAGTCCATCAGTGAGAATGAAGGTGAGATAGAACAACTTCACATCTTTTGTTTTATTGAAAACCCTCAAACAAAAAAAATCCAGAATACACTCCAAAAACATAGTAAAGTAACATTAACACACAAAACTATGTACATCTTCAAATACTGAAGTTTTACTTACTTAATAGGAACAATTGCCCCAAAATGACAGTCACACACTTACTCTTGGGTTAACCTAAAAGAAAGGTTATCCATGCTAAGATGTATGGTGCAGCATGTGCTTCTTGTAAGTGCTATTTGGTTTTGACTTATCTTTATTGCTCTCCCACAATGAGAACACACTTGAATGCTTTCAGAAAACATCTCCTAGTCATTGAAAGAAATCCATTAAAAGAAAGAAGTATTCTATTTTTACTGCTATCAGACTGTCTTCATGGAGACATGAGAACTAAACACAGGATCGCTTCTACAAGTATTTATTTGCTAAAGGAGAGCTTTATTACATTCAATGTTCTTTTTTATTTGCTTTCTTTTAAAATTTGTTACTAGATAAACCCAAGAGCATTAATTTAGTCATTCCCCTATGCAAGAATAAGAAAAAGCATATCATTTTTTCTTGTATCACACTCTTTTGAACAAACTTCTCTCTTCTTTTTTTTTACATTGTAGTGCCTACATTTCTTAAAAGTGAATAAGGAGAAAGAGAAAAGAAGAAAAATACAGGGGCACCTGTTTACTTTAGTATCCCCATTACATTTGGAAATAACTGAGAAAAGTTTACTTTGCAGCACACATATATCATGCACTATGCAAATATTACTGTTAAAAAAAGATGTTATGTACTCACCATAAGGTTCCATCTGTGTTGTCCACTTTCATTCTTCCTCAGCTGATGGGTTTGGATCTGACCCCTCAGATCTGACTTGGCCATTGCTAAAGCTCGTAGCAACCAAAAACTCTCGAGCCTCTCTCTTACCATAATGCACCAACCCCAAGTACCTCATATTTAGTTTGTTGATTTTACCAGAAAGGAATATTTGCAGTCAGATAGGAAGAAGATTATATCTGGAGCTCAATATAAAAGACATAATGTCCTTTAACCACTCATTCTTCCAAGAGTTTTCAGAGGATGGGGGTTGGTGGGTGAGGAGTTGAGGAAGAATAAAAATGGACAACACAGATGGAACAGTATGGTGAGTACATAACTTCTTTATCTGATGTCAATTTTCATTCTATCCTCCACTGATGGGACAGAGTCCCCAGCTACCTAAGATTCCGGGTGGACCCTAGGAAGAATATTCCTGAGCACAGTTGAACCAAATCATGCTCTACCTCTGGAGACCAAATACAATTTGTAATGAGTAGCAAACATATGGGGGGGGGGGGTACTCCAAGTTGCTGCTGCACATATATCATCCATGGACATTATAGACTGAAATACTGAATAAGTTGTCATGGATCTAGTGGAATGGGACTGTAATAGTTTTGGTAAGGTAATGCCCATTTTGCTACAAATAAGTGAAATACAGTCAGCCACCCGGCTAAAGTTACTTTGGCAACTTGGCATCTGGCTTTCCCAATTTTACTTCTGTAAATTAGACAAAACAATTGGACGGTTTTTCTGATGTCTTTTGTTCTATGTAGGCAAAAACATAACTGTCTGCAAACATCCAGTAAATATAATATGTATTCACCCTTGTTAGCAAATTTATGAAATAATACTGGCAAATTAATGGACTGATTGATATTAGATTCCGACGCAACCTTAGGAAGAAAGGATGCATTAGTCTGTAATGTAACTCTATCCCTGTAAAAAAATCAAGTATGGAAGTTTTGAGAACAAGACTTGAATCTCAGAAATTTGTCTGACAGAAGTAACGTCTACCAGAAAAACTGTCTTCTAAGAAAGGTAATTAAGGTCACACTTAGCTGCTGGTTCAAACAGGGAATGCGCAAGAGCTTGCAGTACCAGATTCAGGTCCCATGGGGGAGTAGAGTCTGTAAAAAGAGGTCTTAAAAGAAGAGTGCCTCTCAAAAAGGATCTGCAAAGCTTATGAGAAGTGACAGATGAACCCTCAAATCCAATGTGAAAATTCGATATTGCTGCTAACTGAACCTTAACTGCTGAGCAACTAGCTCCTTCTTTAAAAAACAAGGCCAAAAATTCAAGGATGTTATGTATGGGAGCTGAAAAAGGATCAACCTTATGTTGATAATCCCAGAAACAAAATCTTTCCATTTAAAGGAGAAGAGTTTTCGTGTATACGGTTTATGGAAAGATAAAAGTATATGTCAGACAGGTGAAGACAGCATAGGTTGTCTATTAACGGAATTGGAGAAGCCAGGGCATCAGCCTGAGGTTTGATATGTCTGGATGAATCATGCCTGTAGGGTGAGAAAGAAGTTCTGGAGTCAGGATCCATAATCCAAGGTTGGTGAAGTACATAAGTGAGGCCAGAGGAAGGGGAAACAAATCTGTTGAGGCCAGTAAGGCACAATGAGTATAACTTTGCTCTTCAACATGGCAGTTTTCTGTAGGAATTTCGGAATTAGCAAAATTGGTGGATAAGCGTATAGTAGACTGGGTAGCCAGTCATGAAGAAGAGCATCCCTCAGTGATTCCCCCTGTGGTGGGATTAGGACAAAACAGCTGCTGCATTTGCTGTTTAGGGGAGAAGCAAAAAGATCAGCACAAGGCTGACCCCACTGACAGAAAATCATTTCCTTTACATTCTTGTTGAGGGACCACTCGTGATGTAGAAGAATGCACCTGCTCAGCTTGTCTGCTATCATGTTGGACATCCCCGGAATGTGCGTTGCTTGAGAAAGTGGTTGGATGAGATTGCCCACTGCCACACTCTGTACACTTCTTGACACAAGAGATATGATCTGGTTCCTCCTTGTTTGTTGATGTACCAAACTACTGACTTATTGTCCATTTGAACTGGAATCATCCCCAAAGGGAGAGCATTCTGAAGGGCCTGCAACTCTAAAAACAATGCTCTCATCTCTAGGGCATTGACATGCGGGGTTGACCTCTTTGGGGGACAAAGTCCCTTGGACTGTTTTCCCCAGAAAATGACCCCACCCCAACTGGGAAGTATCTATGGTCATTATGGCCGTGGCCTGATGGAAAATGAACTGATGGCCTTGTAGAACCTGGTCCGATTTAATCCAACACTTGAGATTCTTGCATGTGTGGGTGATTTGTATTGGAGTTGACTTGATCTGCTAAAGTATCAACCATTGTGTTGCTAGCATCCACTGTAGAATTCTCATGTAAAATCTGGCTAAAGGTACTAGTGTCATTGCCGCTGGCAATGATCCTAGAGCTTGAAGGACCAAGCAGGCTGAAATCTTGGAACTGCAGATCATTTTTCTGAAATGTGATCTTAAGAGTCTGAACCCTTGACAGAGGCAGTGAGGCTACCACTGACTTTGTGTTGAACAATGCTCCTATAAATTCCAGATTTTGAGTTGGTTCCAATTAAGACATTTTGCAGTTTATGCATATGATGAGAACCTGATCTCTTGCCTTTATTAATTGATGCCTGGTCGGGGCAGTAATGAGTCAGTCATCTAGATATGGAAACACCCAGAATCCTTGCAGTCTCAAGTGAGCTGCTACTACTACTGCCATACATTTGATAAACACCCTGGGGGCTGTGGTGAGACCAAAGGGCAGAACTCTAAAGTGGTAATGACTGGCTCCCAGCCGGAAGAGTAAAAACCTTATGGATCGCCTGTTCATCTTTATGTGATAGTATGCATCCTAAAGGTCTACTGAACACATCCACTCGTCCTTGCCAGAAAAGGGAGAATGAACTGAACCGTGACCATCTGGAACTTGGTGCGTTGAACTGACTTCTTAAGTTATTGAGATCCAGCTGGTCTCCAGTCCCCAATTTTTTGGCACTAAAAAGAATCTTGAGTATGTTCCGGATTCTAACTAGTCTGGTAGGACCTCTTGGATGACTCTTTTTTCCGATAGTTTTTACACATGAATTGCTGCTTACTCCCTCTTAGTGGGTGGAACATCGGGTATTTTTCCTGAAATTATCCTCTGTACCCAAGCATCTTTTCTTATTTCTAGCCAGGCTCTCTGGTGCAGGGATAGCCGACCCCCAGTTGCATCCAGAGGAGGGCAATTATGCCTTCTTTCAAAAATGCTGGAAGGGTCTGTCAGAGAAAGAAATCTCTTGACCCCTGGTTTTGCTGGCCACATTTATGATTAAAGCTCCCCCTCTCTACCTCAGGGGATCTTCTTCCATGTGTGTCTTGGAAAAGTCCCTGGGATTTTTTGAACCACATATTTTGGCCACCTCGTTGAATCCTAGAAAAGGATCTTTGAGGGGTCGAAAAGAATACGTCCACAGCAGACAACCATGCTTCTCACACCTGGAAAATGTATCCTTCACTTTGGGGCCAAACAAAGAAGTGCCGTCAAAAGGAGCAATGATGAAGACTTCAAGGGCTCCGCAAAATCACATAAGTACATCCAGGCATGCCTCATCACAGAAATGCCTGAACCCGCTGCCTTTGAGGTTACTTCGGCTACATGCAAAATGAGCCTCATGGAAGAATTGGAAATAGATTACAGGGTAACCAACTGAAAAGTCATGGAGAATTATACTTCTTCAGAAACGGATCCTGAGAGGGTATTTGAGAGCTCCTTAATCAAATCCCTCTATAACCTTGTGAAATGTGGCAAATAATTCACTCACCTTAAGGCAAAGGTGGCTGAAGCATATACATGCTTCCCAAACCTGTCCATCTCCCGCAACTCCCTGATGGGGGGATGAACAGTCGAACTCTCCTCTGTAAGTTCCTTTTTAGTGGCCACTGCCATGACCATGGCATCAACGGGCATCCTTTTTCCCCAAAACTGTTTGTCCGCAGGTGGTGCCATAATTTTTTCTGGTCTCCTAGGTATAGGTTCAATAGTATCGGGATTCTTATACACAATATACGCTAGATGAACACAAAACACAACACCAGGGTGAAAAATTCTCAAAGTAATTTATTCTATTCTGGTACCTCAGCCTTTCACCTTCAAGGAATATTTTCATTCTGTGAATCCACCCATTTTATATACATCCACCAACAATTTAACTTAATTAACAAATCATTAAATTATTAAATCATTAGATCCACAGGCATAAAATCTTTTTAAAGTGATATAAACATCTTATTCACATACTTTACATATAAAATATATTATCACATATTTTATATTTTATATAACGTACTTTACAAACTTAAATTACTATTAATATTAATGCCCCTTGAATGGATCATACTTGGAAAATGTAGGAAAATTTTTGGATTTCCATTCCAAAAAATATTTAAGAAAAGTTCAATCTCACATTAAAAACACAGGAGAACTTTGTAATAATTTGAAAAAGATTAAATGGCAAGAAGACTACTTCTGGACAACAGTAGATGTTAATTCATTATATACAAATATTGAAACTAAGAGGGGCCTGGAAGCCAGGGAAAGGATGATGAGGGTAGGTCCACGTTCTTCCTTTCTATTATGCTTGTTGGAATTTTGCCTAACCCATAATTATTTTAGATGGGAGAAGCAATTTCTTCATCAAAAGAGAGGGACAGCAATGGGTGTGGCCTTTGCCCCCTCGTATGCTGTGGTTTATATGGGAGACTTTGAAAACCAATATGTATATACTAACCAATATTTTAAGAAAAATTTGGTATATTTTGGAAGATTCATCGATGATTTGATTTTTATACGTAAAGGAAAGCAAGAGGAATTTTCTGGATTCATGAGGGGTTTGAGTAAGACAGAACATGGTTTGAAATTTTCATATCATGTCAGCAGCACTAGCATTGTTTACTTGGATGTTGAATTATATGTGAGGAATTGGAATTCCATACAATTTAGGCCCCATAGAAAACCAAAAGTAGTGAATAATTTTTTACATGCAAAAGCATGCACCCTCCACATTTGATTAAGGTGTTACCCTTAGGGGAGTTTAAGCGTGTTTATCATAATATATCAGAAGAGGGGGCTAAACAAACATTTGTAATGGAAGCTTTTAGAAGGCTGGAACAAAGCTACTCAGACATTTTATTACAAGACGCTAAAGATATTGTTTTAGGGACTCAAAAGACGGTGAAACAAAACGTTAAGAACAAACTGGGGAGTAGAGAGAAGGGGGATGATCATAGGATGGTTGAAATTGAAGAAGAAAAAGAAAAAGAAAAATTATTTTTGTGCCGAAATTCTCCCCTTTTTCCCCATATTGTTGAGAAAGTTGTTAGGAAATATTGGTTCATGGTGAGGGAGGATGTGAATGTTGGACATCTTTTTTTCTGACCATGTATCTTTTTCCTATGGTAGATATGGGAATTTAAAGGAAATTTTAGGTGGGAGTGGTTGGAAGATAAAAACTAAGACAGACAAGAATGGCATGCATCCTTGTGGGAATTGTATGGTGTGTAACAAAGTTAGAAACTTAGATGGATGGTATATTAATGGCAGACAATTCACTGCAATTCACAGGGTGTTGTATATATAAAGAAGTTATGTACTCACCATAACGTTCCATGTATGTAGTCCATCTCGCCGAACATTATTACAAGGGGGTTCGGAGCCAATCCTTGGCTCTGACTAGGCCGCTTAGAAAGACTGAAAACTTCTGATTGGCTCGTGGCTAAGAGGTATCCCATGGTGCATATGCACATTCACCAGATCGTGTTTGCTACTAGTCTATCAGGATAAGACAGGAAAAAGGACAAAGGTCCGGAAAAATAAACTGTAATAAAGGCGCCATTGTGGTGTAAACCACTGTAGAAAAGGAAAGACTGTTTCCAGATCCTCCAGGAAGGGGACTGGTGGGTGGGTTCATAATAATGTTCAGCAAGATGGACTACATACATGGAACGTTATGGTGAGTACATAACTTCTTTATGTTATGTAGTCCTATCTCGCCTCCATTATTACGTGTGGGACAGCGTCCCTAGCATCTTGAATGGGTGGCTCATTGGAAAATACTCCTGAGTACCGTGGAACCAAATGAGGCTCTACCCCTGGAAGTTAAATCCAATCTGTAATGGGAGATGAAGGTATGAGGGGTAGCCCATGTTGCTGCTGCACATATATTATCAATAGGTGTCCTGGCTTAGAAAGCAGCAGAAGTAGAAAAGGACTTGGTAGAATAAGAAGTTATGTCTTACCATAACGTTCCATGTTAGTTGTCTTCTTCTCGCATTCTTTCTTGCTGGATGGGTTCGGAGCCGATCCTCGGTTCCGACTCAGCCTATACTATAGCTCAAGAGCTATTTTTACCGGTTCGAGGCAGCCCTATATCCCACAATACCATGCGCTAACTCCTCAGATCTCGTTTGGAAGCTAAGACATAGTATAAAAAGTAATATTATAATAATAATATTATAATCCTCTTTTACGAGTACAGATTACCTGCTAGTAACACTAAGGATACAAGGAAAGACGCAACATATTGTATCTCCAGAAATGGAAGGACTCAGAACCTCGAGTCTATCCAGGCTAGGGGGCAGGAGGAAGGGACGCAAGAAAGAAGGCGTGAAGAAGACAACTAACATGGAACATTATGGTAAGACATAACTTCTTAATGTTAAGTTGTCATTCTCGCCTTCATTCTTGCTGGATGGGACAGCGTCCCTAGCATCTTAGTCCTGGGTGGCTCAATGGAACAGACTCCTGAGTACAGTGGAACCAAAATCAGCTCTATTTCTGGAGGCTAGATCAAGCTTGTAATGGGCAATAAAGGTATGTTTGGATGCCCATGTAGCTGCTGCACAAACAGCATCTAGTGGTAACCTTGCTTGAAAAGCCGTTGACGTCGATAGTGCCCTGGTTGAATGAGCTTTAGGCCTAGAGGGTAGTTGCCTGTGTCTCAACTCATACACCAAGGTAATAATAGATGTCAGCCCTCTGGAAAGAGTAACTTTCGATACCGGAAGCCCTTTCTTGCCTGCAGCATAAGAGAGAAAGAGCTGGTCTGACTTTCTGAATTGTTTTGTCCTGTCTAGGTAATACCGTAATTGGCGATGAACATCTAATGAACGTAATTTTTGTTCAGCCCTGTTGGTATAGTCTGGGAAAAAGACGGGCAAATCAATGGAGTGGTTTAGATTTGCTTCCGATAACACTTTTGGTAGAAAGGAAGGGTTTGTTCTGAGAGTTACCCTATCTTTATGAAAAACTAAATAGGGAGGACGGACAGACAAAGCTTGAAGTTCCGATACCCTTCTGGCAGATGTTATAGCTACTAAAAACAGCGTTTTCCAAGAAAGAAGTTTGAGGGAGCAAGAAGCTGCCGGTTCAAAAGGGGATAGAATTAGTGAGGTTAGAACTAAATTCAAATCCCATTGTGGGGGTGGATCTTTGACTGGAGGTCTGAGCAACAAGATGCCCTTGAGAAAGGCTTTACAGAGTTTGTGGAACATAATATTTGCTTCTGAGAGTCCAACATGAAAATTAGCAATGGCCGCTAATTGTACCCTGATAGTGGCCGATGATGACCCCGAATGAAAAAGCTCCGCCAGAAAGTCTAGAACCTCATGAATGGGTGCATGGAAAGGATCTAAGGATCTAGTTTGTGCCCAGTGTGAAAAACGCTTCCATTTACTCGCATAAGTCTTCCTAGTATTGGACTTATGGGAAGCCAGAATGATATCATGAACAGGAGGAGAAATAAGGGGAAGCCTGGCTATGGCTGGAAGTGGAGCAACCAAGCTGTGAGGTTGATGGAATGTACAGACTGGTGCAGCTTGCCCGTGAGGTGGGTCAACAGATCCGGAAGGGGTTCCAGATGCCAAGGCTGTTCCAGTAGGTATTTGTGCAGGAACGGGAACCAAACTTGTCGAGGCCAAAACGGGGCAATGAGGATCATTTTGGATGTCAATGCGGTTGCTTTCTGAATTAGTTGCGGGATCAATGGAAAGGAAGGAAAGGCATAAAGAAGACCCCGGGGCCAAACGTGAACAAGAGAGTCTCTGAGGGGCTGGCCTGGTAGAGGAAAAAGTGTGAAGAAGTCGAGGCACTTGCTGTTTTGCGGAGTTGCGAAAAGGTCGCAGCAAGGCTGGCCCCACTTCCGAAAAATTCCGTCTACTACCGCTTGATTTAGAGACCACTCGTGAGGCATGAGGATAGTTCTGCTCAATCTGCCTGCTATGACGTTGGACTTCCCGGGGATGTGCGTTGTTATCAGAAACCGTTGAGATGAAATCGCCCATTGCCAAAGTCTGAGTGCTTCTCGACAGAGGGGGTAGGACCTTGTTCCGCCCTGCTTGTTTATGTACCACACCACGGACATATTGTCCGTTTGAATTGCTATAGTCCCCGTGGGAAGAGAGCTCTGAAGGGCCTGCAACATCAAAAGCACTGCCCTCATCTCCAGGACATTTATGTGCAGGTGGCATTCTGACTGTTGCCAAGTGCCCTGGACCGTCCTGCCCTGATAATGCCCCCCCCCACCCGATCAGGGAGGCATCCGTTGTGACAGTGGCAACTGGAGGGGGGAGAACAAAGGGTCTGCCCTGAAAAAGCTGAGGGGAAACCATCCACCAGGAGAGATGTTTCTTGCAAGATGGTGTTATCAAAATGTTGTGGGTCACTGGCAGCTGTTGAAAGGACCACTGAGAAAACAGCATCCACTGAATGAGTCTCATGTGGAAGCGGGCTAATGGAAGTAGAAGAATCGCCGCCACCATGAGGCCCAACACTTTCAATACTAGCTTGACTTCGCTCTGCTGGGCTGAAACAGAAGCTGAACATTCCGCCTTATGTCTGTCACTCTCTGAGGTGGTAATGTTGCAGACATTTCTGTGGTGTTTAATACGGCGCCTATAAAGTTTATACATTGACAAGGCGACAAGGAGGACTTTGCAAAATTTATAGAAATACCCAGGCTGTTGCAAAGTTGGATAGTGTAATCCCTGGCCATTATGAGATCCTGTTTGGTGGTAGCGGAAATGAGCCAGTCGTCTAAGTATGGAAACACCTGGAATCCTTTCTGTCTCAGGTGAGCCATGACCACTGCCAAACATTTGGTGAACACCCAGGGGGCTGTGGTGAGATCAAAGGGCAGGGCCCTGAATTGAAAATGACTGACTCCCAGCCGGAAGCGGAGAAACCTCCTGGAGCGCCTGTGTATTTTTATGTGGTAGTACGCATCCTGGAGGTCTAACGAGCACATCCAGTTGTCTCTGCCCAAAAAGGGTAGAATGGACTGCAGTGTTACCATCCAAAATTTTGTCTTTAGTACATAGTAGTTTAACCTGCTGAGGTCCAAAATGGGTCTCCAATCTCCTGTCTTTTTTGGTACCAAAAAGAACCTGGAGTAGATTCCGGATCCTAGCTGATCTGCTGGGACTACCTGGATGACTCTTTTGTTTAACATCTTTTTTATTTCTAGCTGAGCCTGACCCCTTTGTGTGGGTGGTACGTCTGGTAGGGGTTTTGGCGGTTGTACTGGAGGGAAAGTGAAAGGAATTTTGTAACCCTCGGATATGATCTTCTGTACCCATGTGTCTTGGAAGATGGATTGCCAGGCTTCCGGGTAGAGAGATAATCTTCCCCCGACTGCCTCCGAAGGCGGACAGTCGGGCAGCTTCTCAGGGATGCTGAAAGGGTTGGTCAGGGAAAGATTCCCTGGAACCCTGGTTCTGTGGACCTCCTCTGCCCCTGGGGCGGCGTCTGTTATTATTACCCCCTCTGCCTCTAGGGGGAAATTCACCACATGCGGCAGGCGCGACTCCCTGTGGTTTGCGGAACCACATCTTTCCACCCCTCTGTCCTTTAGGATAAGGTCTAGAAGGCGTGGAAAAACGGACTCCCACGGCAGAGAGAGTCTTACCATCTTGCTCGCATCTGGGGAGGGTATTCTTCACCTGAGGCCCGAACAATTCCGAACTGTCAAAGGGGGTGTTGATGAAGGACGCCTTGAAGGGGTCGGCAAAGTTACAGAGTCGAATCCAAGCGTGCCGTCTCAATGCAACGCCTGTGCCAGCAGCCCTACTCACTCCATCGGCTGCATAAGAGATAAGCCGCATGGAGGAGTTAACAATGGAGTTCAGGGTAGCCAGCTGAGAGTTTATTTTGTCCTTAAACCCCGCAGCAGAATGATCCTGTACCGTTTCACCCAGCTCTTTGAGCAAGTCTCTCTGAAGGCGGGTGAAATGACATAAATAGTTCAGCGATCGCATAGAAAATGTCGCTGAAGCAAAGGTCCGCTTGCCGTACCTGTCCATGGTCCTGGACTCTTTGTTAGGAGGATGAACAGATACAGAAGGATCAGCTAATTCCTTCTTAGTGGCTGCTGCTACCACCATAGCATCAACTGAAACACCTTTGGTGAGAAAGGATTTGTCATCTGGTGCAGAAATAAATTTAGAAGGCCTCCTAGGGGTAGGTTCCATTGAATCAGGAGCTGCCCACGCCTTTCTAGCCACTACCTCCATTAGTGGGTCGAAAGGGGGAGACACCCAGGAGGTGGAAGGGCGAGATCCAAAGGCGTCAAGGTAAACCGACTCGTCCTCGGAAGGTTTGAGAGTGGACCAATTTCCCCTCTGTCTTAGGATCTCCAGGATGTCTGTAAAGGCGACATCCTCAGAGGGGGATCTGGGGGAACCCTCCGACTCATCCAAGTCGGTGTCTGACGTGACAGACTCGGGGGAGTCTATGTGCTTCCTCTTGCACTTTCTTTTCCTAGGGGGTTCCCCTGAAACTTCAGGGGAGCCCTCGGAAGTGGAGGAGACACCCAAAGTGGGTACCCTACGCTTTGCATCTCTGCTGTCGGGTATAGGAGGGTGGCCAGAGACCGTAACAGGCACTACAGAGGGAGGAGCTGCAGAACTTAACCTTGGAGTGGACACTGGGTCCTCATCACCTCGAAGGCTCCCCTATCAGACACCAAAGGTAGCCCCGGCTCCGAAGAGGCCGGAACCACCCCCGGAACCGACAGAGAAGGCTCTGAGAATGATGTTGGGCCGAACTAACCAGAGCCGAAGCTCCGAGAGGGAGAGCGGGGTCGGACAAGGGTCCGATGCCACTCGCCCCCTCGGAGCCGACAATGGAGTCCCGGCACCCGGACCTCTCCACGGACGGAACCAATAAAGAGGTCGGAGCCGACGACACCGGAGCCGAAGGAGAAGGTATCGGCTCTGACGTGGGCAAGGTCACGGTTCCGACGAACTCTGGCTCCGAATTCGAGAGATGAGTCGGAGGAGGAATGGATAACTGTATCGAAGGAGCCACAGTCTGGTGAGATGGGCTCTGAAGCATTTGGGCCAGCGCCTGAGATTTTATGAGTCTACTGACCACCCTCTCGCTGTCGTGGTCGGAGATCCTGGAAGACCTCGATGAATGAGTCCTATGACTCCGCTCCGATAGCAGGGGGGACCTCAGAGCCGATCTGACGGACTCTAACGAAGGGGACCTAGAGCGCTTGCGTGCTGGGGTTGGCTCCGATGATGGTTTTGAAGCGGAACCCACTTTGCTCGCCTCGGAGCCAGATGGAACTGAGGTCGGACCCGTCTCGACAACACCAGCCCTCGGCTCAGAAGCTGGAGCCGAGGGTTTGGCGGTTTTTGATGACTTCCCTGAGCCAGACTTGGATGGGGAGTCATTAGGCTTTAACAAGCCCCTTAGGATGAGCTTGTTACGCCTTTCCTGCAGGACTTACGAAACAAACACTAATAAGTAATAATATCGATAGGGAACAAATATAGGGAAAAAAACCTAATAAACTACCTCAAAAAGTAGAAACTTTGTTGAAAATTCCTTTTACTGACCTGAGCCAGTAAAAAAGGCAACCTCGCACCGAAGCGGCAAACGAGATCTGGGGAGTTAGCGCATGGTATTGTGGGATATAGGGCTGCCTCGAGCCAGTAAAAATAGCTCTCGAGCTATAGTATAGGCCGAGTCGGAGCCGAGGATCGACTCCGAACCCATCCAGCAAGAATGAAGGCGAGAATGACAACTTAACATTGCACTTTAACCTTAAAAGGCAACTCCTTTCCCTGAGAACTGTAAATAAAGGAAATACAACTAGAGATCCAGTTCAATAGTGTAACCTTGGAAACTGGCAAGCCCATTCTCGCCTCAACCAAAGAAATGAACAGCTGTCCTGATTTTCTAAATCCTTTGGTCTTATGGATATAGAAACGCAGTTGCCTATGCATGTCCAATTGGTGGAATGTATACTCTGCTTTATTGGAGTGATTAGGGAAGGATACTGGCAATTCAATTGCTTGGTTTAAGTGAAATTCAGAACAGACTTTAGGAATAAAGGAAGGATTGGTCCGGAGAGAAACCCTGTCTTTGTGAAAAATTAAATATGGAGGTTTAACTGACAGGGCCTGTAATTCAGAAACTCGTCTGGCTGAGGTTATCGCTACCAGAAAAAGAGTCTTCCAAGACAGGAATTTCAAATGACAGCTATGGGCTGGTTCAAAAGGTGGAAGAGTAAGTCTACATAGGACTAGATTCATATCCCAAGGAGGAATGGGTTCTTGCACAGGAGGTCTTAACATCATGGAACCCCTAAGACAAGATTTGCACAGTTTGTGAGACAAAAAACTGGAATCATTAATCCCCGCATGAAAATTAGATATTGCTGCTAGCTGAACTCGGAGTGTAGCAGCCGCTGAGCCCTGGTGGAAGAGTTGTGAAAGGAACTCTAGAACAACAGTAATGGGAGCTGTAAATGGATTAACTTCTCTGTTGTGTGCCCATATAGAAAATCTCTTCCATTTACTGTGATACAATTTTCTAGTCGAAGGCTT
This sequence comes from Protopterus annectens, assembly GCF_019279795.1. Classification (NCBI taxonomy): domain Eukaryota; kingdom Metazoa; phylum Chordata; order Ceratodontiformes; family Protopteridae; genus Protopterus; species Protopterus annectens. Next base: position 408,823,346 of record NC_056751.1, read on the forward strand.
GTGAGAAGAGGTAATAATATGAGTTACAGCTGGAGACAGATCATGAAGCCTGACTAGTGAAGGAAATGGAGCAGCCATGCTGTCAGTTTGAGAGTGTGGAGACTGGGGTGAAGAGAACCTGACATGTGTGTCAGGAGGTCTGGCACGGTGGAAGGGAAAAAGGTATAGAGTAACCTCTGGTGATAATGTCTTGTACCCACTTGTCTCGAGTGAGATTTAGCCAGGCTTCTGGGTACAAGGATAGGCGACCCACAACTGGCTCCAGAGACGCACAGTCAGCTTCCACATCAGGAACGCTGATAGGGATGGTCGCGAATGGAATCGCGACCTCCCTGATTTTGTGGGCCTCCCCTGCCTCTAGGGCAACGTCTACCATTATTTCCTCCTCCCCTGCCTCTGAAGAAGGAATCACCCTGTGTGTCCTGAAAAGGTCTCTGTGATTTCTTGAACCACATTTTACCACTTCTCTGACCTTTAGGGTAAGGTCTAGAAGGAACAGTAAAATGGACTCCCACAGCAGAGAGAGTCTTTCCTTCCTGTTCACACCTGGTGAGGGTATCTTTCACCTTGGGTCCAAAAAGAGAGGATCCGTCCACGGGAGCATTGGTGAATGTAGACTTGAAAGGCTCAGCAAAGTTGCATAGACGCATCCAGGAATGTCTCCTTAGGGAGACTCCTGAACCCGCTGCCCTACTCACACCATCATCTGTGTACGAAATCAGCTGCATGGAGGAATTAACAACAGATGTGAGAGTAGCCAACTGAGCCGACACTGTAGATGGGACTGCTTCAGTAGAGGTACCCTGAATAGTATCTCCTAACTCCTTTAGGAGATCTCTCTGAAGTCTCGTAAAATGGGATAGATAGATAGTTCAGCGATCGGAGTGTAAAAGCTGCTGAAGAGAAGATATGCTTCCCATACCTATCCATCGTGCGGGATTCCTTATTAGTCAGATGGACAGAAGAAGAAGTCTCTGCTAGCTCCTTCCTCGTGGCCGCCGCCACCACCATGGCATCAATAGGTGAACCCTTGGATAAAAATTCTTTGTCTTTAGGGGCAGAAAGAAATTTATTTGGCCTCCTTGGGACCAGTTCCACAGCATCAGGAGTCTGCCATGCTTTCTGACTCACCATATCCAGTAATTCATCGAAGGGGGGAGACACCCATGAAGCTGAGGGTTGAGACCCGAAAGCCTTCAGGTACACTGACTCCTCATCGGACAGGGTAATGGTGGGCCAGCCGCCTCTCTGCCTGAGGATCTCCAAAATGTCTGCAAAGGAGACATCTTCAAAGGATGACTTAGGGGACCCCCTCCGACTCATTAAGGTCAGTGTCAGATGTGACAGACTCATCGGGGGAGTCTACATGCTTCCTCTTACATGATCTCTTCCGAGGAGGCTCCCCAGCAGGGTCCTCTGGGGAGGTCTCGGAAGATCGGGGGCCACCCAAATGGGGGTCCTGAGGCTGTGGGTCTCTACCATCCGGGGTGAGAGAGGATGCTGAGACCCTAGTCGGCGCTTGAGGGAGTATAGCATCTGTACTCCTACGTGGTACGAATGAACTATCCTACATTCTCCTCATTCTCACGAAGACCGATTCCTCCGGCTCCGAATAACGCCCTGGCTCCGAAGAGAGCATAGGTGCCGATGGCTCCAAAGGAATCAGCTCCAAGACCGATGTAGGGTCCGAGCTCACTTGGGCCGACACACCAAGAGGAAGACTCGGCACCGAAGAGGTTAGGTTCCAAGTATCCGCCTCGGGGCCGACCGAAAAGCTTCGGACCCTAGACTCTTCGGATGACTCTAATAGTGTTGGAGCGGAGCTCGGCTCCAAGACAACCACACGGGGTGCTGCAGCCGAGGACACCACAATAGTCGGTACCAACATGGGCTCCAAAGGCCCAATCTGGGTTGGAGGAGGAAAAAGATCAGGATCAGTAGCAGGAGTCGGCTCCGAGACCGAAGGAGTCAGAGCCGATAAAAATTTTGGCAAGGCTGACGACTTAAGAAGTCTGAGCACCACTCTCTCGATGTCTTCCTCAGATAAGCTCCTGGAGGATCTGGAGGACAATGTGGGAGACCTCGCTCTCTGCAATATAGTTGATTTTAGAGTAGGGGAGACCGGTGGAATGTCTGTAGACCAGCTCAGAAGAGGACTGCTAGTGATCGGCACCAAAGCACTTGGTGCCGATACTGCAAGGTCCATGTCCAGAATCTCAATCGGCTCCAAAGACAGTGGAGCCAAAGAAACAGAGGGCAACTCTGATTTTGGTAACCTCTGTGGCGGTTCAGAGACAGAAGTTGAGGCTGGAGAAGGCCTTTTAGAGGTCTTGCCCTTATCCTTTCTGGAAGACTGCGACCTAGCAGAGGAGGAAGAACTGGCTAGGTCTTCCTCAAGGGAAGGTTTTAACATGCCTTTTAGGATCAGCTTATTCTTCTATTCCTGGAGCACTCTAGGGCTAAAGGAATGACAAAAGAGACAAGTTTCTTGAAGATGTATGGCCCCTAAACAGTACACACAGATGCTATGTCCATCAGTGATGGACATATTTTGCAAACATTTAGTACACTGTTTAAACCCTGACTGTTTATGCTCTTTATGTTCTTTCGACATGATGGCAGTAGGAAACCAACACACTCACACAACAAGAGAGCAACTAGATCCTCTAACTTAAACAGATCTAGCCCTACACTCACAACAAAAATAAAAGTGGTTTTACTAGGTTCTCTAACTTAAACGAACCTAGTGCAAAAAGGAAAAAAAGGGAACAAACTAGCACCTCTAAGTTAAATGGTCTAGTCTAAAAGCACACACTCACGGGAACCACACACACAAAAGGCCAACAGGCCCAAGAATTTTCTCAAACAGTTATAAGTCAAATTCGGTTACAGACACAAATCGGTTATCACAATAAAGCTGTCAGCAATCAGAATAACACTTCACACGAAGCAAAAAACTCCTAATAAGTAGTAATAATAAAGAACTAAATCCCTTAGCCACGGCCAACCAAAAGAAGCTTTCGACTGAAGACGCGGCAAACGAGATCTGGGGAATGTGCGCATGCACAATGGGATACCTATTGGCCATGAGCCAATCAGAAGTTTTCAGGCTTTCTAAGCGGCCAAGTCGGAGCCGAGAATCAGCTCCGAACCCACACGTAATAATGGAGGCGAGATAGGACTACATAACATTATAGGCTGCGGTTGCACAAAGGTAAAATGGTATATAGGGCAAACAAAGAGAAAAGTAAAAGTTAGAATTTTAGAACATTTGGTGGACTTTAGGAAAGGGAATAGTCTAAATCCTTTTAGACTTTTTGTCTACACATGGGGGGGGGGGGGGTGTAGTAAGGATTTGTTTTTTAGTCTGCTGGCACGTCCATTTATGGTCAATGGAGGGAATTTTAAAACCGAGTTAAATAAACTTGAATATAAAATTATAATAAATTATAAAACACTCCAACCAAGGAGCATGAATATTGATAGCAATTTAACTTTGTAAAGTAAGTTACATAAAATATAAAATATGTGATAATACATTTTATAAATAAAGTATGTGAATAAGATGTTTATATCACTTTAAAAAGATTTTATGCCTGTGGGTTTAATGATTTAATGATTTGTTAATTAAGTTAAATTGTTGATGGATGTATATAAAATGGGTGGATTCACAGAATGAAAATATTCCTTGAAGGCGAAAGACAGAGGTACCAGAATAGAATAAATTACTCTGAGAATTTTTCACCCTGGTGTTGTGCTTCCTGTTCATCTAGCCTATATTGTGTATTTTGCTGCTGTTATTTGCTGCTGTTTGGAAGAGAGGTGATTTACGTCTTCTTTAGTATCGGGATCCTTCCATGCCCACCTAGAGATTAACTCAATGAGCTCATGGGTGGGAGGAGATACCCAGGTGGTAAACGGGTCAGTACAGAAGGCCTTCAGGAATACAGACTCCTCAGACAAAGGGTTGCTGCATGTCCAGCCACTTCTCTGCCTTAGGATTTCAAGGATGCCTCCAAATGAGACATCTTCAGGAGGTGACTGTGGGGACCCTTCACCTTCATCGAAGTCAGTGTTTTCTGTGATAAGACAACTCTGGAGAGTCCAAGTGCTTCATCTTACATGTCTTCTTCTTTGGGACCTTCTCAGTGGGATGCTCTGGGGAGGTATCAGAAGAAGTTGGGATACCCTATTGGGTAGCCTGGGGTTTCTGTACTGGCTGTCCCTGTGGAAAGGAGGAAATGAGACTCCTAGTGCAGAGATGTCAAGGCTGCGTACTAAAGGTCTGAGGGGGTAGGAACAGTGTGTTGCTGAGGCAGACGATGCTGTCTTCATAGCCTCAAAGGCAGACCTCCACAGAGAGGGAGAAGACCACAGATTCGAAAAGTCAAGCTGTTGGAATGTTGTCACTTCCTGTTCTGAAGACAATCCCTCGAAGCAGCAGAACCTGGAGCTGAGCTAACCGTGGTGAGGCTCCAAGGCACAGAGATGGCTCTGACAACTTCACGGTTGACTCCAACACCTCGAACCCGACAGGGAGCTACAACTCTGAGAGATCTCCAGATCCGACTGAACTGAACGGCTCAACATGAAATTGGGATCCAAGTATAAAGGTATCCTCGGATCTGAGTCAGACAAATTTAGATGATTTGGATCCAAGGATTCTGAGACAATAGAAGGAGTCAGAGGACGAACTGGTAATTGGGGTGTGATGAAAGAGCAGACTTCCTAACCAAAAGGGGTAGGAGACGGTAAAGCACCCATCAGACTCTGAGACAAGAGAATCCTTCTCAGCACTCTTTCCACATCTTCTTCCATTAAACTCCTGAAAGAAAGAGTAGAAATTACAGAAAGCAACCTGGGTCTCTCTCCAAAATGGGTGAGGGGACTCTGGAGTGAACTGGGTACACATAAGACGAGTATCTGATCCTTGGCAAGTAAGTAATGCTCGGAGTAGCTGGATCGGTTAAAGTTTTTATTCTTGTCTCGGATCCGATACTGAGGTCAGATCTGATAATTCTCTTTTTCTCTGCTTTGGATCAGATGTTGAGCTCTGACAATTTTGACTTTTTCTTTTTAGGATATGATGGAGAGGTCAGATCTGATTGAGGTCTTTTTCTTGATTGCTCTAAAGTCTTGCAGGAAGAAGCAGAAGGACTTGGAGGATACTTATACTTCTTAGATTTTTTTGGTGATACAGCTCCAGATAAAGCCTCTCTGAAAGAGGAAGGAAGCGACCTTTTTAGAATTAACTTTTCTCTTTCAAACAGAGCTCTGGGATTAAACACATGACAAACAGTACAGTCCTCTTGTAGATGAAGCGGTCCCAAGGCAGTATACATATAACATGTGGGCATCAGATAACAGAATTTTGTGCCCACACTTGAGACATTTTTTGAACCCAGCTAGGCCTTTCTCTTTCTCTGCCAAAGTGGAAACAAGACAAAGTTAAAGGTAAACAACCAGATTTTCACACAAAACTACCAGACAGAAAAATATTATTATTTTTTTTTTTTTTAAACAAAGATATGAAAAAATACAGAAATTACCAGTGATGGTAATAAGAGACTACACTAAGTGTAGAACAGGGAAAAAGAATACTAACAACAATATTCCAGGGTACACGCTTTACTGAAGGAAGAAAACCCAAAGAATAGATATTTTAACCAGTAAAAAACAATAACATGTGAAGCGATAACATACGGGATAAAGGAAACCTAAGAATTTTAAAAGATTAGTTAAGAAAGGATATAAACTCACAAACTTAAAACACTTATCTGCTCAAGCGTAACGGTCACCACGTCTTTCGTGTAAAGTGGCAAACAAGATCTAAGGTACTTCGTGTTGGTGCATTATGGATACAGGAGAAGCTTGAGAGTTTTTGGTTAACATGAGCTTTAGCAACGGGCAAATCAGATCCAATGGTTTAGATCTGAACCCATGAGGTGAGGATGGAATGAAAACTGACCACATCAGATCAAAAGTTTGTTTTACTTACAGTTAACTCTTTCCTTCCTCTTCTCCTCTTAGTGTTCCTGAAAACATTATGACATGAAGTAGAGCATTTGCTTTAGAGTCCCTTACAAGTTTAACAAAGTCAAAAAAGTCCAATATTTCTACGTATTCTTGTTCTGACATGTTTCACAAATATAATTAATGCCTTACAATCCCACATTTATTTGTCAAATTCTGAGTTGCTGGTTTTATTCCTGTTTATCTCCATCTCCCAAATCCAGTCCCTGTTTCCTTTCCAACATACCATTGGTTCTTCTAGTCAACTCTTGTGCTTTTTTCTGTCTTTCAATCATTTTCTGTTGAACACTGGAAAAATGTTCACTGCACAGTCTCTCTGTGGTCTTTATTACCAGAAGAACAAGAAGCAGAATCTCCTGTTTCACAGCTCACATTTTGTTGGACAAACTTTTGTATTTCCTCCTTAGCATGTTCTGCATCAAAACATTATTTTGTATCTCCAAGAAAGAATATTCTGAAAATAACTGGATACAGCGGTCTGAATCTCATGCCTGCCTCTCGACATTCCCTGATTAATGGAATAAATTTACTCCTCTTTCACAAGGTGTACAGTGAGTAATCTTTTTCCACAAACACTCTACTGTCTCCCACTTTTAGTACTTTGTCTGCCAAAGTTTTGTCAGAATTAACTTTTAGTTATGTACTCACCATAACTTCAGATGTTTGGGATCCATCTCGCCTACATTCTGACTGATGGGTTCGGAGCCGATCCCTCGGCTCTGACTCGGCACGCTTATGCGCGAAGTCTCTTATTGGCTGAGCTTATTATATCCCAGGATGCACCACTACCATTCCCCCAGATCTAGTTTGTCCGCATACATGCACACATGCATACCCTGCTTATATAACATCGTCAGATGAAACAAGATAAAACAGTAGAACTCAAAACCGTTCAATCTCTTCTGATCTCCAAGGCAGGGGGAAGGAGGGTGGGTATTAGGAATGTAGGCGAGATGGATCCCAAACATCTGAAGTTATGGTGAGTACATAACTAAAAGATGTTATGTGATCCTATCTCGCCTACATTCTGACTGATGGGACAGCGTCCCTAGCACCTGAATCCTGGGTGGCTCACTGGAAAACACTCCTGAGTACCGTGGAACCAAATGATGCTCGTCCTTTAGATGCCACATCCAATTTGTAGTGGGAAATGAAAGTGTGCGGATTGGACCAAGTAGCAGCACAGATTTCGATATAGCGAGCTTGGAATGAAAAGCTATAGAAGTAGCCATAGCTCTGGTAGAATGAGCTTTGATAGATGTTGTAAGTTGCTTATTTAAAGAAGAATAAGCCTGAGTTATGCAATCTCTGATCCATTTTGAGATAGTAGCTTTTGTGATGGTTTGGCCCAGTTTATTATCTGAGAAGGACACAAACAACTGGTCTGACTTACGAAGTTGCTGAGTCCTGTCTAAATAGAAGCGTAATTGCCTGTGAACATCCAATTTATGAAGAGTGTATTCTGCTTCATTGGAGAATTTTGGGAAGAAAACTGGTAGCTCTAGAGATTGTTGTAGGCAGAAACTAGAACAGACCTTTGGGACAAAGGATGGATTAGGCCTAAGTGATACTCTATCCTTGTGGAAAATCAAGTGCGGTGGCTTAATAGACAGGGCTTGAAGCTCTGAAACTCTTCTTGCAGAAGTAATTGCAACTAAGAAGGCAGTTTTCCAAGACAGATATTTTAACTCGCATGTAGCAGCCGGTTCGAAGGGGAGATGTTAATGCGAAGCACCAAATCAAGATCCCACGGAGGTGCAGGATGAAAAATTGGGGTCTTAATAGGCTCGCACCTTTAATGAAAGTTTTGCATAGTCTGCTGCTCATCAAAGGAGGATCCATGGATTCGTGGAATTTAGAGATAGCCATAAGTTGGACTTTAATAGTTGAGACAGAAGATCCCTGATTAAACAGGGATGTTAAGAATTTCAAGACCTCTGGGACAGGAGCAGTGATAGGGTCTAAGCCCTTGAGTTGAGCCCAGATAGCAAACCTCTTCCACTTACTAAGGTACAATTTGTTAGTGGTGGGTTTGTGGGCCGAAGATAAAATGTGAACAACTTCCGGGTCTAGTGTGTGCCTTCTAACTAAAGTCGGAAGCGGAGGAGCCAAGCTGTCAATTTCAAAGATTGAAGGGACTGATGCCGATGTCCCGACTGATGGATTAACAAGTCCGGAATTAGGTCTAAAGTCCACGGATCGTCCACTGCATGCTTCTTCAGGTAGGGAAACCATACCTGACGAGGCCAGTATGGGGCAATCAGTATCATTGAAGACCCCAGTTGAGAAGCTTTTTGAATAACTCTGGGAAGAAGCGGAATTGGAGGAAAGGCATAAAGTAGCCCTGTTGGCCAAGGTTGTGCTAGAGCATCCATGGCTGGTACTCCCTGATGTGGAATTAAGGAGAAGAACCTTTGGCACTTGGTGTTTAGTGGAGTTGCAAATAGGTCGCAGCACGGCGTCCCCCATCTCCTGAAAACCTGAGCTGCTACTGTGTGGTTTAGAGACCACTCGTGAGGAGAGAGAATTGTCCTGCTCAATTTGTCTGCCAATATATTTGACTTTCCCGGGATGTGGGTCGCTACCAAGAAGCGGTTGGTAGCTACAGCCCATTCCCACACTCTCATGGCCTCTCTGCAAAGGGGGTATGATCTGGTCCCTCCTTGTTTGTTCTGATACCAAACCACCGACATGTTGTCTGTGTGGATGGCGATGATGCCCTGAGGAAGAAACTTGTGTAAGGCTTGTAGGGATAGAAGTACAGCCCTCATCTCCAACACGTTGATGTGGAGAAGAGCTTCGTCTGGAAGCCAGGAGCCCTGAACTAGCCTGCCCAGACAATGCCCCCACCCTATCTGGGAGGCATCTGTCGTCAGGGTAACCACTGGAGAGGGAGAACAAAGGCTTTTCCTTGATTCAAATTGGATGTCTGAAGCCACCAGCGAAGGTCCCTTTTGCATATTTCCGTAATCATGATGTGATGATTGAGGGAAGATCCTGAAAGGACCATTGAGTTGACAAGAGCCACTGAAGAATCCTCATGTGTAATCTTGCCAGAGGAACTAAAAGAACCGTGGCAGACATTGAGCCTAAAACTTGTAGAACCATCCTGGCTGGGGCTTTGGATCTCGAGATCAGAGCTTGAACTTGGCCCTGTAAAGTTTGGATCCTTTCGGCAGGAAGAAAGACGCCAAGATCAATCTTGAGTCTATCTCTGCTCCTATAAACTTTATGTGTTGAGAGGGCAGCAAGACAGACTTTGACCAATTGAATGTAATCCCAGGGAAATACCCAGGAGATGGTGGCTTTGAGGTTGTCCATTAGTAGATGCCTGGTGGTGGCAGTCAGGAGCCAGTCGTCGAGATAGGGAAACACTTGGAATCCAAGACTTCTCAGGTGAGCCGTCACTACTGCCAAACACTTGGTGAACACCCTGGGGCTGTGGTGAGACCAAAGGGCAGAGCAAAATTGGTAATGACTGACTCCCAGGCTGAAGCGCAGATACCTCCTGGACGCCTGATGTATCGGTATGTGATAATAGGCGTCCTTGAGGTCTATGGAGCACATCCAAACATCCTTCTCCAACAATGGGAGAATGGATTGTAACGTGACCATTCGCAATTTGGATTTCGTGACGTATTGGTTCAGTCTGCTGTGTTCCAGTATTGTTCTCAGGTCCCCTGTCTTTTGGCACTAAAAGAACCTGGAGTAATTTCCTGATCCGATCTGGACTGTCGGGACCGGTTGGATGACTCCTTCATCTAGCAGCTTTAAAGCTTCTGCGGCTGCCATTTCCCTTTGACTGGGTGGTGGGTCCGGGATTCTTTTGGACGGTGGGGGCGAGTATGTGAATGGGATGGTGTAACCTCCGGCAATGATCCGAAGCACCCATCTGTCCTGAGTGATTGACTCCCAGGCTTTTAGGTGCTTGGCAAAACGACACCCGACTGGCTCCGGAGCAGCACAGCCGGGCAATCCCTCATGACGTGTGGGAGGCTGAAGAGCCACGAAAGGACTCGCGGTCTCCAGAATTGCGGGGCCCTCTGCCGCCTCTGGGACGGCGTCTCCCTGAAAAATTTCCCCGTCCTCTGCCTCTGGAAGAGGAATCTTCCTGCTGTTGGGAGAAAAACTTGCGAGACTTGCGGAACCACATTTTCCCACCTCCTTTAGCCTTGGGGTAAGGCCGAAAGGGAGTGGAATAACGGGCACCTACGGCAGATAAAGTTTTTCCCTCTTGCTCACAACGGGTAAGGGTGTCTTTAACCTTGGGTCCAAACAATGAGGACCCATCAAAGGGAGCGTCGTGAAGGAAGACTTGAAGGCCTCCATGAAACTGACAAGCGGAGCCAGGCTTGTCTCCGTAGAGCCACGCCTGTGCCTGCCGCTCTACCCGCCCCTTCGGCCGCATAGGAAATGAGCCTCATGGACGAGTTAGAAATTGGCGTAAGGATAGCCAACTGAGAGCTAACCGACTGGGCTAGCTGCTCAGGTAGGTTACCAGAGGGAATCTGACAACTCCTTGACCAGATCCCACTGAAGCCTGGTAAAATGTGCCAAATAATTCAGAGACCTTAAAGTAAAGGCCGCTGAAGTCAGGGTGCGCTTCCCGTACCTGTCCATACTCCTAGACTCCTTATTAGGAGGATGGACGGACGTTGAAGCCTCTGCCACGTCCTGTTGTGTAGCAGATGCCACCACCATGGCATCTACAGCCACGCCTTTAGTGAGGAACTCCTTCTCGGGGAGCAGACAAAAATTTATTTGGACGAGAAGGGACTGGTTCCACGGTATCTGGATGTTCCCACGCCCTTCAACAAACTAAATCCAGAAGCTCGTTGAAGGGCGGAGACACCCAGGAGGCGGAGGGCTGAGCCCCAAAGGCCTTGAGGAGCACTGACTCGTCAGAAGAGGGGGGTTTGGATATCCAGCCGCCTCGTTGTTTGAGGATCTCTAAGATGTCTGCAAATGAGACATCATCCGAGGACGACTTGGGACCCTCTGCATCATCCAGATCAGTGTCTGATGTAATAGACTCGGGAGAGTCCACGTGCTTCCTCTTGCACGATCTCTTCCTTGGGGGTTCCTCCGAAGACAACTCCGAAGAACCCTCAGGAGGAGGGAACCCCACTGGGGGTAACCTCAGGCCCGGGCTCCGCTGACTACGGACAGGGAACTGCCAAAGACCCAGTCTCCACGCCCAGGAAGGTGCGGTAAAGCCGAGAGATGGCGAAGAGGACTTGGCCAAGGCACTCCTCATGGCTCTGAAAGCCGGACCCCAGAATCCTGGGAGTGTCCGGTCCCGAGCCGTGATAGCCGACGGAAGTCCCGCAGCGAAGCACCGAGGGAGGCTCGGAACCAGCATAGGTCCCGAAACATCACCCCCGGGTCCAGCTGAAGAAGTCCGCGTACCAAACTCGGACCCGAAGGCCCGGGTTGGAGTAAGGGTCGGAGCCGACCCTGAGATCTCCACCGGCTCCAACAGCACCTGCTCCGACGGAGCCGAAGCGGTCGGAGGAGGAATGGCAATGGGGTGGGCCAAGGTCATCGGCTCCGAAGCCAACTGGGTCGGAACCGAAACAAATTTTTGGAAGACTGGGGACTGGAACAGTCTTTGGAGCACCCTGTCTATATCAGAATCTGACATCCTCGAAGACCGAGAGGAAACAGAACGGGTTCGAGAAGGCCTCTCCAACGGCCCCAAAGGCGACTCGATGAGTATCGGCGCCGAGGGAATACACATACCAGATTCCATCGGTGCCGAGGTGGACTTCGGCGCCGAGGAGGAAGTGTCTGAGCGGGCAACCTTTGTCGGCTCCGAGAGCAGTGGAGCCGACGAAGGTGACCCGCCTCTCGATGCCCCAGCCATCGGCTCCGAAGCCAGAGGAGTCGATACTGGTGGCATCGAGGCAGACCGTTCCAACCTCGGCTCCGAAGTCCTTGGAGCCGAAGGAGAGGCCTGCCTATGTTTCTTAGCGGTCGGATCCGACGGACTGGTCGGAACCGACGCCCTTTCTTTGGCCGGAGAAGGAGAGGACGCCAAAGCTTCTTGAAAGAAGGTTTAATTAATCCCTTAAGAATTAATTTATTTTTCCTCTCCTGGGGCACCCTTGAGGAAAAAGCGTCACATACGCCACGTGATTCCTGTAAATGTTTTGCGCCTAAGGAATACACACAGAGCGAGTGATCGTCCGTGATGGACATTTTGAAACTACATTTTACACATTTTTTAAAGCCCGAAGGCCTAGGATTCTGAGACATTATGGGGGGAATTTCAGTAATCTGACTGGAAGAAATACAATTACTGGTGACACCCCTAAGTATAGGCTTACAGTTATCACTCGCAAATGACAGGGGCTTAGAAACCCTGTAAGAACAGACAGCTACCAAAAGCTTTAAAGCCTTTTACTATATAAAATATAGAAGGGTTGATTAACCGGGAAGGCCCTAGATGAAGGGGGGCCTAGCAAACACAACCCAGTCACACAACAAATTTCCACAACAAATTCAAACCAACCACACAACAATGTAAGAATAGCTGTTAAAACAGCTTTTTTTGAGAGAAAACAGCAAAACTGACAGAAAAGTTAGTCAAAAAATAACTACTCAGCTCAGCCAGCTCGAGACCACGTCTTCGCAGGTTAGCGGCAAACGAGATCTGGGGGAATGGTAGTGGTGCATCCTGGGATATAATAAGCTCAGCCAATAAGAGACTTCGCTCTTTGGCATAAGCGTGCCGAGTCGGAGCCGAGGGATCGGCTCCGAACCCATCAGTCAGAATGTAGGCGAGATAGGATCACATAACATCTCCTTTTGCTGATAGGATCACATCTTTACTATACTATTAAAAGTCTAGGCTGCTTTCTCATAATCAGGTTTGCAGCACACACACGATGTGCCCTTTCAGTTAACAACTCCTGCTGTGAAATACCAGTCCAGTTGCTTATTTGTGATTTCATAAAATTAATGCAGTCTGTTCCTTCCAGCTTCTCTGGTACAGCAGAAAATCTCAGGTTTCCCTATGTGCTCTTTTCTCTAATTCTATTATTTTTGAAACATCTCTTCTTCTGTCGTCTCATATTCAGACTGCCTTTTCTTCATTTTGACCTTTGATTTTTGCAGTCTTATCACCTCATCTGCATATTTTTTTAAAGCTTCTTCCATTTTATCCAGCCTTTTCCTATTTGAGTTGATCTACTCCACCAGTGTTTTGTTTATTTTAATCAGCTCTGAGTATATTTGACTTATTTTTCCTCTAGGTTACTGAAAGCCATGCCTTGCACCAAAGCTGGAACTTGCACTACTTTTTTGCTGAGCAGCTGCAGAAGTCTTCCCAGTCAGTGTTTTCCTCACCTTTTGTGATTGATTTTCTTTCAGGTTATCTGAATTTCTATTTTGCTGGCATCCAAGCAGTGCACTAACTAGAGAGTTACTGAAATTTACCCCCCAAAAAATTAGTTCACTGACTCTCTCTTCTGAGTTTCTGTTTTCACATTCGGAGAGCTGAAGTTAAGCTGCTACTCAATGTGCAGCTATCTTGGAAGTTGGTTTGCCTAATTTTGAATCCAAAAAAGAAACACACAGTTGTTCTGATTTTCTAAAATCTTTTGATTCTATGCAAATAAAATAAGTTACGTACTTACCATAACTTGGCATCTGTGTTGTCCATTTTCATTCTTCCTCACCGATGGGTTACGGATCTGACCCCTGGATCCAACTCAGACACATTTACAAAACTAGGATCCAAATCTCGAGCTCCTCCCTCTATCCATAATGTCCTATTCCATCCCCAACTCCTCAGATCAAGTTTGTTGCATTACTGCCCAATGTGTAAAAGAGACAAGATAGATATAAGAAAAGACTGAGGCTCATATCTATAACTTTTGTATTCCAAAAATATCCGAAGATCCTTCTAGGAATGACAAGGCCGGGGGAATGGCTGAGAGGAATGATGAGGAAGAAAGAAAATGGACAACACATATACCAAGTTATGGTAAGTACATATTCTAAATCTGATGTTGTCCTTTTTATTCTTCCTCACTGATGGATCAGAGTGCCCAGCTAAGTAACTCTTGGGAGGACATGAAGGAAGGACATGCCCGTGCACTGTCGAACCAAAGGAAGCTCTGCTTCTGGAGATAATCTCCAATTTGTAATGTAAAACACAGGTATGAGTCTTCGACCAAGTGGCTGCCGCGCATGTATCATAAGGCAGATGAAGTAGCTACAGATCTCTTACAGTTTGCTCTAGGAGGATGAGGCATTTCCAAATCTTTTAGAGAATAAATCAGCAAAATACAATGAGTAATCCATTTAGCCAGAGAAATTTTGGAGACAGCTTGACCTGAGCGGTTAGGGGAAAAGGACACAAACAGCTGGTCAGACTTCCTCTACTGTTTTGTTCTGTGAAGACAGAAACATAGTTGTCTATTAACATCAAGAAGGTGCAGCAAATAATCGTCCTTACTACTAAAGTTTGGAAAGAAAATTGGCAAGTGTATGGATTGATTAATGTTAATCTCCATGGCCACTTTAGACATAAAGGAAGGGTTGGTTCGTAGCGGCACCTTATCTTTATGGAAAGGTAATGTAAGGAAGCCTAGCTGACAAGGCCTTAAGTTCAGAATTTTTTTTTGCTGAAGTGCTAAGTGAGACCTCCTTTCCTGATCATATAAATTTACCCAACACAATGGAAGCACAACTTCTCACAGTTTCTCCAGCCAGCTTGGTTGTCATGGGCATCCTGAGGCAGTGCAGCAACTGCCTCATGCTCACTGACAACACTCTACTCCTAGTCCACGCAAATTCAGCATGTGAGAGATGCAACTATAGTAACAACCTTGAATCCATGCTCTCTCACACACCAGTCAGTACATATGACAATGGGTGGGGTGTCAGCATGTACACCTCAACTCCTACTCCACCCAAACCCACATCACATATACCTATATATGCAGAGGTTCTCACCAGAAACATACACCACAGATCTCCCAAACACAAACACAAGCATGCTACACAAACTACTTCTTCTGCAGAATACAATACACATAATAGCTCTTGCACTGTCTCACCTGTGAAATCCATAGGGCAAAACACAAAACCAAACACACTGGTCATAGGTGATTCCATTGTGAGACACACAGATGTCCCTCTCATCAGGCTAGATAAGGACAATGTCACGGTCAGTTGTCTGTCAGGTGCCAGGATCTGCCATGTCACACATGCACGCAAGTCTCTCAAAAACAGGTACTGTTATGACTCTGTCATGGTCCATGTCGGTGTGAATGACTTGAGACATACCTCTCTGGACTATATGAAGAGAGAGATGATTGAGCTCTTGGACTGCGTCTCAGGCAGGTATATCCTTAGCCTTAAGCAGCATTTTACCTTCACCTAAGGTGTGTCTCAATACAAACAGAAAATGATTGACTTCAGTAATTGGCTTAGTTTCTGGTGTCATTCTAAGGGGATACAGTATCTGTCAGCCTGGGATAACATGATCAACAGACCTTGATGCTTTGCCAGACATGGTCTTCACCTGTCACCCCTGAGATTTCGGCTACTGGCTAAGGCTTTTGTTATCACCATACTGCGTTTTTTAGGCAGTGTCTCAAGGACAAAATTCCCAACGTAAAAACTCCATCTAAAAACAACCTCAAGGTTATGCTGCTAAATGCCAGGAGTCTTAACATGAAACTGCACTCACTGGAAGCAGTGGTCACTTTGGAAGACTTAGAAATTTGTGCTGTCACAGACACCTGGTTCAAGGCTGTGGAGAGCACCCCAACCATACCAGGCTACACCTCCTTCCACATGTTCAGACCACAAACTGAAGGCATGAAAACTAAAGGAGACTGTGTATTGATATTCATTAAAGATAAATACACCTCCAGATTGGTTAAATAGTATGATTCTTTGGAGATACTTCAGGTGCAACTGACTGCTGGTAGGGCACCTATTCAAGTCATTGCCAGCTATAAGACCCCCTCCATGAAGCAGGACACCCACTCAGCCTATTTGGATCTACTCAAGTCTATCAAGATACATCCAAACACCATGGCTTTTGGCGACTTTAACTACCCATCCACTGACTGGGTAAATTACTAGTGCTCTAAATCACTTGCCCAAAGGTTCCTCGACTTTATTAACTCCAATGCCCTGGACCAGCTAGTTGACACCCCCACAAGGGGTGCCAACACCCTGAATGTGATGCTTACCAATATGGGGGGCCACTGCAGCACCCCCACTGTGAGGTATTTCCTAGTAAGAACTGACCACAAATCAGTCTCATTCAAAGTAACTATCACACCTGACCCCACCTCCCAACAGGAACTAAACTAAAGAACTTCTCCAAAGCAGATTATAACATCTTACAGGATGGTATAAATAGCTTTAATGCACCTCCCCACACAGATGGAACTGGCAACTATGCTGAGTTCTACACCAATGCTTTATACAAACACCTGTATAACTGTATTGACTCGTCCATACCTGACAGGACCAATACAAGCTCCTCAAGGAAGAGCAAACCTGCCTGTGGACAATTACCATTAACAGGCTTTACAATAAGTGGAAGAAACCGCTAAGAGCAAGAGGGAGCGAACGCTATACTGGAAACACTCCTTCCTCAGTTTAAACAAGCAAATAAGATTTCTTGTGAAGTCCTCCAATGCAAACTACGGATCCAAATTAGATTCCTCAATTAAGGACAGACATAAGGTGTTTTTTAGTTACATCCATAACCTAAAAGGAAAGGCCCAGATTTGTGCTGAACTGGTAGTTAATAATACCATATATACTGAGCCTGTCGACATAGCTAACCTGTTAGCCGACAGGTTCTGTGAAAACTTCACCCCCCCCTGTCTCCGCCACACCTACCCCATGACATCCATACACCTGTCCTCTACCTTGTGTCTCTAAAGAGCAGGACATAAGTCCCCTCTCTAAGGTCACAAACACGGCATCTATGGGACCTGATAACTCCCAGGTTGCGTCCTGCATGGGCTCAAACAAGAACTAGCAACATCACTGGGTACTCTTTTCAGTCATAGTCTAAGCTCCGGCTTCATCCCAGCTCAATGGAAAATGGCCACCGTTATCCCCATGCACAAAGGTCATGCTTCCACTGACCCCGGGAAATGTAGACTAATTAGCCTAACTAGTCTTATCTGCAAAGCCATGGAGTGAATCATCATGGACCTTATCAACACAGATACAGATAATTTTCAAACACTTGACCCGACTCAGCTTGGATTTGTCTGAAGGAGATCATGCCTTTTAAACCTGGTGGACTTCTTTGAGACCATCAACAAGGCCCTGGACGAGGGGAAATATGTGCATACAGCCTACCCAGACTTAGCCAAGGCTTGTGACACTATACCCCACTCAGGCATCATTGTCAAACTCACCCAGCTAGGTATCAACTCTTATATCATTAGATGGGGTCGCTAACTGGCTTACTGACAGAACCCATATAGTCAAAACAGGGGAATCCACAGCAGACCTGTAACCAGTGGTGTTCCACAGGGATCAGTCCTGGGACCTCTACTGTTTGGAATCTATTTCTCTGAAGTACAAGCTAAAACTAAAGGTCTGTGGCTGATAAAGTTTGCTGATGACTGCAAACTGGGAGAGGTCATAGAATCTCCAAATGATATACACATCCTTTAAGAGGGTCTTACACAAACAAAGGATTGATGCCAATGTCATGGCCTTAAACTCAATGCAAACAAATGTATTATCATCCCTTTCGGTTAGGACAATGTTCTTGCTAACTACCACATCAATAGCAACACCTTAAGTGCGCACTCAGTGGTGACAGACCTGGGCACAAAGGTTGACAGCAACCTTACCTTTGACAACCATGTCTCCACAGTGGTAAGAAGGGCATTCTACATTGCTCATCTCGTAAGTAAGGGCGTTGCTTGCACAAAAAAAGTTCTAACCTCTCTGTACTCTTCCATCATCAGGCCAATAACTGAGTACAACGCCCCCTTTGGTATGTACCTTTCCAAGCACCTGCAGCAATTGCAGAGACCACAAAAGTTCCTCAAAAGGAAAATTCTGGTGTGTGACATTAATAGAACTTGCTGGAGGGACAGATTTGTCTCCCAGAGGTTACCACACCTTTGGAACGAACTCTCACTTAATGTCAAACAGAGCACCTCATTGAACCTCTTCAAACACAATCTGGACAATTGGATGGGTAACCATAAATTCACCCCGGGGGGTTCCACCTGTGTCCCTCTTCGAACAGGGGCAATTGGTGCTGATCATGGAAATAAAGGTAGAACTTGGCTATGATTGTAAAGGCCCTAGGCCATTAGGTTAGTAACTTCCTATGCTCCTGCGATAGCCACCAAAAGAACTGTTTTCCAGGAAAGAAACTTTTTATCACATTTGTTTGCTGGTTCAAAGGGTTTCTGAGTCAACTTCTGGAGGACCACCATGAGATCCCAAGGAGGAGAGGGATCCTTGATTGGAGGTCTTAGGAGAAAAATTCCCTTCATGAAAGCTTTACATAAACTGGAAGTTGACAGAGAAAGGGATTTGTTTCCAGTGTGGAAGTTGGATATGGCTGCTAACTGAAAATTAATAGTAAAAAGTCTATCCCCTTCCTTAAAAAACAGTAGAGAAAAATAGAAGGATGGCTAAAGTTGGAGCTGAGACGGGGTCAAGATTCTCTTTTGAATCCCATATAGAGAATATTTTCTATTTGCATCTGTAGACTTTCTTGGTGGAGGCTTTCTGGGAAACTAAGATAATGTCACGAACTGGGAGAGCTAGCCTGGACCGCCTTACTATCACTGGAAATGGAGAAACAAGCAATCTCTGTGGTATCCCCAACGTCTCAAACAACCTACTAAACAAGTATAATGGGTCCAAAAACAAAACAGTGTAAGAAACTTCTCTGTGTGGAAGATTTTCAATCCATATATATCTAGTTAATCACTGTACATTAATCAGATCAGATAATGGTAGTAGAAGTAGCAAACTTAAACTCATACTAAATCAAAAAATAATAAAAAATATATCATTTGAAATATTATGCAGAATTACTAAGTACTCAAAAGTATTCCAAGCAGGGTAGACAGTCTGTTTCCAGTCAAAAATCTTTTATTAAGTACATGGACAAGCAATCCACGTAAAACAAAAATAACAGAATAATAGTTTCCTCACAAGTTTTCTAACTATATATATATTTTTATCAGGCAAGGGAGTGGTTTATTGTGCTGTAAAACACAGTGTATTGTTAACACATATTAAATTCACATCCCTTTCCCTATCAGTGTGACATTCGAGCTGGTCCTGTCCTGCTTAGTAGCTGTCATAATAATATAACCCTTATGTACTTTAAATAAAATGAATAATGATGTGGTACCTCTTATTTAACCAGATTATTAAGTCTGTGATTTTATCCAAGACAATGTACTACATGGCTAGAAATATATAAAAATATAAACCTTAAACCATTTTTCAATCTAAAAACATATACAAATATATATATACATTTTGTATGCAAAAAAAAATCCATTGTACAATTCATATTCTATTTCCACAACATATTGTTAACAAAGATCACTTTCGTCCTTCTAGACTTCTTCAGGTCTGTGTACAAGAACAAAAAACTATCTACAAAAATATTATTGTATAATTAGCTAGTATTGTTATGTTATGTTATTGCTGGAGATTTTATCACTTACCTCAATCAAACAACCATCTTCCTGAAGTTTACCTCTTCCCATAGCTATATTTCACCCACTTTCTTAGATATGCAGATTTCCAATAACAGAATCACCACTGATCTATTCAGAAAACCAACGAGGGTTAACTTATTACTCCACAGTAAAAGTCTGCATCCTGCAAAAACCAAGTATAATGTGGTGAAATCCCAGGCTATAGATTAGCATGAATTACCACAGAGATTGAACCATTTCTGAGAAACCTGAACAACTTAAAGAATTATATTTATTCTAGTGAGAGGCTATGAAAGTCAGATGTTAAAAAACATCCTGGAAAATACAGAAATGAAAAGGACTGAAGCACCTTCACTCAACCTCCCCAGTAGGAGAATGTTAAGAAATTCCACAGTGAATAACAAATGCAAAAATAGCTCCACACAGTATCAAAAATGTTATCAAAGAAACCTGGGCGTTTGTCATGGAAAACCTTTTCCTGAATAATATCTTAGGTGAAGCCCCATCCTTTGTTTACCGGAAGGCCAGGAACATTAGAAGTTTTGTTGAATTTAAACCTAGACTATGTGAGAGAAACACTAAAAGATGTTAAGCTAATTGTACATTTTGTATATTTATAAAGCAAGGTGATAGTTTTTATTGCCCTTGTTTAAAGAAAATCATTAAGATCAGTGCAGGGGGTGCTGTAACACTACAAAAGTAATTTACAGGGCACAGTGCAATGAATCTGATACATTTTGTGGGCAAGACTGTAAATAAACTTAAACATAGGATTTCATGTCATCTGGCAGAAATCCGATCTGGATTTAAAAATAATGCACTAGCCATACACCTTGGTTTTCGTAAAAGACACACAAGTTTTAACTTCCAGATACTGTATCATATAGACATGGGTGATCTTGAAGGAGGCATCCTGAATATGCTGGAGAAACATGAACTCATGTGGCAATTAAAACTGAACTCTTTTAGGAAGACTAGACTAAACTACTACTGTTCACTTAAAAGTATACTGGAACTTGGAAAATTACCACATTGTTTACATGACTAATTTTATTAGATTTATTTTATTTTATTCTTCCATTTGGTTTTAAATACCCTGTTAAATCATTTTAATTGAAGTGTAGATTTTGTTTCTATAATCATACATTTTGTCTTTCTTATTCTTTTTTCCACTTTATTTGAAATGATGTGTAATAACAATACTAACTAATTATACAATAATATTTTAGTAGATAGTTTTTAGACCTGTAGAAGTCTAGAAGGATGAAAGCGATCTTTGTTAACAATAGGTTATGGAAATAAAATATTAATTGTACGATGGATTTTTTTGCATACAAAATGTATATGTATATATTTATATATATTTTTAGATTGCCAAATGGTCTAAGGTTTATATTTTTATATATTTCTACCTATGTAGTATATTGTATTTGATCAGGTTAAATAAGAGGTACCACATAATTATTAATTTTATTTAAAGTACATAAGGGTTATATTATTATAAACGCTACTAAGTAGGGCGGGACCAGCTCAAAGGTCACACTGATGGGGAAGGGATGTGAATTTAACATGTATAAAAATACATTGTATTTTAAGTACAATAAACCACTCCCCCTTGCCTGCTAAAAATTATATATATACTTAGAAAACTTGTGAGCAAACTATTATTCTGTTATTTTTGTTTTACTTGGATCAATTATCTGTGTACTTAATAAAGGATTTTCGAATGGAAACAGACTGTCTACCCTGCTTGGATTACTTTTGAATACTTAGTAATTCTGTATAATATTTCAAATGATATATTTTTTATTTTATTTTTTTTTTTATTTAGGACAAGTTTAAGTTCGCTACTTCTACTACCATTATCTGATCTGATTAATATATAGTGATTAATTAGATATATATGGATTGAAAATCTTCCACACAGAGAAGTTTCTTACACTGTTTTGGAAGTGGAGAAACCATGCAGTCAGCTTGAGGGCAAGAAGATTGAGAAGTTGAATTTCTGATGGGTGAGATATGAGATCCTGAGTAGGCTCCAGTATCCATGGAGGATACTTCAGGTGAGACCAGAAGAAGAGGAACCATACCTGTCGAGACCAGAAAGGGACAATGAGGATGGCTGAGCTCTTCAGCCTGCTTGCTTTCTGTAAGAACTTCAGGATCAGTGGAAGGGGGGGTGGCCATATAGGAGACCTGGGGGCCAATCGTGAATTAGAACATCCCTCAGTGACAAACCCAGAGACGGGATCAGAACGAAGTACCTAATGCACTTGTTGTTGAGGGGAGAGGCAAACAGGTTGCAGCAAGGCTGGCCCCAGTGGTTAAAAATTGTGCTTGCTATTGTTCGCCTGAGGGACGAGTTTAAGGAATCCGAATGGATCTGCTGAGTCTGTCTGCCAGTGCTTTGGTTTCCCCAGTATGTGTGCTGCAATTAGAAAGCGGTATGAAGAGATCACCCATTCCCAGACCCTGACGACCCCTCTGCACAATGGGTAGGAACAGGTTCCTTCTTGTTTGCTGACGTACCAGACTACTGACATGTTGCCAGTGTATATTGCAATAGTCAACAGGGGGAGAACGTGATGAAAGGCTTGCAACATTAGAAGGACTGCTCTCACCTCTAGGACACTGACGAGCAACCTGGCCTCTGAGGGGGACCACGTGCCTTGGACCATATTTCCCTTAATATGCCCACCCCAGTTGGGAAGCATACATGGTCATTGCGGCTATTGAGAGAGGAAGAGAAAAAGGCCTGCTCAAAAACATGTTGTCTGACTGGATCCACTAGTGAATATGACATTTGCAAATTGGAGTGAGTTTGATGGGAATAGATGGAGGCTGGTAAAGAACAGACCACTGTACCATCAAAGTTCATTGAAGGATTCACTTGTAGAAGTTGATGCCTGGTTGGGGCAGTGAGGAGCCAATCATCTAAATAGGGAAACACCTGCAATCCTCTGAGTCTCAGGTGAGCTGCTATGACTGCCATGCATTTGGTAAACACCCGAAGGGCTGTGGTGAGTCCAAAGGGTAGTGGTATGAATTGGTAATGATTGGCCCCCAGCTGGAAGCATAGGTGTCTCCTGGAGTGTCTGTCTATTTTGATTTGATAGTATACACCCTAGAGATCTATACAGCACATCCAATCGTCCTGGTGCAAAAGGTGCAGAATGGACTGAACCATAACCATTCAGAACTTTGACTTCTTTACATACTGATTCAGATTGCTTAGATCCCAAACTGGTCTTAGGTCCCTTGTTTTCTTTGTCACCAAAAAAAAGGTGGAAGTAAGTTCTGAATCCTATTTGTTTGGGTGGGATCTCCTGGATGACTCTTTTTTTGTAGCAGCTTTTGTATCTCTTGATCTCCATACACCCTCTGAGTGGGTGGAACATCGAGGAGTTTCTTCCTTGCGACAGGAGGTGGAAGGGAAAAGGGAATGTCGTAACCTCTGGATATTATGCTTAGCACGCATTCACTGTCTGTAAGATTTGCCCAGGTGTCCAGGTGCAAGGCAACATAACTGCTGACTGCCTACAGAGGTGAACAGTTTGACAGCACTTCAGGAGTGCTAACAGGGCCTAACAGAGAAGGAGTCTCTGAGGCTCAGGTTCTGTGGACCCCTTCTGCCTCTGGGATGATGTTTGCCATTGAAACCTCCTCCTCTGCCTCTGGAGGAAGTGTTCCTGAGCAGGTCTTAAAAAGTTCCCTGAGATTTCCATAATCACATTTTCTTCCCACCTTGCTGGTTTCTACAGACAATTCGTTGAGGGGTAGAAAACTTGATTCTGACTGCAGACAGGGTCTTTCCTTCCTGTTCACTGTGGGTAAGTGTACCTTTCATTTATGGCCTGAACAAGGAGGAGCCATCAAAGGTGGCATTAACGAAATACATCTTAAAAGGTGCTGCAAAGTCTTATAGCCTCATCCAGGCATGTCTCCTAATGGCTATGCCCGAATAGGCTGCTC
The DNA here is from genome assembly GCF_019279795.1 of Protopterus annectens. Lineage (NCBI taxonomy): Eukaryota > Metazoa > Chordata > Ceratodontiformes > Protopteridae > Protopterus > Protopterus annectens. The sequence continues at coordinate 408,847,045 of NC_056751.1, forward strand.
ATGAGGTGCCCTTCGCTGTATGGGAGTTCATCTCAATAGGAGATCAGCCTCATCGATGAAACAGCAATGAACAAAAGAGTCACCAGTTGAGGAGAAACCTTCTTGAGATCCTTTGCAGACACGGACACTGTGATAGATTTTCTGAGCTCCTTTATCAAATCTCCCTGTAAGAGGATAAAATGTGCCAAGTAATTTAATGACCTCAGTGCGAACATGGCTGAGGTGTAGATGCACTTTCCAAGTCTGTCGCTTACTCTGGACTCCCTGTTCGTTGGATGGACAAAGGAGCTCTGCTCAGCTAGCTCCCTTTTAGTGGCTGCCACCACAACTATGGCATCAACAGGGACACCCTTACTCCAATAGGTTCTGTCTGTTGGGGGAACTAGAAAATTTTCCGGGCATTTCAGGATAGGCTTAACAGTGGCTGGTTCATTCAAAGCCTGGCAGGAAACTAGGTCAATACGCTCATCCGCCAGGGGTGAACCAAGACATAGATGGGCCTCCTCTGAAAGCCTCCAGAAACACTGACTCCTCAGAAGGAAGAGGTTGGGAAGACCAGCCATCCTTCTGTTTAAGATTTCCATGATCTCTCCAAAGGAGACATCATCAGGTGGTGATCAAAGGGAATCCTGCTCTTTCATCCAAGTTGGTGTATTCGGTGATAGACTTCATTGAGCAGTCTACATGCCTCCTCTTGCATGTCTTCTTCCATGGTACCTCCTCCACAGGGTGTTCTGAGGAGGTGTTGGAAACTGGAGAAAACCCTCTGGGGAATGAGTAAGGAAGCCTCCCCGGGTAGGCTGACCTAGAGGAGCAGGAATGATGGGCTCACTGCTTGGACCCAATGAGGGGCAAGGTGTAGGATCTGAGATGTGACAGGATGGATTTCAGTACAAAGAGAAGGCCCTTTTTACCACCTGGAAGGATGACAGACCTGGGGAAACCTCTCCCACCTTCCTCTGAGCTGAGGCAGCCAAGGATGAGAGATCAGGGCCAACCCCAAATTTGAGCCCTCCACAGAGAATCAGCCCTGAGCTGTCAACAGTCAAGTCACCAAGGGGAAGGGACAGATACGACAGCGTTGGAGATAAACTCCACCTCCCAGACCCAGTGCCGACTTCCCGGATCTGAGAACCGCTATTTTCTAATGGTATCAGAGCAGGGTTGGTCAGGGAAACAGCCGGAATTGAGGAAGGGGGCTTCCTTGGATCCAGTGCCAACTTTCTCAGGTATCTTGGATCCTGGGACTCTGAGGCCACTGGTCATATCAGAGAAGGAGACTGTATAGGTTGGGCACGTGCATTCACGTATCTGAGAGGGGATGGAGTTGGCAAGCTGGATCTGAGCCATGAGAAATTTCTGCATCATTCTGTCTATATCAGGCTCTGTCAAGCTCCTAAAAGATCTGGATGAAGCTGAGGAAGCAGGCTTAGAATGTTTTTGAGGGGTCTCAAACAGCTGAGTGGGTGGAGCTAGAGAAACAGTCTTCAACGCAAATTCAGGTGGTTGGCTCCTAGCTGTTGGATCCAGGGGTCTGGGATCCGATAGGAGGTGGACGGGACCAGGGAACTTGTGATGGTTATGATGCCTGTCAGATCTGAAGATATCTGTGGAACCAAGGGAGGTGATACTGACTTTGGATCAGAGGCGGTAGGATCCAAAGCTTTTCTAAGCTTTTGAGGTGGCTCAGATGAAGCCCTTGTGTATTTTTCCAAAGTCCGCTTTGTATATTCATAGTGAGATTTTGAGGGCATTTCTGCCCCAAATGGAAGAAGAAGCAGAAGCTTATTTCTCTGGTTGGGCAGGGCCCTTGGGTTGAAAGAAGCACAAATGCTACAATCAGAATTGAGGTGTTCTGGCCCCAGGCAGTGTACGCACTTCTTGTGGGCAACAGAGTTGAAAATTTTGTGCCCATAAGAAGAGCATTTCTTAAAACCAGGCTCGTCAGACATGACCACAAAAAACACAATATAACAGTACTTTACCCAAAAATAAACTGCACATCTACACAGGGGGAAAAAAACAGTAGGCACAAAGTTAACCAAAGCAATAACAACACTCTGACCAAGAGTTCTCTATCTAGAAAAGAAAAGCACATTTTTTAAACAGCTGTATGGTTATAAAAATAAGCAAGAGAAGAGAGCCAAAGGCCTGAGAAGAAAGGCTAGAAGGAAAAAATTCCCCAACGCCAGCAAACTCACTAAATACAAAAAAGGGAGGAAGAAAAAAATAACTCTGATATATCAAAATTCAAACTCAATGCAATAAAACTTGAAAAAAAATCAGTTTAAACTCTCACACTTGAGATTCACCCCTGCAATCTTGTTCCAATGGCGGGATATGAGATCTGGTTAGTTAGGGATGGAATAGGCCATTATGGGAAGAGGGAGGAGCTCGAGATTCAGATCCAAGTCTTGTAAATTCAGCTGAGATCTGTAACCCATCAGTGAAGAAAAATGAAAAGGACAACATCAGATCCATAACTGTCTGTGAACATTCAACAGGTATAACATATACACTCCTTTATTTAAGAAATTTGGAAAGAAGACTGGAAGGTTGCTAGTTTGATTAATACTGGATTCTGACACCACCTGAGGAAGAAAGGAAGGATTGGTTCGTAAGGATACTCTGTCTTTAAGAATGATCAAATAAGGAGGCCTGTAATTGTGATACTCATCTGGCAGAGGTAATAGCTACTAAAAAGACAGTTTTCCAGGTTAGAAATTGTAACTCACTTTTAGCTGAACTTTCAAATGTAGATTGGGTTAAAGTTTGTAAGACTATGTTCAAATCCCAAGGAGGAATGGAATCTTTAACTGAAGGTATACAAAGAAAGGTTCCTCTTAGAAAGACGCTGCAATGTTTGGAGGATGACACAGATGAGTTATTTACTCCTATATGAAAATTGGAAATGGCAGCCAACTTTTACAGCACAAGAGCTAGCTCTGTCACTGAAAATTGAGGCTAAAAACTCCAGAACTTTAGCAATAGGAGCTGAAAAGGGATCTAAATTCTTTGTTGCTCTCAAATGACAAATCTTTTTGGGATGATAAAAATGTGATTGACAGGGAAGGAAAGCCTGGGCTGTCTAGTAATTAGTCAAACTGAAGAAATCATACTTTAGGCCTGAATGTCAGTCTGAATTGTGTCGGTCAGGTGAAGCAGTAGGTCTTGAGTTGGATCAGAGTCCATGGAAGGTAAAGGAGATGAGGCCAAAGAAAGGGAAGCCAAATATGACAAAGCCAATAAGGGGCAATGGGGATTACTGTGTTCTTTAATCAAAATGCTTTCTGAAGAAATCTGGAATTAAGGGTAATGGGAGATAGCCATAATGGAGAGCAGCAGGTCACTCATAAAGTACAGCATCTCTCAGTGGCTCCCCGGTGGAGGGATGAGGTTAAAGAACCTGCCGCACTTATTGTTGAGAGGAGATGCGAAGAGGTCACAGCAAGGTTGGCTCCATCGATGGAATATCTTCTCCACCACCTTCATGTGAGAGACCACTCCTGAAGCATAACAATAGACCTGCTCAATTTGTCTGCAATCACATTGGTCTTCCCCAGAACGTGTACTATCAGAAATCAGATGGATGAGATAGCTCACTGCCACACTCTCATAGCTTCTCAACAAAGGGGGTACGATTTGGTTCCCCCATGTTTGCTGATGTACCAGACTACTGATATATTGTCCATTTGAACTGCATTGTCCTGGTGGGGAGAGTGTCTTGAAAGGTCTGTAATGCTAGGAGGACAGCTCTCATTTCCAATACATTTATATGCATGTTGGCTTTTTTGGGGGACTAGGTGGCTTGGACTGTCCTTCAAAAGAAGTGCTCCCCACCCGATCTGGGAGGCATCTGTGGTCACTATGGCTTTGGGTTAGGTGAGAACAAAGCAATGACCTTCTAGCACTTGGGAGATGTTTATCCACTATAACAGATAATTTTTGCAAGCTTGAATTATTTTGATCTGAGATCTTACTTCTGACTCGACAATGGGTGATGAAAATGGACTACTGAGTTGCAAGTGTCCACTGAAGAATTTTCATATGGTACTTTGCCAACGGCACCAGATGACTGCCACTGACATGGAACCCAAAACTTGGAATATCAGTTGAGCTGCAAGAGAAGAATTTTGAATGGTCTTTTTGACTTGAAACTGAATAACTTGAACCCTGGGCCAAGGAACAGATCCTGTTTGAGTGACTGTATCAAGTGAGACACCTATGAATTCCAAAAACTGTGTTGGTTTTAGATGAGATTTGTTGTGAATGATGGAAATTCCCAGGTGAGAGCAGAAATGGAGTACATAATCTCAGGCTAGAACCAGATGATGCCTGGTCAAAGAGGTAATAAGCCAGATGTCCAGATATGGAAACACCCGGACTCCTTGTAGCCTCAAGTGAGCTGTCACTACTGCCATAAACTTGGTGAATACCCTGGGGGGCTGTGGTGAGACCAAAGGACAGTATTTAATTGGTAATGATGGGCTCTCAGCTGGTAGCGTAGATATCTCTTGGATCACCTGTTCATTTTGATGTAATAATATCCATCATAAAGATCTATCAAGCACATCCAATCATCCTTGTGCAGAAAGGGCAGAATGAACTGAACTGTGACCATCTGGAACTTTGTATACTGAACCGACTGATTTAGATTGCTGAGATCCAAAATTTGACTTGAGTACTCTCTGTTTTCTTTTGGTACTAAAAAAGAATCTTGAGTAAGTTCCAGACTCTTTCTGGTCTGGGGGGACCTCTTGGATGACTCTTGTTTTCTAGCAGCTTGTTTATTTCTAGTGCTGCTGCTTCTCTTTGACTGGGTGGAACATTGGAGGTTTTCTTTGAAACCAATGGGGTGAATGGGAAAATGGTATGATACAACCTTTGGATATTATCCTCCGCACCCATGAATCTTTTGCAATTTTTAACCAGGCTCTCTGGTGCAGGGATAAATGACCCTGACCTCCTCCAGAGACAGACAGTCTGGCCTCCTTTCAGGAGTGCTGGTAGGACCTGTCAGAGAAAGTATTTCTAGATCCTTGGTCTTGTAGACCTCCTCTGCTGCGGGGGCAGCGTCTTCCATTAGAGTCCCCCCTCTTCCCCTGGGGCTACTGCCTCCACGTAGATCCTGGATAGGACCCTGGGACTTCTTGAACCACATTTTTCATCCTCCTCACTGATTCCTAGAGGGGTTGAAAAATGCAAACACACAGCAGACATGGTTTTACCTTCCTGCTCAGACCTAGACAGTGTGTCTTTCACTTCGGGGCCAAATAAGGAACTTCCTTCAAATGGAGCGCTGACCGATCAAGGAAGCTTTGAAGGACTCTGCAAAGTCACACAACAGCATCCAGGCATGTCTTCTTATGGAAATGCCTGAACCCGTCGTCTGTGAGATACCTTCTGCTAAATGGGAAAATCTCATTATGGACAAACCGGAAATGGCCTGAAGGGTAGCCAGCAGTGAGGCAACAGTGTTCTCTGCTTTTAAGAATATGGCCCCAGTGAGAGATATGGTAAGTTCTTTAATCAAATCCCTCTGGAGTCTTGTGAAGTGTGCCAGACAGTTTAGTGACTGAAGAGCAAATGTCACTGAAGCATAAACACGCTTCTCAAATCTGTCCAGTGCCCTAGACTCTCTGTTAGGAGGATGGACAGAGGAACTTTGTTCCACTAGTTTCTTCTTCATGGCTGCCGCTATGACCATGGCATTAACCAGTTCTCCCTTGCTCCAAAAGGTTTTGTCCTCAAGTGGGGCAAGGATCCTATCAGGTCTCCTGGGGATAGTTCTAGCGGTATCAGGATCCTTCCACGACCATCCAGAGACCACATCAATGAGCTCATCAATGGGCAGAATCATCCAGGAGATAGACGGGCCAGCTCCAAAAGCCTCTAGGAATACCAGCTTCTCCTGAGTAGGGTTGTTGGGAGACAAACCACCCTTTTACTTTAAGAGTTCCAGAATCAGGTGGTGATCTTGGGGATCCTTCCCCCTCATCAAAGGTGGTATCTTCTGTGACAGACTCCTGTGGACAGTCTGGGTGCCTCCTTTTGCACTTTTTCTTCCTGGGAACTTCTTCAATGGAATGCTCCAGAAAAGTGTCGAAAGAAATTATTATACCCTGCTGGGTATCCTGGCGACTAACTTGGGCTGGCTGTCCCAGTGGCACAGTTGGCTGAGGCTCTAGACACAGAGACAAACGGACTAGGGTAGTCAGAGCTGAAGAAGGGGGAGAAGTCTGAACTCTAGGAACAGAGAAAGCTCTCTCCACTACTTCGAATGCAGAATGCCTCAGACAGAAGGAGACCAATGGCTCTAGGAAGACATACTTACGGGCTGTAAGCTCCCACCACCCCGAAGACAGACTACTCAAAGAGGGAGTCGGAAATGAGCTATCTAGCTCCGAAGTTCCGAGGGGAAGAGGTGGCTCTAAAAGCTACAGAGTCGCCTCCAAAAACTCGGATCCAGCACTGCAGATGCTATGGCTCCAAGAGTCGTCCGGCTCTGAAGTGCTTGGTACCGGTCCCCCTCAGAGAAACCACTGCAGTCAAAAATACCAATATCTTCAGATCTGATGCAGATGACTCCAGAATCTTTGGATCTGATGGCTCCTAAACCAGTGGTCAGATCTGAGGAGCAGCCAACAAAGGGGTAGTAGTTCTAATAAGGGTCTCCAGGCCCGATGGGGTCAGAGCTGTAAGGACCCACATTTAAATCTGTGTTGAGAGGAACTTCCTCATCATCTGTCCACATCGCCTTCAGTCTGACTTTTGAAAGAACGTGCCAAAGATGCTGTCGATGGTGGTCTCGAGTAATGGTGCTATAGAGACTGCTTCAAGAAGGGGGAAGGAAGCCGAGAGGAAACTGAATCTGGAGCCATCAGCGGTGATCGGATCCAAGGAGATTTCTAAGTTCTAGTCTTCAGATCTGAAGGGATTGGATCCGAAGTCTTAGATAATTTTGAAAGAGGTTCGGAATCCGGAGCTGTGGAAGTGGTTGGATGTGGGGAATACTTCAACAGTCCTTTTTATCATATTTATTGAGGGTTTGAGCCTCAGATGATGTTGATGCAGATACAGAGGGGAGCAAACCTCTAAGGATTAATTTGATCTTCCCGTCTATAACGGCCCTTGGGATAAAGGCCTTAGAGATATCACAAATGGAGTCAAGATGTGCTGGGTCTAAACAATACACACATTAGGAATGCACATCAGGCAAAGGTATTTTTTGGCTACAGGCCACATGCGGTACATTTCTTGAAACCAGAAGGCTTCTCAGACATTATTTTACAGTGCGGGTAAAGTATTTGAAGAGAGAAAGACTTTTTTTAAAGGGGGTAAGAAAGGAAAAAAGATACCAACAATGGTAACAGATGTACTAAAAGTACACTACGAAGAAAAAATATTAGCAATGACAATTGAGAGTACAGAAGTAATTAAATAATTTACTGGAAAAAGGGAAAAAGTGCTATAAAGATATAAGAACTATTAAAGATATAAAATACAAAGTTATAAAGATATAATAAAGTCTCACTCACAATACAAACGTCACTAAAGGTGAGAGTAAAACAGTGGCCACATCTATACGATAAGGCACAAACAAGATCTGAGTTATGTTAGGAGACTAGGGTGTGATGGGAAAGGGAAGAACTCGAGTTTCAGTGATTCACGAGTTGGTAGAAGCGTCCAAGTCGGATCCAAGGATCAGATCCGAACCCAAAAGTTGAGGAACGAATGAAAATTGACATCAGATTGAATATTATGTTTTCTTTTACATAGGGAATCTAGACTGGACCCTGTAAAGACAGAAACTTTATATGCACGAAAAGAAGAAGGGGGGGGGGTCTGGTGTTAATTAACCCTACTGTATATGCAGCATCTTTATATTTGTATAAAGTTCTCAGTGGATAAGAGATAATAATGAGAATTTAATAACTAAATTATTAAAATGTAAACAAAATAAAGAATGGTATATGTTGAAAAGATATAAAAGAGAAAGAGTGGGAAAATGGGAGATAAGGGCTTACCAAGAAAAAATTATAACATGGAAAATAAATACAGAAGATTTAGAAAAAGACAAAAAATATGGTATAAAATGTAATGTGGAAATGTTTCTATGTATATCCATGGAAAGAATTAGAATATTGTTCAATGTCAAGATTTTTTTGTGGAGACTTGCTGTAAAGTAATTGCTAGTGAAAGTTAATATGCCTTAAAAAAAAATAAATGAAACAGTATGAAATACTTGCGGAAAGAAGAAACTGCAGAACATCTTTTTTTGAAATGCAAAAGAATTGCAAAGTTATGAAAAATCTTAGGAGAAGCAAATAATTTAGATGGCATAAAGGAAGCAGATGACACAAGCAGTTCCCTATTACATTCTCGAAGACGCACTTACCCGAATACATAAACGCAGACACATCTTCATTGAACCGGGTAAACATCGATCATCCTGAAGCGCAAAATCCGAAACATCGAATCGTCATGGTCGGCCCTTCCGTGGTATAGCTTCGTAAGGTAAGTGTGCGATAGTTATGGACCTTAAGGTTAGGGTGCGGGTTAAGGTAAGTGCATAGATGGTAATGTATGTGAGATTTAGTGTAGGGTTAGATGTAGGATTTTGTTACGTGTATGTGTGTGGATTATTTAGTTTGTTTGGGTATAGCTTGTTAAGCTAAGTGTGCGATAATTACGGACCTTAGGGTTAGGGTGTGGGTTAAGATAAGTGCATAGATGGTAATGTATGTGTGATTTAGTGCAGGGTTAGATGTAGGGTTTTGTTACGAGTATGTGCGCGGATTATTTAGTTTGTTTGGGTACAGCTTGTTAAGGTAATTGTTCGATAGTTACGGACCTTAGGGTTAGGGTGCAGGTTAAGGTAAGTGCATAGATGGTGGTATATGCAAGATGTAGTGTAGGATTACAAGTAGGGTTTAGTTTAGGGTTAGAAGTAGGGTTTTGGTTAGTGTATGTATGTGTTTATTTAGTTTGTTTGGGTAGGTAGTATGTAGCGGGTGGTGGGGTGGGACAACTGTGACGGTTCGAGTTTTTGAATTTCGTGGTTTAGGACGTTTGGTGTATTCGCGGTTCGCGGAATATATGTCGGTGTTTATGTATTCGGTTAATAGGGCATTCGAGCTTTCAATATAGACCCAACATAAGCATAGATATGATTAAATGGGTCTATGTTAAATAAACGAACGATCATAATGTCGAGTACAACATACTCAAAACATTATGATCGTAAGTTCAAAACCTCGAACCTTTAAAAGCCCCAAAAAAACAAAATCGAAAGATTTTGTTTGTTTCACACTTCCCCTACACTAATATACAAAACACACACATACAACCAAAGCATACAAACCCTACACACTCACATCATTCAAACACTAACACACCTACATAAACCCCCCCCCACCTAAATATACTAACTCCGAGATCGCTGTACATTGGGGAAAGGGCAATTTCCCGGTAATCGCAACAAGCGATTACCAGGAAATTGCCCTTTCCCCAATGTACAGCGATCTCAGAGTTGGTATATTAAACTAAGCAGCCTGTCACATAGCCATCCCGAACAGTGTAGCGTGCCTACGTCACACACTACACTGACAGGGATGGCCGACCAAAACATTTCGGAACTCCAAATTTCAGCATTTGGAGTGTCCGATTAAATGAATGAGTGATCAAAAATTGTCGAGTATGTTGTACTCGACATTTTGATCGTTCATGCATTTAACATAGACCCGATTAAATATGGTTCTTATAAAGATAAAAACAAAGATTATGCTGACAAAATGGATAGAAAAATGTTTAATGTTATTAGGACTTGCTAGAAATGTTAAAAAAGATTAGATTTTGATTGTGGAAGCTAGAGTGGGAGTCAGTGAGGGTCAGATAAGAATTAATTGTGTATTCATAGACTTAAAGTGTAAAAGAAATGTGCAAATATATGTAGATATGTAATATATAGAACTTTGTTCATAAGACTATAGACGTAAATAATGTTAATACTTTGTTCTTAAAATAAGGAACCCCTGCTCTTTTTGCCATTGCAGCAAGCTACAGGGTAGGTGCAGTGAGTGGCAAAACAGGATGGAGATGGAGGAACATTTTAAGAGTTGAATGCCAAAAAGAAAAAGTGACATCAAGTGTGGAAAGAATGAGGTGCAGGACAAACATATAATGGCAGCATTTTGTTTGAAAATGATGTTGGATGTACAAATAGTGTGGAAAAGGAAATATTAAACTTTAAGGTTGTAGAAATAAATGAAGACGGATTGGAAATACAGACATTTGTTAATATGATGAACATGGAACAGCCTACAGACGAGAGTGCAGTATTGTGGATTTAGATTGTGCAAAGATGTTTTCCTGATGAATAAAATGTTAGAGAAGAGGGAGAAAAGCTAACCAGTGATTCGAGTGTGAATACTGAAGAGAAGACAGCAGATAAGCGTAAATAAATTATATGCTGCAGTAGTGTCTGGACAGAAAGGGGAAGAAAATAAAGACTAAGGTATGACTTTAAATGACAAACATTTAGTTGTGTGTATTGAAAGTAAAAAAAGATGTGCCTATAGACAGATAGTGTGTATGGGATAATCTGGTAGCCCCTTTAGGAGTAAAGCCTGAGGATGTAAAGGCTTTTACACAGTTTGGACTTAAACATTTTGCAAAATTACGTATGAAGAATATGGTAAAGCTTGAAAATTTGTTGTTGTTTTGATGAAAAAAATAACAAATGTGATCCATGTAACAAATATGTAGCTAAAGGACCAAATTCCTTATTAAGACGGAGTTCAGCTTAAAAATTCTGAAATGACTGCTAATGACTTTAAAACTTTTTTTGAGGACAAATGTTAATCTATATTTGAAGTAAAAACGACTTCTCAAGATAGGAAACACTGGAACAGGGGATGGGAACTGAATGTTTAAGTACAAAAAGTGCTGACATTGTGCATTTATCTTGTGTTATTAATGTAAATGGAAAAAGGAATGCTAAAATATGGGGAACAGCCAAGAATGTGTTTTCACTGTGGTGCAATGGATCATTTGATGTGGGAATACATGAAAAGAAAATATTATCAACATGGTAAGGAAGGACATGTAGAGGATTATGATTGGGTCTCCAGTCATAGCATATACATCATGTGTCTGAAACACAGATGCCAAAAAATTCACTTTAAGAGTGAAGCTCAAGATATGAATCTTGGCATCCATACTGAGAACACATAATATTTCATTGCAATCAGGGATCCAATCATAATTCTTTGTAGTGCATGGAGATTTATCTGCTCCATGTACTACTAATTAGTCAAACGCTAGATTAACAAAAAAAGTGATATGTTGTGCTGACTTTGAAATCCAGTAAAGCAGTAGGGAAGTGGTTGATGTCCTTACATATTCCCTGTATAAGGGAAGCAGTTTAATTCAAAATGCCCTGTGTACTTTAGCAGACAGCAGGCAAAAATAGTAGATGAAAAAAAGCAGTTTTGTTTTCCTGGTTGGCACCGTCTGCCATTAGTGCAAACTCAATGTTAATAGCATCTAGGGGGTGCATAATAAGTTACATACTTAACATAATGTTCTGTCTGTGTTGTCCACTTCCATTCCTCCTCAACTATTGGGTTCAGATCCGATCCTCAGTTCTGATTCGGCTGTTACTATAGCTCGTGTCCACATAAAAGCTCTCACGCTCCTCTCTACCCATAATGTACCAACCCTTAACATACCTCAGATCTTGTTTGCTAGATAAAAAAGTAAGACAATATTAATATAATATCCCTGACAGAAGAAGCCATTATCTGGAACTCAACATAAGGCACAGTGGTGTCCTTACAATCTCTCGTTCTTCCAGACGTCCATAATGACAAAGGATGGGGATTGGTGGGTGGAGAGTTGAGGAAGAATGAAAATGGACAACACAGATGCAACGTTATGGTAAATACATAACTTCTTTATCTGATGTCAATTTTCATTCATTCCTCAACTATTGGGACAAAGTCCCTAGGTATCTGAAATCCTGGGTGGACTCTAAAGAAGGATATTATTGAGCATGGTTGAACCATAGGTTGCTCTTCCCCTCAAAACCAGATCTAGTTTGTAATGAGTAATAAAGGTATGAGGATTAGCCCAAGTTTCAGCTGCACATATATCATCCATAGAATGCCCAGATATAAATACTGACAAAGATCCCATGGATCTAGTTGAGTGGGCTCTCAAAGGTTCTGGTAATGAAATACCCAATTTATTGTAGACAAAAGATATACAGTCAGTAAGCCATCTTGCCAAAGTTGCTTTGGTAACTGATTTACCTATTTTGTAGTCCACAAAGGAGATAGGTAATTGATCCAATCTTCTATTTTCTTTTGTTCTATGTAAGCAAAAACGTAATTGTCTACGAGCATCTAACAAGTGCAATATGTATTCTCCCTTGTTGTCAACTTTTGGAAAAAAGACAGGCAGATTAATGGACTGTCTGATATTGGATTCTGACACCACCTTAGGAAGGAAGGAAGTAAGGGTTGGTTGATAATGTTACCGTATCTCTATGAAAAATCAAGTAAGGAGGTTTAGAAGACAATGCTTGAAGTTCAGAAATTCTTCTGGCTGATGTAATGGCCACTAGAAAGATCATTTTTCAGGTCAAAAATTTAAGATCACATTTTGCTCCTGGTTCAAAGTGGGCATGAACTAAGGCCTACAGTATTAGATTAAGTCCTATGGTGTAGTGTCTTTATAATGTGGTTTCAGTAAAAAGAGTACCTCTTAAGAAGGCCTTACAAAGCTTAGACAAAGAAAGGGAAGAATTCTCAAATCCAATATGTTAGTTAGAGATTGCTGCCTGCTAACTGAACTCTAATGGTTGAGGAGCTAACTCCTTCACTGAAAACTGTCACCAAGAACTCATGGACAGTTTGTACGGGGGCTGAAAAAGGGTCAATCTGTTTCTGATGTACCCCAAAAAATTTATCTTTTCCATTTACTTCTGTAAAGCTTCCTCACAGAAGCTTTATGGGAAGATAAAAGTATGTAACAGACAAGGGAAAAGAGCATAGGTTGTCTGGCTATTAAAGGAAATGGAGAAACCATGCTGTCAGCTTTAGGTTTGAAACATCTGGGTGAATCATGCCTGTCAGGTGAAACAGAAGGTCTGGAATTGGATCCAGAATCCAAGGTGGATAAAGTAGATGAGGCGAAAGAAAGGGGAACCAAATTTGTTGAGGCCAGTAAGGCACAATGAGGATGACTTTGCTCTTCAATTTGGCAGCTTTCTGCAGAAATTTGGGGATCAAGGGAGTGGGGAAATAAGCACAGAAGAGACTGGGGGGTCAATTGTGGGGTAGACCGTCCCTCTGTGATTTCCCCTGGTGGAGAGATTAGGACAAAGAAGCTTCTGCACTTGTTGTTTAGGGGAGAAGCAAACAGATCGTAGCAAGGTTGGCCCCATTGACTGAAAATCATTTCTGCCACTTTCATGTTGAGACACCACTTGTGAGCTAACAGAATGGAACTGTTCAATCTGTCTGCTATCACGTTGGACTTCCCGGAATATACACTGCATTCTGAAAGCAGCTGGATGAGATCGTCCACTGTCACTCCCTGAGTGCTTCTCAACACAAGGAGTAACATCTGGTTCCCCCTTGTTTATTGATGTACCAAACTACCGACATATTCCTCTGAATCACAACTATCCAGAAAGGGAGAGCGTCTTGGAAGGCCTGCAACATTAAGAGCATTGCTCTCGTCTCCAGGACATTGCTATGCATATTGGCCTCTTTCAAGGACCAAGTGCCTTGGACTATTTTTCCCTGGAAGTGCCTCCCCACCCAATTTACGATACATCTGTGGTCACTATGGCCTTGCATTGAGGGAGAATGAAAGCACAGCCTTATAGAACCTGATATGATCAAATCCACCACCAAAGGTATTTCTTACATGTCTGAGTGATTCTTATTTGGACTGACATTTGTTGAAAAGAATCGATCATTGTGTTCCTAGCATCCACTGAAGAATTGTCATATAAAATCTTGCAAGGAGAACTAAAAATATGGCAGCTAACTTTCACCCCAAGGCTTGACAAATCAACTTGGCTGAAAATGTTTTCTTGACCTGGAATTTTGTAGTTTGTTCTTTTACTAGAGGAAGCAAACCTGTTACTGATACCATGTTGAAAACTGTTCTTATAAACTCCAGTATTTGAAAAGGTTCTAACTGAGATTTGTTGTAACTTATTGTAATCCCTAGAAGGCAGGAAGTTTAGAGTACCTGATCTATCGCTCTTATGAGTAGATGCCTGGTCAGAGAGGTGATGAACCAGTCATCTAGAATTCAGAAACACCTGGAATCCCTGCAGTCTCAAGTGAGCTGCTACCACTGCCACAATTCTGGTGAACATCTTAGGGGCTGTGATGAGGCCAATGGGTAGGGCTCTAAACTGGTAATGACTGGCTCCCAGCCAGAAGCGCAAGTACCTTCTGGACTGTTCATTTTTATGTGATAGCACATGCCTTGAAGGTCTGTCGAGTACATCCAGTTCTCCTTGCCCAAAAATGGCAAAATGGACTGAAACATGACCATCAGAAACTTTGTGTGTCGAACTGATTTGTTCCAAGTTGCTGAGATCCAAAATTGGTCTTGAGCCCCCTATTTTCTTTGGCACTAAAAAGAATCTTAAGTAAGTTCCGGATTCTGTCAGGTCTGGTGGGACCTCTTGGATGACTCTTTTTTTTCTAGCAGCTTTTGTATTTCTAGTGCTGCTGTTTTCCTCTGATTGGGTAGAACATCAGGAAACTTGCGTGAGGATGGAGGTGGAAAGAAAAGGGGGAAATATATAACTTCTGGAGATGATTTTCTGCACCCACTTATCTTTTGCGACATCAATCCTGCCTCTCTAATGCAGGGATAAATGACCCACGATTGTTTCCAGAGGGGCACAACTGGACTTCCTTTTAGGAGCGTTGACAGGGTTTGCCAGAGAAAGAATCTCTAGACCCTTAGTTTTGCAAGCTACCTCGGTCGTGTGGGCAGCATCTCCCATTTGAGCTCACCCCTCTGCCTCTGGGGGAGCTGTCTCATGTGGATTTTGGAAAAGACCCTGAGATTTTCTGAACCACATCTTTATTCCTCCTTGAGGGGTCAAAAAATATACCCCCACAGTGGAGAGAGTCATTCCATCTTTTTCACACCTGGAGAGTGTGTCCTTCACTTTGGGGCTGAATAAAGAGGTTTCGTCAAAGGGGCACTGATGAAAGAGGATGTGAAGGGCTTTGCAAAGTCACACAAGCACATCCTGGCATGCCTCCTAATGGAAATGCCTGAACACGCTACACTTGAGGTACCCTCCACTGCATGAGAGATAAGCCTCATGGACAAATTTGAAATGGACTGTAGGGTAGCCAAATATGAGGCCACAGAAGCCTGAGTCTCAGCAGTTGTAGTCCCTGAAAAAGAGTTCACAGTTCTTTTATCAAATCTCTTTGCAACCTAGTGAAATGTGCCAAGTAGTTCAGTGACCTAAGAGAGAAGGTCACTAAAAGTACACGTTTCACAAATCTGGACAGTGGAACTTTGTTCCTCGAGTTCCTTATTAGTGGCTGGCGGGTCTATATTATGTTACTGAAAAAAACAAGCCAGCGAATGTCTGTTTGCCGAACAATAAACAGCGAACTGTCAGTTCTGCATACGGCCACTTAGCAAATTTATTCCTTGGGGGAAAAATTGCTTGGCTAACCAAAAACAAGATATTATTTCAAACCCTTCAAAGTGGGGTGCTTCACCCCCCACACCCCCCTAACTAAATATACCAACTTCGAGATCACACTACAGTGGGGAAAAGGGCAAATTCTTGACAATGGCCAAGCGATTTTTCCCCTAGGAAAAGATTTGCTGAAGTGGCCATTCACAGAAATGACAGTTCACTGTTTATTGGTCAGTGAACAGGCATTCACTTACTAGGTTTTTGGATAATATAGACCCACTGGCGCTATGACCATGGCATCCACAGGTACTCCCTTATTCCAAAAGGTACAGTTGTGTACACTTACCATAAATGTTGATGTCTGAGTGTATTCACTGTTGCAGACATCACATTTGGGTTACCCCTGCCAGGGTAGCCCGCGGCCAGCCCGAATACCAGAGACTTAGTATTTCTGCGCCGGTTGCTTTTGCTTGAGGACTGACGACAAGTCGTCAGTAGTATAAAGTAAGGCAGCCGACACCATTACATCAGTTTTTCTTGCCCTAACCTGTCAGGAGCCCACAACTAGGAGGCCAGGGTCTGGTGGAATCAACTCCACCAGTGGAAAATAAATACCAATATGTCCCTTGAAAGGAAAGGAGAACAACAAGTTAGACTGGTAATAAAAGGAGAAGAGAAGAAAGGGGGATGGAGGGGGGGGAGGACCAGGGCTGCAACAGTGAATACACTCGAACATCTACATTTATGGTAAGTGTACACAACTGTACTATGTTCTTCGTGTTTCAGTGTTGCAGTCATCACATTTGGATTGATTCCCAAAGCTGAGGAAAAGGGTGGAAGCCATCAAAGAAACTAGGGGCTGGCTAGGATGCCCTGGAAGACTGCATAGGCAAACCCTGCTTTAGATTTGGAAAAGAGAGGCAGGTGGTAATGCTTGGTAAAAGTGTGAACAGATGTCCAGGTTGCAGCCTTCAAGTGTCCCTGGTGGGGACTCCTCTGAGGAAAGCCGCAGAGGTAGAGGGTGACCTGGTGGAGTGTGTCCTGACCCCCTTGGGGAGAGGCTTTCCATGCTGTTTGTAGCAGAAATGGATGCAGTGTGCTATCCATTTGGAAATGGTTTGTTTGGAGATGGCTTTGCCTTCTGCTCCTGTAGCAAAGCTAACCAACAATTGATCAGACTTTGTGAAGGATTTAGTCCTGTCTAGATATAATCTGAGCTGCCTGTGCACATCTAGAGAGTGAAGAATACTTTCCCCCTCGTTCTGGGGGTTAGGAAAAAAGGTGGGCAAATGAATGGATTGGTTGAGAACCACACTAGACACCGCCTTGGGCATGAAGGAAGGGTAAGTTCTGAGGATACCCTGTTTGCATGAAAGATGATGAAGGGTTCCACAACCATGAGTGCTTGCAGCTCAGAGGCTCTTCTGGCTGAAGTGATGGCCAGAAGGAATGCTGTCTTCCAAGAGAGAAATTTTAGCTCTGCAGAAAAGGCTGGTTCAAAAGGGGGTAGGGTGAGCTTTTCCAAAACAAAGTTAAGGTCCCAAGCTGGGGTTGGCGCACTTCTGGGTGGCCTCAAGTTGCTAACTCATCTCAGGAACTGCTTGATCAAAGGCTGTGAGAAAAGGAGCTGCTCAGTGTGAAAATGAGCAGAAATAGCACAGGCATGATTTTTTATACAGGAGAAAGAGAAGTCACTGTGTAGTAGGTCAGCTAAGTAATCCAGGATGAGAGGGAGGGAGGGCTATGCCGTATTGGCTCCCTTAGCCTGGACCAGGTGCAGAACCATTTTCATTTATCAGCATCAGACTTTCTGGTGCTAGGATGTCTGGCCTCACGGATAACATCCAGTACCTGTTTACTGAGGTTGGCAGACATGTTGGGTGTTAGGGAATAAGCCAAGCTGCCAAATTGAGTATCTGTAATTGGGGATGCAAAAACTCCCCTTCCCTGTGGGTCAGGAGGTTTGGAATCTGAAGAAGATGCCATGGGGGTAGCGAGGACAGGCTGCGCAGCAAGGGGTACCAGTGCTGCCGGGGCCAGTCTGGAGCTATGAGAATGGTCCTTGGTTTTTCTTCCCTTATTTTGAGCAGTACCCTGGGGATGAGAAGTAGGGGAGGAAAGGCATAGACCGATAGACTGACCCAGGGGAAGGACAGAGCATCCACTTTCCAAGCCATGCAGTGATGCTCCCTGGTGTAGAATTTGCTGAGCTGATGGTTGGTGTGGGAGGCAAAGAGGTTGACCTTCGGGGTTCCCCATTTCTGTGTTATTAGGGTGAAGGTACTTCTGTTGGGTTGCCACTTGTGTGATTCCAGAAGATTTCTGCTTAAATGGTCTGCCAGAGAGTTGAGAGAGCCTGGTAGGAATTCTGCTAACAGGTGTAGTTGCATGGCAGAGGCTGTGTGCCAAAGGGTCATGGGCAGCCTGCATAGACGGTTGGAGTAAGTCCCTCCCTGCTTGTTGATGTACCACATCACAGTGGTGTTATCTGTTTTAATCAGGAGAGCCCTGGAGAGAGAAGGGGCTTAAAAGCTATCAAGGCTTGCTGCACAGCCATCATCTCTTTTTGACTGACGTGCAGGGGAATTTGCTGTGGGCTCCATTGACCCTGAATGCACCTGCCAACCAGGTGTGCACCCCAAGAGTAGTGTGGTGCATCTGTGGTGAGGGTCTGGGCAGAGTGGGGTGGGGAGAAAGGCATCCCCTTGTTGTGGGAGCATGCTGCTGCTCGCCAAAGAAAATCTTTTCTGAGGCAAGGAATTATAGGTAGAAGAGTTTCCAGGTCTTGAGAGTGTTGGCACCCAAAGGCTCTTTAGTTAGCATTGAAGTTTCCTCATATGCAGTCTGGCATATGGAATGAGTAGTATGCAAGATGCCATGAATCCCAGAATTTGCAGGAATTTCCTTGCAGTTAGCTGGAGCATGGTGGCTAGTTGACAGAAGTAGGCCGTCAGGACAATTTGCTTCTCTGGAGTACAGTATGCCATCTGGGAAGCTGTGTCCAGACTTGCTCCCAGGAAAATTAACCTTTGTGTGGGCACCTGTTTGGATTTATTTTTGTTGATTGTGTACCCTAGGGAGGTTAGTAGGGTCTTTTAGATCTAGGATGGCTAGCCAAGCATCCTTGGACAGCATGGGTAGCAACTGCTGGAGTGTGAGCATTTTAAATTTTGGGATCACCAGGAGGTTGTTTAGAATGGCTAGATCAAGGATGGGGTGCCAGGTGCCCTCTTTTCTGGGCATCAGAAAAAGTCTGGAGTAGAAACCTTGGCCTATCTGTTCTGCAGGAACGTGCTCTACTGCCCTCATAGAGAGCAGGGAAACGATTTGCTTTTGAGCCTCTGCCCACTGATTTGGTGGTAGATCTGGGAACCCTTTTAGGGTTGGAAGTGTGTGGAAGGAAAACTTGTATCCCTGAGACAGGATGTTTAGAACCTAGTGGTCCTTAGTAATGGTGGCCCAGGTGCTTGAGTGGAAGGAGAGTTTTCCTCCTAGGGGTAAGTGAAGGTGGGCAGAGTGAGGGGATGAAGGTGGAGTCATTGTGAGTTTTTACCATAAGGGGGTGACTTAGAACTCCCTTGTTTTGAAGTGGAGGTAGTCCACTGCTTAGATCTCTGCATTCCCTGGGGCTGCTGTCAGGGGCGTCTGCTTCCATGGGGCCAAGGCTGGGCTGGTTTACTGGGAGCAGGAAAGGGCCAGTGCTTGGAGGGACAATGCCTGCTGAACCTAGGGGGTGGACCTGCAAGAAATCTTTAACTGTTTGCACAGATTTTGCTTTTTCTTCCATCTTTTTTAAGACCCCTTCTGCCTTAGTGCCAAATAAGTTATCTTTCTGCAAGGGGACAACCAACAATTTAGATTTGACATGATCTGGCAGGGGCTGTTCCTTAAGCCACGCATGCCTTCTAATGACACATCCAGTGACTGCTGCCCTGCAAGAAGCTTCTAGGGTGTCAAAACCACAGTGCAAGGTGTGTTTAGTTACTTGACTTGCAGAATGCATTAACTCTTGTAAATCTTTAGATTCTGCCCAAGCAGGAAAGGAAGACATTTTTTGTTTAAGGAGTTCTAAGGTATGTTGCTGAAATTTCAGCATATGGAACTGACAATTTAGTGCCCTGATAGCAAAAGTAGCTGAGGTGTACACTTTCTTACCCCATCTATCCAATACTTGGGAATCCCTGTCCAAGGGGGTGGGATTCTTAGAAGAAGTTGCTTTAATTCCCTTTGGCCCTTGAGAAATTACCTCAGGGTCAGCTGTAGGAATTTTAAATAGATATTTGTGTGAGTCAGGGACTCTGCAATACCTGTCTGGTTTTCTGGGAGCAGGAGGAAAGGCGTCAGGAGTCAAGATGGATTTGAGGAAAACATCCTCCACAACATCCAGGACTGGGGGGATGGCCAAAGGTCTGTGTTGTGGAAAATCTAGAAATTCTATGAGTCTCTTTTTGGACTGAGGGTAGTCCTGACTCTCCCATTGGAAGTGCTCCCTTAAGGTATGCAGGGTTTCCCCAAAGAAAAAATCCTCTGGGGGAGAGGCTGAAGGAATGGAATCCTCTGCATCAGAATCCTCATAAGTGGAGAGGGGTTGCAAGTCTTTATATTCGGATGCATCAGATTCATCTGATTCTTGGTCAGACAAAACTTTTAGTTATGTACTTACCATAACTTTAGATGTTTGGGATCCATCTCGCCTACATTCTGTACTGATGGGTTCAGAGCCGATCCTCGGCTCCGACTCGGCACGCTAATGCTATAGAGCGAAGTCTCTTATTGGCTGAGCTATTCTATATCCCAGGATGCACCACCACTACTTCCCCAGATCTTGTTTGTCCGCACTCATGCACACACACATAACTGTTTATATAACATTGCCAGATGTTTCAAGATGAAACGATAGTACTCGGACCGTCCGGTCTCTTCTGATCTCCAAGGCAGGGGGAAGGAGGGTGGGTTATTAGGAATGTAGGCGAGATGGATCCCAAACATCTAAAGTTATGGTAAGTACATAACTAAAAGATGTTATGTGATCCTATCTCGCCTACATTCTGTACTGATGGGACAGCGTCCCTAGCACCTGATTCCTGGGTGGCTCACTGGAAAACACTCCTGAGAACTGTGGAACCAAATGAAGCTCACCCCCGAGATGCCATATCCAATTTCTAGTGGGAAATGAAGGTGTGCGGAGAAGACCACGTAGCCGCAGCACAAATGTTGCTAATGGCAAGCTTAGAATGGAATGCTATTGAAGTAGCCATAGCTCTTGTAGAGTGAGCTTTGACAGAGGTTGTAAGCTCTTTATTAGAAGAGGAATAAGCCTGACTAATACAGTCCCTGATCCACTTGGCTATAGTGACCTTTGTGATGGCTTTGCCCCATTTATTGTCCGAAAAGGACACAAACAATTGGTCTGTTTTCCGTGTTTGTTGGGTCCTATCTAAATAAAAGCGCAATTGCCTGTGAACATCCAATGTGTGGAAGATGTATTCCGCTTTGTTTGAGTACTTTGGGAAGAAAACTGGAATTTCTAATGACTGTTGCAGGCAAAAACTGGAACAAACTTTAGGGACAAAGGATGGGTTAGGCCTGAGGGATACTCTATCTTTGTGAAAAAACAGGTATGGTGGTTTGACAGATAGAGCTTGAAGCTCTGAAACCCTTCTGGCTGAAGTAATCGCGACCAGAAAGGCAGTTTTCCAAGAAAGAAATTTCAAATCACAGGTTGCTGCCGGTTCGAAGGGGGAGGAGGTTAAGGCACGTAATACCACATCGAGATCCCACGGAGGAGCAGGATGAGAAATCGGAGGTCGTAAAAGTGCAGCACTTTTTATGAAGGTTTTATACAATCTGTTGCTCATCAAAGGTGGGTTTATAGATTCATGAAAATTGGAAATAGCTGCCAATTGGACCTTGATGGTAGAGACTGAAGAACCTTGATTGAATAGGGAAGTTAGAAACTTCAGGACTTCTGACACCGGGACAGTGATGGGATCTAGACCCCGGAGTTGAGCCCAAATAGCAAATCTCTTCCATTTGCTAGTATACAATTTCCTAGTGGCAGACTTGTGGGCCGAGGATAAGATACGTATGACTTCCTGGTCTAAAGTATGATTCCTGACTATAGTCGGAAGAGGAGGAGCCAAGCTGTTAACTTCAAAGAGTGAAGGGACTGATGGAGTTGTCCCGACTGGTGAATTAATAGGTCCGGGATCTGATCCAGGAACCATGGACTGTCCAGTGCATACTTCCGAAGATAGGGAAACCATACCTGACGAGGCCAGTAAGGGGCAACTAAAATCATTTTGCTCCCTAAGTGAGTCGCCTTTTGGATCACTCTGGGAAGGAGGGGAACCGGAGGGAAGGCGTATAGCAAGCCGGTGGGCCAAGGATGGGCTAAGGCGTCCATGGGAATCTCCCCCGGAGCTGGAGTGAGAGAGAAGAATTTTCTGCACTTCGCGTTCAGCGGGGTTGCGAAAAGGTCGCAACAAGGAGTTCCCCATCTTCTGAAGATCTGAGTTGCCACTGCATCGTTCAGAGACCACTCGTGAGGAGAGAGAATAGTTCTGCTTAGTCTGTCGGCTATCACGTTGGATCTCCCAGGGATATGAGTCGCTACCAGAAAACGTCTGGTCGCCACTGCCCATTCCCAAACTCTCATGGCCTCTCTGCAAAGGGGGTAGGATCTGGTCCCTCCCTGCTTGTTCAGATACCAGACTACTGACATGTTGTCGGACTGAATGGCAATTACGCCCTGAGGGAGGTAATCGTGGAGGGCTTGTAGAGATAGAAGCACCGCCCTCATTTCTAGAATGTTGATGTGAAGGAGACTCGTCGGAATGCCAATTGCCTTGGACTGACCTGCCCAGGTAATGCCCCCCCCACCCCGTCTGGGAGGCGTCCGTTGTCAATGTGGCCATAGGAGGAGGTGGAATGAAGGGTCGTCCCTGATCCAGATTGGAGGACACCAGCCACCAGCGAAGGTCCCGTTTGCAGGTTTCTGTGATCCGTATGAGGTGACTGAGAGGGAGATCCTGAAAGGACCACTGGGTCGATAGGAGCCACTGGAGAATTCTCATATGCAATCTTGCTAAGGGGACTAGGAGAACAGTGGCCGGCATGGAGCCTAATAGCTGCAGGACCATCCTGGCTGGGGCTTTGGATTTGAGAAGCAAGGCTCGGACTTGAGCCTGTATAGTCTGTATCCTTTCTGTAGGAAGATAGACCCGCATTTGGTATGAGTCTATCTCTACTCCAATGAACCTTATGCGCTGAGATGGCAGCAACACAGACTTTGGCCAATTGAAGGTGATTCCAAGTGAAGTGCCTAGTGATATGGTGGCTGCTAGGTTCTGCAATAGTAGACGCCTGGAGGTGGCAGTTAGGAGACAGTCGTCCAGATACGGAAACATCTGGAATCCTAGACTCCTCAGGTGAGCAGTCATGACCGCCAAACATTTGGTGAACACCCTGGGGGCTGTGGTGAGACCAAAGGGCAGTGCACAGAACTGAAAATGACTGTCTCCCAGGCTGAAGCGCAAATGTCTCCTGGACGCCTGATCTATCAGGATGTGATAATAGGTGTCCTTGAGATCTATGGAGCACATCCAAACACCTTTCTCCAGCAGTGGGAGAATGGATTGTAAGGTGACCATTCGGAACTTGGACTTCTTGACTGATCGATTTAGGTTGCTGAGATCCAAAATGGGCCTCAAGTCCCCGGTCTTTTTTGGCACCAAAAAGAATTTTGAGTAAGTCCCTAATCTGATCTGGTCTGCGGGGACCGGTTGGATGACTCCTTTTTGAAGCAGCTTTGAGATTTCGAAGGCTGCGATTTCCCGTTGACTGGTTGGTGGTTCCGGGATTTTCCTGGACGGCGGAGGGTGGTGAGAAAAGGGGATGGCGTAACCTCTGGCGATGATTCGAAGCACCCATCGGTCCCGAGTGATACCCTCCCAGGCTTTTAGGTGCCTCGAAAAACGACCCCCGACTGGCTCCAGAGCTGCACAGTCGGGCAATCCTTCAGGGATTGTGGAAGGCTGAAGAGCCACGAAAGGACTCGCGGTCTCCAGTGTTGCGGGGGCCTCTGCCGCCTCGGGGACGGTGTCTTCCAGAAAAATTTCCCCCTCCTCTGCCTCTAGAAGGGGGATCATCCTGCTGCGAGGGATAAGACTTCTGGGATTTACGGAACCACATTTTCCCTCCTCTTTTAGCCTTGGGGTAAGGCCAAAAGGGAGTGGAAAACCGTGCCCCTACGGCAGTCAAAGTCTTACCTTCTTGCTCACAGCAGGTCAATGTGTCCTTTACCTTGGGTCCAAACAAAGAGGACCCATCAAAGGGAGCGTCGGCAAAGGAAGACTTAAAGGCTTCCGCAAAATGACACAGGCGGAGCCAGGCTTGCCTCCGTAGAGCAACACCAGTACCCGCCGCTCTACTCGCCCCCTCGGCTGCATACGAAATGAGCCTTATGGACGAGTTTGATATCGATGACAGAGTAGCCAACTGAGAGCCAACCGTTTGGGCCAGCTGCTCAGGTAGGTTACCCAAGAGGGTATCTGAAAGCTCCTTGACCAGATCCCTCTGAAGTCTAGTGAAGTGCGTCAAATACTTCAGGGACCTTAAGGTAAAGGCCGCTGAACTGAGGGTGCGCTTCCCGTACTGGTCCATGCTCCTAGACTCCTTATTAGGAGGACGGACGGACGTCGAAGCCTCTGCTACATCTTGTTGGGTAGCAGATGCTACCACCAGGGCATCTACAGCCACACCTTTGGTCAAAAACTCCTTCTCTGGAGGTGCTGATAAGAATTTATTTGGGCAAGCCGGCACCGGTTCCACAGAGTCTGGATGCTCCCACGCCCTTCGACAGATCAAATCTAGGAGCTCGCCGAAGGGCGGAGACACCCAGGAGGTGGAGGGCTGAGCCCCGAAGGCCTTGAGGAACACCGACTCGTCAGCGGAAGGGGGTTTGGAATGCCAGCCGCCTCGTTGTTTGAGGGCTTCCAAGATGTCTGCAAAGGAGACATCATCCGAGGACGACTTATGGGACCCCTCCGCATCATCAAGATCGGTGTCCGACGTGAGCGACTCATCGGGGGAGTCGACGTGCTTCCTCTTGCACAGTCTTTTCCTTGGGGGTTCCTCCGAAGAAGCTTCAGAGGGACCTCCAGGAGGGGGGGAAACCCCACTGGGGGTGACCTCAGGCCCCGGGGCTCCGCTGTCTAGCAACAGAGGGACTAGAAAAGACCCAGTCTCCGTGTGTAGGGAAGGTGCCGGTGAGACCGTGGAGGTAGCCAAAGAAGATTTGGCCAAAGCACTCCTCATGGCCCTGAAGGCCGGACCGCCAGAGTCCTGGGAAGGTCCAACCCCCGGGGCCACAACAGTAGACGGCACCCCCGCAGCCGACGCACCGAGAGGAAGGCTCGGAACCGAAAACATCGGTCCCGAAGCGTCACCCCCGGGGCCGACCGAGGAGGTCCGTGTACCGAACTCCGACCCAAAAGCCGGGGTTGGAGTAAGGGTCGGAGCCTACCCGAAAACCTCCATCGGCTCCACCAGCACTGGCTCCAATGGTGCCGAGGCTTTTGGAGGAGGAACCAGAACTACAGGGTGGGCCATCGGCTCCGAAGCCGATTGGGCTGGAGCCGAAACTAATTTCTGGAATACAGGAGACTGAAACAGCCTTTGGAGCACCCTGTCGATGTCCGAATCTGACATCTTGGAAGATCGGGAGGAGACCGACCGGGTCCGAGCAGACTTCTCCATCGGCTCCGAAGGTCTGGGGGACCGGCTCTGAATAGACTCGATCAATATCGGTGCCGAGGGAGATTCCATAGCAATTTCCCTCGGTGCCAAAGAGGGCTTCGGCGCCGAAGGGGAAGAGTCTGAGCCGGCAACCCTCATCGGCTCCAAAATCAGTGGAGCCGATGAAGGTGACCCGCCTCTCGAAGCCCCAGCCATCGGCTCCGAAACTAGAGGGGTCGAGGCTGGAGGCATCGAGGCAGACCGTTCTGCCCTCGGCTCCGAAGTCCGTGGAGCCGATGGAGAAGCCTGCCTAGATTTCTTAGTGGTCGGTTCCGACGGGCTGGTCGGAGCCGACGATTTCTTTTTCTTAGCTGGAGAAGAAGATAAGGCCTCTTCGAAGGAGGGTTTGATAAGCCCTTTTAAGATCAATTTATTTTTCCTCTCTTGGAGGACCCGAGAGGAAAAAGCGTGACACACGCTGCAAGACTCCTGAAGGTGTTTGGCGCCTAAACAGTACACGCATAAGGAGTGATCGTCCATGATGAACATTTTGTAGTTGCATCTTGTACATTTTTTAAATCCTGAGGGTCTATGCTCCTTAGACATAATGCTTGTAGACACTATTCAGTTTGTCAGAGAAAAAACACTATGGAACTCAGTACCAATGGTTTACACAACAAAAAATTCCTTTTTTTTTTTAAACAAGAGAGGTGAAAGCCCAAGAAAAAATTACACGAATGACAAACACACCAACAGGAGGGCCAAGAACCCTCTAACTGAAACAGGTACTTGACCTCTCCGAAACAACAAGAAGACTCACTAAAGAACGAGGGGAAGGCCCCTCTAACTTAAACAGAAACCTTTCCCTGTCCAGTCACAAAATTTTTACTACAAAATTTCCACAAAAACACAATTATACACAACGATAGCTGTTAAAACAGCTTTTGGGTTAAGATTAAAGAAATTCCTGACAGAAAAAACTCTCAGAAAAAAGCACTTAGCTCAGCCAAGTTCGAGACCACGTCCTAGCTTGTAAGCGGCAAATGAGATCTGGGAAAGTAGTGGTGGTGCATCCTGGGATATAGAATAGCTCAGCCAATAAGAGACTTCGCTCTATAGCATAGCGTGCCGAGTCGGAGCCGAGGATCGGCTCCGAACTCATCAGTACAGAATGTAAGCGAGATAGGATCACATAACATCTACAAGGGACAGATCTCTTTTCCTTTTGGAGGGGGTAGCTTGGCTTCCCCTGATCAGCATGATAAGGTCTTCCGCCATTTTGAGCATTTGAGACTGAGGCAGCATAGCAGGTGTCTGAGAGTGGGTCGTTGGTTTCTTGGGTATGGTTCGTACCCGAACCCTAAGAAACTCAGTAGTTTTAGAAAGAATGGTAGTCATGAAAGAAGATATATCACAAAGCTCCTCATTAGCACTCTTCAAGAAAAATCTTGATGATTGGATGGGAAATAGGAAATTCACCCCGGGGATCAATTCTGTGGCTCTGCTTGACAGGGGCACAGGAAAATAATTTTCTTGGGTGGCGAAAGCCAGGGTACCTTTCTGGCTAGTCTTATATAGGCCCTAGGGCCAATAGCCTAGTGCCTACCTATGAACCTACCTATGAACCTATGAAGACGTCGATTTGTGTCGAGATTGGGTATCCAAGGTTGAGAAGACTGCAGGACCCTTAGTCAAAGAAGAGTTTTGCGGCATACCGGACTCTGAAAGGGTCTCGGAAGCGGCCTGTGAATCAGCAGAAGCAGGCATTAGGGGCTGTGAAACCGCCTCACTGAGGACCGGAGAACTGATGACTAGCTTAACGGAAGCGTTGTCAGTAGGTTTGGACCTGTGCAGTCTGTCTCTGTCTTTATCTTTATGTTTTTTCGGAAGATCTGCTGTCGGATTGCTTATGGAAGCCATATCAGAATTTAAGGACTGTAAGCGAAAATATCTGGCTACAATAAAGGCGTGATGACAGATAGTTCTGGCGTTGAACAAAGCACAAAAGCGACAACTAGGGATGTCGTGGTCTGGGCCTAAACAACTGACGCAGTAAGAATGGAAAGTCTCGGTGTGGTATTTGTCTTCCACAGGCGAGACAATTATTAACTTTTTCTGACACTGGTTAGTGCAAGAAAAAAGGATCCCCAACTGGATACTTAGATTTAGAAGACTTCAACTTCAATTCGGTAGATGAAACTCAGGTAGCGGCCGACCGAGAACTGCTTCTGCTTCTGGCTCCACGGCAAGAAAGACTGATGTAATGGCATCGATTGCCTTACTTTGTACTACTGATGACCTGACATCAGTCCTCAAGTGACAGCAACTGACGCAGAAATACTAAGTCTCTGGTATTTGGGCCGTTCGAGAGATACCCTGGCAGGGATAACCCAAATGTGATGACTGCAACAGTGAAACACGAAGAACATCTCCCTTCCTGCCGTTGGTGCCAGAATCCAATCCAGTCTTTTGGGGATAGGTTCAACTGAGTCAGGTTTCTTCCATGCCTGCTTAGAAAGCAAATCAATGAGGTCATCAGTGGGCGCAGTAACCTAGGAGGTAGATGGGCTAGTTCCAAACTCCTCCAGGAATACCGATTCCTCCAGAGAAGGACTGTGGGAGGGCCAACCACCCCTTTAAGGATCTCTAGAATGTCTCCAAATGAGATGTCTTCTGGTGGTGATCCTGGGGATCCTTCACCTTCATCAAAATTGGTATCTTCAGTGATAGATTCCTGTAGGGACTCTAAGTGCCTCCTTTTGCACTTTCTTTTCCAAGGTTTTCTGGAGAAGTATCAGAAAAGATGGCGATACCCTGCTTGGTAGCCTGGAGAGGTTGGGCTGACTGTCCCTGTGGAGTCGAATGTTAAGGCTCAAGGTGCAGAGACACATGAGATCCTGAAAGGAGATCTGAGGGGGAGAGACCGTCTGTCCAGCCGAAGCACAGAACACTCTCTCCACTACCTCAAAAGCAGAATGTCCTGGGGAGAAGGAAGCCAACAGAGCCAAGAAGCCACGCTTCTGCCCCATCGACTTTGTCTGCTTTGAGGGCATTCCACCCAAGGCAAAGGTAGGAGCTGAGCTGTCCAAACCCAAGGCTCCAAGGGGCGGAGACATCTCTAATAACTTTGGAATTGACTCCAATACTTCGGATCTGGCCAGAAGCTACTGTTCCAAGAGTTATCTGGCCCCAAACTTGTCAGAGCCAGAGCACTCTAGAGAAATACCTGGATGCGAAGATATAATTATCCTCAGATCCTAGCCAGTTTTGGCAAAATCGGATCCATGGACTCAGACTGTCAGATCGGAGAAGGAGCCAATAGTGGAGGAGTAGAGCAGACCAAGGCTTTCTGACCCAAAGTTGTAGTAGGAGGGAGAACCACCATCTGTATCTGTGCCAAGAGAAATCTCCTCATCATCCTATCCACATTGACATTGGTAAGACTCCTGGAAAAACAAGAGGAGGCTACGGATGGAGATTTTGAACACAGTCTTTCCAAAAATGGTGATGGGACCCTAGACAGCACCAGATCAATGGTTGGTGAATACTGAGCTCTCAGAAAGAGCTTTGGATCCGACGAACTTGGATCTGAAAAGCTTTTTGGAAATAAGGAAGCTTTCAGATCTGACCTATGTTTCTTTTTTTGGAGGTTCACGTGACGACACAGTGGAAGATCCAGAACGTCTAGGGGATTTTTTTTTAAGTTTTCTTAGATGAAATTTTAGAGTGTTGAGCCCCAGTAATTGCTTCCAAAAAAGCAGTAGGTAATAAACTTTTTAAGATTAGCTTATTTTTATGATCTGCTATAGCTCTCGGGTTGAAATTTTTACAGATAGAACAATCTATGTTCAGGTGATCAAGGCCCAGACAATATACACAGAGTTCGCGTGCATTTGACAGCAGAAGCTTATGACCACACTTCTTACACTTTTTAAACCTTGAAGGGCCTTTTTCAGATATTTTCTGAAGAAAATAAGAAAAAAAAGGATAAGAAGAAAAAAGATAAGCTAAAGGAGGAAAAGGGAGGAAAACAGTACTAACAATGGTGCTCAAGAGTACACCAAAAGTGTACTGAGAAAAGTCAAAAAGATAAGATGGGGAAAAATTATACAAAATTACCAGCAATGGTATATAAAATGGATACACTAAGTTTAAGAATAAAAGTAGACAGAAAAAACAAAAACAGGAAAAAATATCACTTACCTGGAAAAAATACTGAAAAAATAATAAAAGGTTATGTGAATTTAACTGAAGAAGTAGTACAAAATGATGAGATAGTTCCTGCTGATAAAGGGGGTAGCAACATCTGTGTAGGGAATATTATATGCCTGAGGTACAAAATCAATTCAAATTTTTGAGTTAGGAAGATGGGGAAGTGGAAGAGAGTGAGAAGGAAGGCGATAAGGGCCAATCACTTGGGAATAGAGTTAAAAAAGAAAAAAATAAATTGCTAGCTAAAACTGCAAAGAAAGCAAAAGGCTAGTATAAAAATGATATCCTTAAATGTAAATACTTTGATAAATTAGTGAAGATTATTAATTTTAGAATAGTGTCAAAAACAGAAGTATAATGTCGTACCTTTCTAAGATGTAAGATTTTTGGAGATAAGAATAAGAAAACATGTGTAAGGAATGTAGGGTGATGAGATAAGATGGAGTTTTGGAGAGGATGTTTGTTCAGGGGTGGCTATGTTATTTAAAAGGAGAACTATTAACATTTTCAATGTTATATTAGTTAAGGAAGAGCAATGATATGTGTTTTTAAGGATGGGAATAATGTTTAGAGACTGACTGGAGCATATGCTTTTACTAAAAGAAATAAAATAGAAGGGTTATTTCAACATCTTAAATAGTCTGTATTACCCAAGTCATGCATTACTACAAGAGATGTACACTGTAATTTAAGGACGGAAAGTGGTAAGACTTAGGACAAGGAAACAGTTATTAAAAGTGGTCAGTTAGTTTGAGAACAAAAATGAAATTATACCTATACAAGAAGCAATCTAATAACTCAGATTATTTTATTTATTCTGATAGTTTGAAAGAAAAAATGTTAAGGCAAAAGAATTTTATTTTTCAGATCATTTATGTGTCAAAACAGAAATAATAAAGCAAGAGGAGTATACAAAGAAGGGAAATGACAAAGTCTTAGTGCAGAAGTTCAAAGCAACATATTTGTTTTAAAAAAAGCATGGATAAGTTATGGGAAGAGCACATACTCTTTTATGAGAGTATTTATGAGAGTGGTGGGTGCAGTTCAGGAAAATATAGAAAAGTGTATTTTAAAAAATTGAGAAATTGTTTTGGGACACCGAAAAGAAATCTAAGCTTATTGTAGAGGTCTATGAGAAAAAAGTTGAAAGGATGAGAGAAAGAAAGAAAATTACAGATTATAAAATATATAAAGAAAAATTATTAAAAATACAGAGTTTAATAAGAATCAAAGAAATGTTGTTTGATGTATGATTAAGGGGGTATCTTCTTTTGGAGGAAAAAAGTAAAAAAGGAGAATGGAAAAACTGAATGTTTGATAGAAGAACATGTGAAAGAAAAGGATAATATGAAGGAAATCATGAGGAAGATTGAAGAGTGTTTTACAAAAATGTAAAGTGAAAAAGTATAAAGCAGAAAGATTTTGGTGTATCAAACATGTAAAATGGGGAGGAGGAAGATATAAATAACAAAACAGAAATGGAAGAATTAGACATTGTGTTGAAAGAAATTTAAAAAAGGCAGTATCCCTGGACTGGATGGAATAATAGATTTTTTTTTTTTAATGAATGAGAAAAAGAAGAAAGTCTTATTGAAAGTATTACATTATTGGTTAAGGAACTGTATAAAAGACAAAAGAGTATATGAATGAATAGTTAAGTTAATACATAAAAAGGATAACATGAAATTGCTAAAAAATGGGGACCTATAACTCAGAATAATGTGGATGGTAAGATATTAATAAGAATAAAACAAATAAAATTGAGCAAAACTGTAAGTAAATTAATACAAGAGGGAACTTACGGTATTTCAGGGGAAAATTGTATGGATTTATTGCTTACAGTAAAGGGGGTTACAAGAAGCATTTTGAATAATAAAATTGATGTTAAAGTTATTGTGTATGACTTTAAAAGGTGCATGGTAGAATGTGTCATGACAATGTTTGAAAGTTTAACATAATATGGTGTTCATAGTAGTTTATTAAATTTGATTGAGTCAATTTATAAAACTTCTTGGAACAGGATTTTAGTTAATGGATGCTTTAGTCAAGAAATGCAAGTGAAGAGAGCAGTGAAACAAGATTGTCCATTAAGCAGTGTTTTGTTTTCATTAGTAATGAATGCAATACTAAGTAAGGCAGAAAGATCTATTACAGAATGGAATGTATACTTAAACCAAAACATAAAAATTCCAATGTATCTAACATATTCAAACTATGTGGTAATAATTGCAAAAGATAAGGGGTGAATTAAAGAAGCATTGTGGAATATGGAGATGAGTGTTAAGAGAATGGGTTTAAAATAAATAAGGAAAATGTTAATGTTTTGGAGATACTATAGGGAATGCAGATGTTTATTTTTATAATTTAGAATTTAAAATATCAGGTATTACCTTTGGTAAGGAAGAAAATGTAAATGAATGTGGCTTGATCTTTTAAATTAGATTAGAATTAATATTAATAGGTGGAGGGGTTTTAGTTTATCTTTTAATTCATTTGTATATTTTGGGGAAGTTAGGATATGAGGGAGTTGTGTATGTTTTTCCAATAGGTTTTAAAAAGTTTTGCTTGAATTGATTATTTTTTCTTACATATGGTGGTTCTTAGTTGAACACAGTTCAAGGGGGAGGGGGTATTTTGTAAGGAGAAAGAAGGAGTATCTGATTTAAAGAGTCCGTAGTATATCTGGCTTTGTTTTTTTTTTTAATTTTAGGGAAATGTCAGGAAAGAAGGGACTACATGGGTAAAATTATGTGGAAGAAATATGGGAATATATTTAAAAAAGGTAAAGGAAAGGTTTTAATGAAATATGAAAAAATGATATGATTTAATAAAAAGATGAGATGTAAAATGGAATACAACTGAAAAAGACAGTAAAGACTGGTATAAAAATAATGGAGAAGTATTATGTGAAGGTATGAAAAGGTAAAGAGAAACGCTATTAGAGACAGAAGAGGAAGATTTAAGGATGTTTTAGAAATTTGGGATTTTTTACGGTGGCGTGTGATTAAAAAGTTGTCTTTTAAGGTTAATATGAAATCTAAGTAAAAAAAACTGATAGATTGTGTTATTTCTGTAAAGTTGATATAATTATGGAACATTTCATTTTGCAGTGTAAAAAATGATGACGTTAAAATAATTACTATGAATTTAATTCAGATTTTTTAAAATAAATGAAAATTCATGGCTGTGACGTCCCTCCTTTGTGCCAGTAATTGAGGAGCATCAATCCTCACTACTGACATTTAGAACAAAAATGGACACACCATATTTTCAGATGCAGCTCTCTGCACCAAGCATGATTTTTCTTAAGAGCACGCAAGAAGCACACTCTAGACCTGAGGCTAGACTTGCTCTCCAAGCCCCAAATAAGACTCCACTTTTCTCTCTGCAGAAATCATTGGTATGTGTCCCTGTTCCAAGTAGCTGACACACACATTCCGAGATTTGATTTTCACATGCGGACACACACACACACACACACACACACACACACACACACACACACATTAACCAGGCTGTAAGAAGCTACACCACAGTGCCACCAAATTAATGCATTTAGTCTCAAAGGTTAAACTATTTTCTAAAACACCAGCCACAATGAAAAGTTTAGATATATTTAATAACAAATAATAAAGTAGAAAACATAAACACACTAACTATCTATTTACAAAAAACACCAGAGTTTAAATTCTCAGGAAGTATAAAAACAACACAGACAGAAAGATTCAGACAGATAAAGAAAAAAAAGAAGTTATGTACTCACCATAACGTTCCACGTGTGTTGTCCATCTTGCTTTCATTCTTCACTGGTTGGGTTTGGAACCAATCCTTGGTTCCAACTCTGCCGTTTACAAAAGCTTGACATCTTCCACTGGCTCATGGCTGTATCCCTATCCCATCATGCCCTAGGAAAGCTCCCCAGGTCTTGTTTGCTGATATAATACATGTAATAATAAAATGTATTCACAATTTATAAAGCAATGAAGAAGGTCGGAGAAAAAGAAGTTATACATTCACCATAACGTTCCATGTGTGTTGTCCATCTCACCTTCATTCTGTACTGGTTAGGTACAGAACTGATCCTTGGTTCTGACTCGGCCATTTACAAAAGCTCGAGGTCTTCAAATAGCTGAATACCATATCCCATGATGCTCTAGGAAGCTCCCCAGATCTTGTTTGCTGATATAACAACATATACCAGAAGGTCAAAGTTCATGTCAACTAGTTCAAAGAGGAGAGGTCAGAGAACATTATTTTGTTCAATTGTAACTGTTCAGTTCTCCAGGAGACAAAGGCTGGGGGAAAGAGGATGGGACGTAAGAATGAAGGTAAGATGGACAACACACATGGAACGTTATGGTGAGTACATAACTTCTTTATGTGATGTTGTCCAATCTTGTCTTCATTCTGTACTGACAGAACAAAAGGAGCAAAAAACAGTTCTTGGGAGAATGTATAAATAAAAAGAATAAAATACTGGTAGGCAGACTGTGTTCAAAAAGAAAACTTTAATAAAACAAAACAAATATAAAAAGATAAGTGCTTTCATACTCACACACAGTAGTTCATCAGATCTAAAGTAATCAAAAAATCTCACAGTTAAATACTAGTGCTTCAGACCACGTGACTTCAATATAGACTTAACAGGTACAAATTCATTTAACCCTTTCCCTTTTGCTGCCAGTAGAACAGTCATCCATTTTATTTCAGTGCATCCAGTAAGGGTTCTGCCATCACCTCCCATTAAACCCATTTTACAAAGTTCAAAAATGAGAAGTTATGTACCTACCATAACGTTCCATGTTAGTTGTCTTCTCTCGCCTTCTTTCTTGCTTGATGGGTTCGGAGCCGATCCTCGGCTCCGATTCGGCACTTGCTAAGCTCGAGAGTCACTTTTACCAGCTCGAGGCAGCCCCATATCCCATGATGCAAGGCGGTAAGTACCCAGATCTCGTTTGATGACAAAAAGGGCAATAGCACCTAGCATAAAAACTTCCCAAAGGAAGAAAGAATAAGAGAAAAACCTGCAGGATGGTAGAAGGACCAGCTCTGTATGGTCTTCAGAACTATCATTCTTTGTAGAGAAAGGTCTGTCCAGGCCTGGGGGAAGGAGGGAGGGTCGCAAGAAAGAAGGCGAGAGAAGACAACTAACATGGAACGTTATGGTAGGTACATAACTTCTCAATGTTCAGTTGTCAATCTCGCCTTCATTCTTGCTTGATGGGACCGCGTCCCTAGCACCTCTATCCTGGGTGGCTCAATGGAACAGACTCTTGAGAACTGTAGAGTCAAAACTGGCTCTGTCCCTGGAGGCCAAATCCAATTTGTAATGGGAAACAAAAGTATGAGGAGTGGCCCAAGTGGCCGCTGCACAAATAGTGTCTAAAGGAAGTCTAGTCTGGTTGAATGTGCTTTAGGTTTTGAGCACAGCTGTTTTCCCCTGAGCCGATAAATTTCAGAGATGACAGAAGAAAGCCATCTGGACAAGGTCACTTTTGAGACAGGAAGGCCTTTCTTATTATCAGCATAGGAAACAAAGAGTTGATCGGATTTCCTGAATTGTTTTGTCCTATCCAAATAATATCTGAGTTGGCGGTGGACATCAAGATAATGTAGTTTTTGTTCCGATCTGTTTGAATAGTTTGGAAAAAATACAGGGAGATCAATGGCTTGATTCAAATTAGTCTTTGAGGCGACCTTAGGCAAAAAGGTCGGGTTAGTTCTCAATGATACTCTGTCTTTGTGGAAGACCAAATAGGGGGGGCGAACAGATAAAGCATGAAGTTCAGACACCCTCCTAGCCGATGTAATAGCTACCAGGAATAAAGTTTTCCATGAAAGAAATTTCAGGGAACAAGAAACAGCTGGCTCCAAGGGGGGAAGAATCAAGGATGTCAGCACTAAATTTAGGTCCCATTGAGGAGGAGGACTCCTGACTGGAGGCTTCAGGAGGAAAATTCCTTTCAAGAAGGCTCTACAAAGCCTGTGGGACATAATGTTGTGATCTGCGAACCCGATATGAAAGTTCGAGATAGCAGCCAACTGAACTCTAACTGTGGAAGAAGAGGAGCCCGCATGAAAAATCTCCGCTAAGAAATCCAAAACTGCTTGAACTGGAGCAGTGAAAGGATCAATATTCTTGGCTTTAGCCCAATAAGAGAAACGTTTCCATTTGCTTGTATAAATCCTCCTGGTAGAAGATTTTAAGGAAGCTACTAGGATGTCTCTAACAGGGTTAGAGATCATAGGAAGCCTGGCTAAGGAAGGAAGTGGAGCAACCATGCTGTGAGGTTGAGAGAAGGGATAGATAGGGTGCAGCTGACCGGATTGGTGAATCAGAAGATCTGGCACTGGGTCCAGATGCCACGGCTGCACCAAAAGGTGATGATGGAGGAACGGAAACCAAATTTGTCGAGGCCAATAAGGAGCAATGAGAATCAATTTGGCTCTCAAAACGGTTGCTTTCTGGATAACTTGAGGGATCAGAGGAAAAGGAGGAAAGGCATAAAGAAGTCCCTGGGGCCAATCCTGGGTCAGAGCGTCTCTGGGGGGATGGCCTGGCAGTGGGAAGAGAGAAAAGAAGTCTGGGCATTTGCTGTTTTGGGGAGTAGCAAAAAGATCGCAACATGGGCGACCCCATGCCAGAAAAATCTCTTCCACTATAGATTGCTTGAGAGACCACTCATGAGGCATGAGAATAGCTCTGCTCAATCTGTCCGCTAAAATGTTGGTTTTCCCAGGGATGTGCATTGCTACCAGAAACCGATGAGAGGAGATCGCCCATTGCCTAAGTCTGAGCGCTTCTCGACACAAGGGGTAGGACTTGGTTCCGCCCTGTTTGTTGATATACCAAACTACAGACATGTTGTCTGTGTGGACTGCAATTGTCCCTACGGGAAGAAAGTCGTTGAGGGCTTGCAACGTTAAAAGCACTGCTCTAATCTCTAAGACATTTATGTGCAGGTGGTATTCGAAAGGTTGCCACGTCCCATGAACCATCCTGCCCTGATAATGACCCCCCCACCCGATCAGGGAGGCATCCGTGGTGACAGTGGCTACGGGGGATGGGGGTACAAAGTGTCTGCCTTGGTGAATCTGGGGAGAAGTGATCCACCAAGCAAGATGATTCTTGCAAATCTGTGTCACCAGAATTTGGTGACGCATTGGAAGTTGTTGGTAAGACCACTGAGTGAACAACATCCATTGAAGAAGGCGCATGTAGAAGCGAGCCAGGGGAAGAAGAGTAATGGCCGCAGCCATGAGGCCTAACACCTTTAGAACCATTCTGGCCTGTACCTTCTTGTTGGCTAGAATGATCCTGACGTGACTTTGAATGTCTGAAATTCTTTGATCTGTAAGGGTAGCTGACATCCGAACAGTGTTTAAGTTTGCGCCTATGAAAGTAATAGACTGGCAGGGCAATAAGGATGATTTTTCGGAGTTGATCGAGATGCCCAATTGAGAACAAAGATTTATTGTGTAATCCCTGGCTTGAACAAGCTGATGCCTGGTGGTGGCTGAAAGGAGCCAGTCGTCGAGATACGGAAACACCTGGAATCCTTGACGTCTCAGGTGAGCCGTGACCACTGCCATACATTTGGTGAACACTCTGGGGGCTGTAGTGAGACCAAAGGGCAGGGCTCTGAACTGGAAATGACTGGACCCCAGCCGAAAGCGGAGAAATCTCCTGGAGCGTCTGTGAATTTTATGTGATAGTACGCATCCTGAAGATCTATTGAGCACATCCAGTTGTCCTTCTGTAAGAAGGGCAGAATTGACTGAAGAGTGACCATTCGAATCTTGTCTTCCTCACAGACTTGTTGAGTCTGCTGAGATCCAATATTGGTCTCCAGTCTCCCGTCTTTTTGGGGACCAAAAAGAACCTTGAGTAGATTCCGGGCTCTGAATGATCTGTTGTAACTGGCTGAATGGCTCTTTTTTGCAGTAGTTTGAAGACTTCTAACTCTGCAATTTCCCTTAGACCGGGTGGTACATCTGGAAGGGAATTTGAGTGATAGAAAGGACTTTCCTCGAAAGGAATTTTGTAACCCTCGGATATGATCGACTGTACCCATCTGTCTTGAGTGAGGGAACGCCAGGCTTCTGAGTACAGCGATAGTCTTCCCCCGACTGCCTCCAAGGACGGACAGCCGGGCAACACCTCAGGGATGCTGAAAGGGCTTGTCAGAGAGAGACTCTCTGCTTCCCTGGTTTTGTGGACCCCCTCTGCCTCTACAGCGGCGTCTGTTGTTACCCCCTCTGCCTCTAGGGGTAAACTGACCACGTGAATCCGGCGTGACTCCTTGGGATTTGCGGAACCACATCTTGCCACCCTTCTGCCCTTTGGGGTAAGGTCTAGAAGGGGTGGAAAAACGGACTCCTACGGCAGAAAGAGTTTTGCCGTCCTGCTCACACCTGGTCAACGTTTCCTTCACTTGAGGGCCAAACAAAGCTGACCCATCAAAGGGAGAGTTTGTGAAGGACGCCTTAAAGGGGTCTGCAAAATTACAGAGCCGCATCCAGGCTTGGCGTCTAAGAGCCACACCTGTACCTGCGGCCCTACTCGCTCCATCAGCAGCATATGATATCAGTTGCATGGAGGAGTTAACAATAGAATTAAGGGTTCCTAGCTGCGAAGCAATTTTTTCTTGAGCCCCTGCAGCTGTAGGATCCTGTACTACTTCACCTAGCTCCTTAAGGATATCCCTCTGGAGTCTGGTGAAGTGACATAGGTAGTTCAGCGAACGCATAGCAAAGGTCGCTGAAGAGAACATCCGCTTACCATACCTATCCATGGTCCTAGAGTCCTTATTAGGAGGATGGACAGGTATGGAAGGATCTGCAAGTTCCTTCTTAGTGGCAGCCGCCACCACCATGGCATCAGCGGGGACACCTTTTGTGAGGAATTGCTTGTCCGACGGGGCAGTAATAAATTTAGAAGGCCTCCTAGGGACTGGCTCTACACAGTCAGGAGCAGTCCACGCCTTTCGAGCAATAACCTGCATAAGGGGGTCGAAAGGGGGAGACACCCAGGAGGTGGAGGGCCGAGATCCAAATGCCTCCAGGTATACTGACTCTTCCTCAGAGGGATTATTGGTGGGCCAGTTTCCCCTCTGTCTAAGGAGTTCTAGGATGTCTGAGAAGGAGACATCCTCAGAGGGGAATCTTGGGGATCCCTCTGACTCATCTAAGTCAGTATCTGAAGTGATAGACTCGGGGGAGTCTACGTGTTTCCTCTTACAGGTCCTCTTCCGCGGAGGATCTCCTGACAAATCAGGAGAATCCTCGGAAGAGGGGGTTCTTCCCAGTGGGGAAACCTGAGGCGGAGGATCTCTGGGTCCGGGAGCAAGAGAAGTGGCAGAGATGTCGACAGGCACCAAAGAGGGAGGAGCTAAGGGAACAGACTGCTGGCTGAGTCCAGTGGCCAGCACACTCTTCATCACCTCGAAGGCTCCCCTCCCAGGGAGGTCCGAGAGAACCCGTTCCAAAGAGCCAGGAACTCCAGGACCCACCGAAAAGGAAGGCTCCGAGGCAGATGTCGGAGCAGAGCTCACCAAGGCCGAGGCTCCAAGGGGAAGAGTGGGGTCGGACAAGGGTCCGATGCCACTCACCCCTCGGAGGAGACCAGGAAGCCCGACCACCGAATCCCTCTAAGGAAGGTCTCGAAGAGGAGATAAGAGTAGAGGCTGAAGGAGCAGAAGGGGGTATCTGTCCCTCAGCCGTAGCAGAAACTATTCCCGAAGACTCCAACTCCAAACTCTGGGGTAGAGTCGAAGGAGGAACTGCAATGGGGTGTGGACTAATAGTCGTCTGTTGAGACGGACTATGTAGCATTTGGGCCAGTGCCTGTGATTTTAATAATCTACTGACCACTCTCTCTAAATCATGGTCAGAAAGCCTGGATGACCTTGAAGATCGGCTCCGATGGCTCCGTTCCAAGAGGAGAGGAGAAGCCGGGGCCGAGAGTATCGGCTCCAAGGAAGGGGACCTAGACCTCTTCCTCGAAGGAACCATCAGAGCCGATGAAACTATAGAAGCTGTCGGAGCCGATAACTTCTCGGCACCGACAGATAGTTTCGATGCATCGGCTCCAGCCGGAGCCGATACAGCCATAAAAGTAAGGGTGTCGGAGCCGATCGCTGCCGGCACCGAAGCCTGAGCCACATGGTGATCGTAACCGATCGGAGCCGACACCGAAGTGGTCAAACCAGAATCGGCACCGATAGCCATCGGTGCCGAAGGTTTGTGTAAACCAGAATCGGCTCCAGCCGGAGCCGATCTCTACTCTGAAAGAGTCGGAGCCGAGGCCGCAGGCTTGGACACAGAAGCCTGGGCCTTGGAAGACTTAGAAGTCTTAGATGGAGCCGACTTAGCCGGAGAGCCCTCCGGCTTAAGAAGGCCCCTCAAAATGAGCTTATTTCTCCTTTCCTGCAGGAATCTCTGGCTAAAAGAATGACAAATCGCACAGGAGTCCTGCAGGTGGAGAGGTCCCAGGCAGTATAGGCAAGAAGTGTGACCGTCTGTCAGAGACATTTTCTGACAGCACGAGTCACACTTCTTAAAGCCTGAGACCCTTTCCTTAGACATGATGTAACACACACAACACCTGTCCAAGAATTTTACAATCCCAAAAGGGAAAAAATAAAATATTGTCTCACAAACACACACACACCCTAACAAGGGGGGGGGGTGGGATGGGAGAAGGCCTGACTAAAAAGTTTTAGAAGAGAGGGAAATTCAGTCAGGAAAGGACTAAAACTAGTCTAAAACTACAAATTTAACTATAACTATAAGTTTAAACTGAAAAAGGGGCAAAAGTATTAGTGTATGAATCACTTACCAGGAGCTGGTAAAAGGAGGACCTCATCAGCGAAGCGGCAAACGAGATCTGGGTACTTACCGCCTTGCATCATGGGATATGGGGCTGCCTTGAGCTGGTAAAAGTGACTCTCGAGCTTAGCAAGTGCCGAGTCGGAGCCGAGGATCGGCTCCGAACCCATCAAGCAAGAATGAAGGCGAGATTGACAACTGAACATCCTTCAATTTAAAACTATGTCAATTTCCTACTTGAACAAAATGTTTAGATAAAGCGTTTTTGTTATCTTGTCTATTAATACAGTACAAATGTTCCCTAATGCGATCCCTTAGGCAACAATTCATCTTGCCAACATATAACGACTGACAACTATCACACACAGCCAAATACACTAGAACACAGGTATTACAGATCGCAAAAACATTCACATGAAAAATATGCCTTAGATCAGGATGCATAAACTGATTATCCATTTTTATATATTTGCAGACATTAATCCATAGCAAGGAAAAATACCAGACCTAGCTACATTCAAACCAGATTTTACTTTCTGCATCGATTTATAACACATTTTTTAAATAGGGCGATTTCTAAAGGAGAAGGCAGGTTGCGTACCTAGTACCTTCTTAGATTCTTCATCAGACATAAGAATTCTCCAATGTTTTCTAATAATATTACATAAAGCTTGCATCATTGGAGTATGTGAGGCACATTCTTAAAGAAATGGCAGGACCTCTGCTATTCTCTTTAGTATATTCAGTGGTAGTACAAAAGAAAGGTTTCATACGAGTATCTCTTAAGGAGATCGTATCATTTTGGGCCATTACCACATCAGTTATCTCACAGCCTCTCTTGACAAAATCTACAGTCAAACAGTCAAATGACTCATACATATCACTATCCTTGGTGTGTAGGCATGCAGATCTAAAAAAAGACCTTTTAAAACATTATGTTTAACCTGCTTAGGGTACATGGTTTTTGCATGCATCACATTGTAATTTTACAAGGTTTTTTATTCTGCGATGTCTCTATTCCTTCTGGGGTTCTAATCACATTAACATCTAAAAAATGTATTTTCTGGATAGAATGTTCATATGTAAAATGTAGAAATGTAGTGATACCATTGAGATATTGGACAAAGTCATGTAGTGCTTCCAATGTATCTCACCAGACAAAAAATACGTCATCCACAAAACGACCATAGTGGAGAATAGATCTGAGATAGTTATTTTTCTTATCATTAAAAACATATTCAGACTCCCACTCACCATGTTCGGATAACTATTAGCGCACATGGTGCCCATAGCAATGCCAGTATGCTGTATATAGAATTTATCCATGAACAAAAAAAATATATGTTCCAAAATTAAATCAAGAAGGGTACATATAAGATAAATAGATTCATTGTTATATTTATAGAGTGTTTTCTAAGGAAGAGTCTAACATTCTCAATCCTATTTATATTAGGGATGCAAGTAAATAGGGACGCAATATCCATGGTTACTAGAATAAAGTCATCACCACAGTAGCTATTAGACCATTCATGCAACCTACATAAAAATGTTTCGTATCTCTTAATATAACATCCACTTTATCTAAAATGGGATGCAGGTATTTTTCTACATATATAGATAATGGCTCAGAGGGCAAGCCTCTGCCTGACACTATTGGTCACATTGGTGGATCAGTAAGGTTCTTAGGAAATTTCAGAAGACCATATATCTGGGCTATAATTGGGTTCTCTACCAGAAAATAGTCATACAAGGATTTATTAATTGCACCTTCCATCAGTAAATTCTCAATATTAGCATGTATTCAAGTAACCAATTCCATAACTTCAAGTTTTGTACATTGACCATATATATCACAGTCATTAAGCATATTTGATATGGCATTAGTCTAATACAAAGAATCCAAAACAACTACTCCGCCTTCCTTATAAGCGGGGCGGAAACAGATATCTTCTCATGATGCCAGTTCTAATAAAGTAGAAAATTCTGGACAAACTAGTAAATGAAAACAACCAACCAAGAACTAGGTGAACCACTGAAACAAGCCAACCTACGTCTTCAAGGATGAAAGACGTATTTAATTAAGCAAATAAACATAAAATTAACTGCTTTTCATCTCTTCTAGTAGTGAGACTTCATCAGATATAACAACACAATAGTAAATCATGTTTAAATAGTGCATGTGCACAAAATACAAACATTCAATTGGTTAGATAACTCTCACTAAAAACCCCTCCCCCAGCTTGAGTTAATACTAATTTAGAATACTGCTTAATATACAACGGAAAATATACATATACAAGTTTGGAGATAAAAAAGTTAGAAAATTAAAAAGAATTTTCTTAAATATGTATGCACTCAATACATATTAAAATTGTATAAATATGAGTGTATAGACATAACTAAACTTCACAAATATAATTTCTAACAATAAATCTATGTATTTCCTAACTTATCTAGATAAACATTTTAATTTTAAAATGCATAAAATACATATTAAATCATTTAAGCCTGGATAATGACAAGCATTCAGGCAAAGTTGCCAAAGCAACTCTAATATTTAAAGTATCAAAGAAGATGAGCCCCCCCCCCCACGTCCATAGAGACCAAATCTATCTCCCTAAACTTCAATTAATGATGGGGGTGGTCCTTAATATGTCTTGCCAAAGCATTTTCATATTTGTTTCTGCTTATACAATACTGATGTTCATAGACGCGTTCCTGCAACCTATCGGTCTTACCAATGTAGAATGCGGGACAATGTGTACACTTAGCCAAAGAAACCAACTGTTTAGTTTGACAATCAATTTTATACCTAATGCTAATTTTCCTCTCACCTACAACAAAGATGGACCCAGTGTCCATGTATTTACAAAATCAACACATATTACACTTAAACATACCTTTCCTGGTGGTCAGTGGTCTAATATTCCCTTCCAGGATTTGTTTAAGATTAGCCCCTTTTCTATAAACAATCCTAGGGGCTACGGTGAATTTCTCCCCAAGTAGTATATCATTAGTTATTAGGCTCTGGTCCTTAATTATAATAGATCTTATATTTAAAGCAGCAATGCTAAACGTTAAAATAAAGTTGTAAGGATTTGATATTACACTTCATACGGGCACAGAAGTGTCAACAGTGCTTTCTGTGTTCAAAATCAGCCTATAACACCCTGTTCCTCTCTTAAACTGAACTTCATTGATCAGCTCTAATAACAATTTGTGGGGGTAACCCCTCTTTACAAACATGCTCTTTAAAAATTCACACTCACTTAGGAAGTATATACATATATTGACTAAAACCTAACACCTAGAACTGGGTGTTACAGTGCCAGCAACTAGTCCCGGTATAAGAACTGCAGATAGCGGTGGCTATAGTACTGTTGTGGCCAATGACAGAGTTAGACAGCAAGGAAACAACACCTCACTTGGGCTTATTGGGACTCCTGAATTCAGTAGATGGGTCGAAAGACCATTTTCCTTTGAAGAAACACACCAAGGAACTATACAGAAGCTCTCAGCCAGGGTGAGTATGGACTTATCCATGAAGCTACAACAATTTGATCAAAAAATAGTAAAATTGAGAAAGTTACAATTGGAAATTGCTTACTTCCAGGAATGTATTCGTTTAAGAATTGTTCCGAAAGGTTTAAGGTCTTGGCAATACCCTACTGTGCTTGTCGAGGGTTTACCATTCCATGTAGACTTAATGAAACTTTTTGATCA
Source organism: Protopterus annectens (assembly GCF_019279795.1). Taxonomy (NCBI): domain Eukaryota; kingdom Metazoa; phylum Chordata; order Ceratodontiformes; family Protopteridae; genus Protopterus; species Protopterus annectens. The sequence goes on from NC_056751.1 coordinate 408,891,248, forward strand.
CCATGGGTTTGAATTGCTCGAACTCATGTGCAAGCATTATCAGAATGCGGTGAATATTCTGATAGAGGAAATGGGCGCTTTGGACAATGATATTAAGATAGATCCAGACTTCCAGAGGTATCATTTTGATTATGAACGGATCTATAATAGCACTGATCAATACTTAGCCAAGCTACAAGCAACTAAATCTAAAAAACTTAACTGAGACACTAAGGACTATAGCCAGGGAACAGCCTATCCCAAACCACCACCCTCCTAAGGTAATTATTTGATTGGATTAGAGAGAAGAATGGGCGGGACAATGAATAATGGGCCAGAAATGGAACAACCCACATCTAATGACAACAACAGAGCAACAATGGCAGATGCAGTACGGAGGAGTGAACACACTGTTTCAAATAATACAAATTCAACGGAGGAACTGCAAAATTATAAAAATGGCACAAATTTTCAGAACAGAGCTCTAAATCATACCCCTCGTCAAGGGCGGAAGATGCAGAACAAGAGCAAGAACAAGAGGAAATAATCCTTCCCTTGCAAGACGCTGACCAAAATTCAGCTATAAACTGTAAGTTAGTTTTAAATTCTACTCAGGATTTCAAGATATTTAATTATTCAGAGATTGATATTGCCACTGAATTAGTGGATTTATTGTCAAGAGGGTACACTTTTGTGCCTGCATCATGGGCGGATATTGCAAAGACACTAATTGACTTGAAATGACTTGTGAGAAAATTGAACCTTACAATTTTGTTAGGTCAGCAAAATATTCTTAGAAGTGATTACCATATTCCAAGTGTGTATCACACCCCATTGCATCCTATTTTAGCTCTATATGAGCAGATTTGTGAATTAGATATTCGAAACACTTTGCAGCAGAATGCACAGCAAAAATGTTTTGGTTACAATATTAGCAAGGATGATAAAAGTATGCTTAAACTCTTGAAAGAAGCTCCAGTTAGAATCATGCAGCCAGATAAAGGGGGTGGGTTGGCTATTATGAACATGGAAGACTATACTGATAAGATGATGAGGGTTATCACAAACGATACGTATGAGGAAGTAACTAGGAATGAAATGAATCTTGCTCATTCAGAATTGTCGTTTATTAATGACATATTCATAGAATCTAAAATTGATTTACAGCTTTAAAATTATTTAATTATTCCAGCCCCCAGGATTCCGATTATATTCGGAATCCCAAAGATTCATTAGAGCCTGCAAGACCCCCTAATGCATCCCTTAGTCGATGCTAGAAATAGCATGGCATATGCATGTGCCAAGGTTGCAGACAATATTATGAAAAGGTATGTGGCCCTTGAAAAGCAAATATACAAAGACTCTTGGTCTTTTTTGGACAATTTAAACAAAATCATATTTAGTGAAGAGAAATTTTTTTTTACAGTAGATGTAAAGGACCTCTACTCCTCCATACCCCACGAAGAAGGTATAGAGTGGCTGACAGCAACAATGCGTGCTAATGGAGCACCACAGGAGGAAGTGGATATAGTGGAGCAGTTACTAGACATTATTTTGTCTTATAATTTTGTAACGTTCAATAATGAGAAGTTATGTACCTACCATAACGTTCCATGTTAGTTGTCTTCTCTCACCTTCTTTCTTGCTGGATGGGGTCAGAGCCGATCCTCGGCTCCGACTCGGCCACTTACTAAAGCTCGAGAGCTTAGTCTACCGGCTCGAGGCAACCCTATATCCCATGATGCTATGCGATAACTCCCCGGATCTCGTTTGGAAGCTGAAAAACCTAGCATAGGTCAATAAAACAAAATCCTCCAACTGGAAGGAGGAGGAAGAGGGATAAAACCCCCCAAAGATAATTATCTACACTATATATATCCTAGGACACCTGAACAAAGGAATAAAAGGACCCTTCAAGGAAGGGAAGATCTTCTCGGTCTGTCCAGGCTAGGGGGATGCTGGGTGGGATGCAAGAAAGAAGGCGAGAGAAGACAACTAACATGGAACGTTATGGTAGGTACATAACTTCTCAATGTTAAGTTGTCAATCTCGCCTTCATTCTTGCTGGATGGGACCGCGTCCCTAGCACCTTCATCCTGGGTGGCTCATTGGAACAGACTCTTAAGAATGGTGGAACCAAATGTAGCTCTGTCCCTGGAGGCCATGTCCAATATGTAATGCGAAACAAAGGTATGAGGAGAGGCCCATGTGGCTGCCGCACAGATAGTGTCTATTGGTAATCTAGCTTGAAAAGCTGTTGATGTAGCTAGTGCTCTAGTTGAATGGGCTTTTGGCTTAGAAGTTAATTCCCTGCCTCTGAGTTGATAAATAGATGTAATCACAGAAGACAGCCACCTAGATAGGGTTACCTTGGAAACAGGAAGGCCTTTCTTATTTTCTGCGTACGATAAAAACAGTTGATCAGACTTTCTTATTTGTTTGGTTCTATCCAAATAGTATCGGAGCTGGCGGTGAACATCTAGATAATGTAGCTTTTTCTCCACTCTATTAGTATAGTTTGGGAAAAAAACTGGGAGATCAATTGACTGATTTAAATTTGTCTGCGAAGCCACCTTGGGTAAGAAGGATGGATTAGTCCTTAGAGAAACTCTGTCCTTACGGAAGATTAAGTAGGGAGGACGAATGCAGAGGGTGTGAAGCTCTGATACTCTCTTAGCAGAAGTAATGGCGACTAGGAAAAGTGTCTTCCAGGAAAGAAATTTCAATGAACAGGAGACCGCAGGTTCAAAGGGGGGGAGAATCAAGGATGTTAAGACTAAATTAAGATCCCACTGAGGTGGACGGTCTTTGATCGGAGGCTTAAGTAAATATACACCTTTAAGGAAGGCTTTGCAAATCTTATTGGATCATAATGGAGCTCATAAACAAAGATATAGGGGACTTGCAGACATTGGACCCGACCCAGTTTGGCTTTGTCAAGGGAAGATCATGCCTTTTGAACTTGGTCGACTTCTTCGAAATAGTCACCAAGGCCATTGATGAGGGAAAGGCAGTCCATACAGCCTACCTTGACCTTGCAAAGGCTTTCGACACAATACCCCACTCGGGTATTGTAGAAAAACTTACCAGCTTAAATGTAAACCCATATGTCACAAGATGGGTTGCAAACTGGCTTAAGGACAGAACCCACAGGGTTAGAGTTGCTGGCGCTGTGTCAGACTCCAAGCCGGTCACAAGTGGTGTCCCACAGGGCTCGGTCCTTGGCCCCTATTGTTTGGCATCTACTTCTCAGAAGTACAGGCCAACATGGGAGGACTTTGGCTGACAAAGTTTGCAGATGACTGCAAACTGGGCGCCATAGTGGAAAGTGCATCGGACACTGATATCCTTCAGAAGGGACTCACGGAAACAGATAGCTGGTGCCAGAGCCATGGCCTGAAGTTAACGCCAAAAATGTATAGTCATACCCTTCGGGAAAAACAAGGTAACCCCAAGCTACCATATAGGTGGCAATCCACTAAGCACAGAAGAGGTTATCAGGGACCTGGGGACCCAGGTTGACAGTGGCCTTTCTTTTGACACTCACATTGCTAAAGTGGTTAGAAAGACCTTCTACATTGCCCACCTGATCATGAAGGATTCACATCCAGATCTAGTGAGGTCATTGTTCCCTGTACACTTCACTTATCAGACCAATGATCGAGTACAGTGCCCCATACGGGATGTAACTCACCCGACATCTGCAGCAATTGGAGAGGCACCAAAAGGATAAAGGGACTCCAAAATCTGTCATATGCTGCCAGATTGAAGAAACTCCAGCTCTATTCAGTCGCATACCGTCTGCTCAGAGGTGACATGTGCCTGACATACAAGGCCATGTCCAACCCGGAATTAATGGACATGCTCCACCTCAAAAAATCCAAATCCACCAAAACCACTAGAGCAAGCGACTTAAACCTTAGCACGGATATAAATAGGACGTGCTGGAGGGATAGATTTATCACTCAGAGACTCCCTATGCTGTGGAATAAAATCCCGGTCCATGTGAGGCAGAGCACCTCGCTGACTCTGTTCAAGAGAAATCTAGACCTGTGGATGGGAGATCGTAGGTTTACCCCGGGAATCATCTCTGGGTCACTGCTGGACAGAGGCACAACAAACTAATGGGCACAGTATTTTTTCATATAAGGGGTGGCGTAAGCCACAATAATTTGGGCTAGGCTTATAAATGCCTTAGGGCAGATAGCCTAGTATAAACCTATGAACCTATGAACCTATGTTGTGGTCTATATGAAAATTCGATATGGCTGCCAACTGAACCTTTACTGTAGAGGCAGAAGACCCTGAATGAAAAATTTCGGCTAGGAAGTCTAAGACCGAATGAATTGGGGCAGTAAAGGGATCTATATTCCTTGCCTTTGCCCAGAAGGAGAAACATTTCCATTTACTAGTGTAAATCCTTCTGGTGGAAGATTTAAGGGAAGCTACTATGATATCCCGGACGGGATTAGAAATCATAGGAAGCCTGGCTAAGGACGGAAGTGGAGCAACCAAGCAGTGAGGTTGAGAGAATGTAGGGATTGGTGCAGCTGCCCCGACTGATGGGTCAACAGATCTTGAGCTGGGTCCAGATGCCAAGGCTGTACCAAAAGGTAATGATGTAGGAACGGAAACCATATCTGCCGAGGCCAATAAGGGGCAATGAGAATCAACTTGGCTCTCAAGGCGGTTGCTTTCTGAATTACTTGTGGAATTAGAGGAAAAGGTGGAAAGGCATAGAGAAGTCCCCGAGGCCAATCTTGGACTAGAGCGTCTCTGAGGGGATGGCCTGGAAGGGGGAAGAGGGTGAAGAAGTTGGGGTATTTGCTGTTTTGGGATGTAGCAAAAAGATCGCAGCAAGGAAGGCCCCACTTCTGAAAAATCTCTCCCGCTACCGATTGTTTGAGAGACCACTCGTGTGGCATGAGTATAGCTCTGCTCAACCTGTCCACTATGAAGTTGGACTTCCCGGGGATATGCGTTGCTATCAGAAACCACTGAGAGAAGATCGCCCATTGCCAAAGTCTGAGTGCCTCTCGACACAGGGGATAGGACTTGGTTCCGCCTTGCTTGTTGATATACCACACTACGGACATATTGTCCATTTGGATTGCAATAGTTCCTAGGGGAAGAGAGTCGTGGAGGGCTTGCAACGTTAAAAGCACCACTCTCATCTCTAGGACATTTATGTGCAGGTGGTGCTCAAAAGGTTGCCAAGTGCCATGGACCATCCTGCCCTGAAAATGCCCCCCCCCACCCGATCAGGGAGGCGTCCGATGTCACCGTGGCGACCAGGGGAGGAGGAACAAAGGGTCTGCCCTGATGGACTTGAGGGGACAATATCCACCAGGACAGATGACTTTTGCAAGTTTGAGTTATCATGATCTTGTGGTGCATGGGGAGTTGCTGAAAAGATCATTGGGCGAAAAGCATCCACTGTAGAAGACGTATGTGAAAACGTGCAAGGGGAAGAAGTGTTATGGCGGCCACCATAAGACCCAATACTTTCAGGACATACCTGGCCTGAATTTTGTCGCTCTGAAGAAGAACATGGACATGGTTTTGAATATCTAAGACTCTTTGATCTGTTAACTTTGCTGAAAGTTGTACGGTGTTTAAGTTGGCGCCTATAAAGGTAATAGACTGACAAGGCGACAAGGCAGACTTTTCGAAATTTATAGAGATTCCTAGCCCTCTGCAAATGTGAATGGTGTAAGCTTTGGCTTGGAGAAGTTGATGCCTGGTGGTGGCAGTGAGGAGCCAGTCGTCTAGATATGGAAACACCTGGAATCCTTGCCATCTCAGGTGAGCCGTAACCGCTGCCATACATTTGGTGAACACTCTGGGGGCTGTAGTGAGACCAAAGCGCAGGGCTCTGAATTGGTAGTGACTGGCCCCCAGCCGAAAGCGGAGAAACCTTCTGGAGCGCCTGTGAATTTTGATGTGATAGTACGCATCCTGAAGGTCCACGGAGCACATCCAATTGTCCTTGCCCAGAAAGGGCAGAATGGACTGTAGCGTGACCATCCAGAATCTTGTTCTCTTTACAAACTTGTTCAGTTTGCTGAGATCTAATATTGGTCTCCAGTCCCCTGTCTTTTTCGGTACCAAAAAGAACCTTGAGTAGATTCCGGATCCTAGTTGGTCTGCTGGGACTGGCTGGATGGCTCTTTTTGCTAGCAGTTTTGATATTTCTGATACTGCTAGTTCCCTTAGACTGGGTGGAACGTCTGGAAGGGTTCCCTTTTGTTGAATTGGGGTTTGGATAAAGGGAATTTTATAACCCTTGGATATGATCGACTGTACCCATTTGTCTTGAGTAAGGGAAAGCCAGGCTATTGGGTACAGCGACAATCTTCCCCCGACTGCCTCAGAAGGTGGACAATCGGGCAACATCTCAGGGATGCTGGAAAGGTTTGTCAGAGAGAGGCTCCCTGCTACCCTGGTTCTGCAGACCCCCTCTGCCCCTAGGGCGGCGTCTATTGTTATTACCCCCTCTGCCTCTGGGGGTAAACTGACCTCTTGCATCAGGCGTGACTCCTTGAGATTTGCGGAACCACATTTTCCCACCCTTCTGACCCTTAGGGTATGGTCTTGAAGGGGTGGAGAAACGGACTCCTACAGCAGAAAGAGTCTTGCCATCTTGCTCGCATCTGGTCAAGGTGTCTTTCACTTGAGGTCCGAACAAAGCCGAACCATCAAAAGAGGAATTTGTGAAGGACGCCTTGAAAGGGTCTGCGAAATTACACAGCCGCATCCAGGCGTGACGCCTTAAGGCCACTCCTGTGCCTGCGGCCCTACTCGCTCCATTGGCTGCATATGAAATTAGACGCATGGAGGAGTTAACCATCGAGTTCGGGGTTCCAAGCTGTGAGTTTATTTTATCCTGGGACCCAGCAGCTGATGGATCCTGTAAGACTTCTCCCAACTCTTTGAGAATATCTTTCTGAAGGCGGGTGAAGTGACACAGGTAATTCAGCGACCGCATGGCAAAGGTCGCTGAAGAAAACATCCATTTACCGTACCTATCCATGGTCCTAGAATCCTTATTAGGAGGATGGATAGGTACTGAAGGATCAGCTAGTTCCTTCTTGGTGGCTGCAGCCACCACCATGGCATCTGCTGGTACACCTTTTGTTAGGAATTGCTTGTCAACTGGTGCTGTGATGAATTTAGATGGCCTCCGAGGGGTGGGTTCCACCGAATCCGGGGCCGACCACGACTTCCAAGCCACTACTTCCATAAGGGTGTCGAAAGGCGGAGACACCCAGGAGGTGGAGGGTCGAGAACCAAACGCCTCCAGGTACACCGACTCGTCCTCGGAAGGATTAAGGGAAGACAAGTTCCCCTCTGCTTCAGGATTTATAAGATGTCCGAGAAAGAGACATCCTCAGAGGGGGACTTTGGGGATCCCTCCGACTCATCCAAGTCAGTGTCAGATGTAATAGACTCAGGGGAGTCCACATGCTTCCTCTTACATATCCTCTTAAGCGGAGGCTCCGCTGACAGGTCAGGAGAAGCCTCGGAAGAGGAAGAAATTCCCAGTGGGGAAACCTGAGGCGTTGGATCTCTGGGTCCGGGAGCAAGAGAGTGGGAAGAGACATCAGCAGGCACTGTAGTGGGAGGAGCTGATGGAGCTGACCGTTGACTATGCCCTGGGGCTAGTGCGCTCCTCATCACCTCGAAGGCTCCCCTATCAGAAAGGCCAGAGGGCCCCCGCTCCGAAGAGGAAGGAACCCCAGGCCGCACCGACAAGGAAGGCTCCGAGGCCGATGTCGGGGCCGAGCTCACCAGCGCCGACGCTCCGAGAGGGAGAACGGGGTCGGACAATGGTCCGATGCCACTCGCCCCCTCGGAGCCGACGAGAGAGATCAGGCGCCCGGATCCCTCCAATGAAGGTATCAAAGAGGAGATCAGAGTGAAAGACGAAGGAGCCGAAGGGGGAGGTATCGGCTCCGACGCCACAACGGTCACAGCTCCGAGGAGCTCCGAACTCTGAGGGAGAGTCGAAGGAGAAAAAATAGTTGGAGTTGTAATAGCTACCGTCTGATGAGACGGGCTAGAAATCATCTGGGCCAATGCCTGAGACTTTAACAGCCTACTTACCACTCTCTCAAGGTCATGATCTGAAAGTCTGGACGACCGAGAAGATCGGCTCCGATGGCTCTGCTCCGAGAGCAGGGGAGACCTCGGAGCCGAATGGATGGACTCCAATGAAGGGGATCTTGACCTCTTCTTAGATGGAGCGAATGGAGCCGAGGACACGTCAGCTCCAGCTGGAGCCGACAGCGAAAGCATGGGCTCAGAGGTATTGGCACCGAGTGGCGCCGAGACCGGAACTTGTGGCTCAAAGGGATCGGCTCCAGCCAGAGCTGATCTAGGCACAGACAAGGAGCCAGCAGCCGAAGGCTTAGTACTTGGAGCCGACGGTTTTGTTGGTTTCGAGGGCCTCCCCGACGCAGACTTAGTCGGGGAGCCCTCGGGCTTTAACAAGCCCCTCAGTATAAGTTTGTTCCTGCGCTCCTGCAGGACTCTTGGACTGAATGCATGACATACTGAACAAGAGTCCTGCAGGTGCAGGGGTCCCAGGCAGTAAACACAAGAAGAGTGACCGTCTGTCAGAGACATTTTCTGACAGCACGAGTCACACTTCTTAAAGACTGAGACCTTAGTTTCCTTAGGTTCCTTCAACATAACAGTGTCGAGGGTTCACAAAGGTAACAGAAAAACACACACACTCACACACTCTCAAAAATTATAAATTAACAATAAAAATATTAATAGGGATACTGACACACCCAAACACTCCACAGGATCCCTAAGAAAAAATAGGAAAGGGGCAGGCTTAAGGCCTAACCTAAGAGTGGAGGGGGAGGGATATAGGGATAAAAAGGGAAGATATAAAAAAGTAACAGAGTTAAAGGTAGTTACTAACTATTGAAAAGAAACAACTAGGTGAAAAATTAACTCAAAAGGGTGACTGAACACTATATATATATAAGACTTACCAGGAGCCGGTAAAAAAACGCACCTCGCAAGCGAAAACGGCAAACGAGATCTGGGGAGTTATCGCCTAGCATCATGGGATATAGGGTTGCCTCAAGCCGGTAAAATAAGCTCTCGAGCTTTAGTAAGTGGCCGAGTCGGAGCCGAGGATCAGCTCCGAACCCATCCAGCAAGAATGAAGGCGAGATTGACAAATTAACATCAAATTTTACCTCCAAAAGGTTGGCGTAGCGATGGGGTTCCCCTGTGGGGCAAGCTTCACCAACATTGTTATGGCATACTGGGAAAGGGAATTTGTTTTGAATAATAATACAGTGTCTGCAATTATATGTTATTACACACGGTTCTTGGGTGATATTTTCATCCTGTCAGAAGGTGACGCAATTAAAGCACAACAGATTCTTATTTATTTTAACTCCACTACTCCATTCCTTAAATACATCTACCTTTTCTCAAGAGAGAATAGCACACTTGGATGTAGACCTGTCGAAGGACAGACTAAACAGATGCTATGTATCCAAAATTTTTAAGAAGGAGACTTATTCAAACTCCTTCCTACAATTTTCAAGTTGCCACCCTTTTATACAAAAAAGATCTGTCATAAAGGGCCAGCTGGTTAGAGCGGCGCATATGACTACAAGAGGGGACGACTTCCTAAGTGAGTGTGAATTTTTAAAGAGCATGTATGTAAAGAGGGGTTACCCCCACAAATTGTTATTAGAGCTGATCAATAAAGTTCAGTTTAAGAGAGGAACAGGGTGTTACAGGCCGGGTTTGAACACAGACAACAATGTTGAAACTTCTATGCCCGTATGAAGTGTAATATCAAATCCTTACAACTTTATTTTAACGTTTAGCATGGATGCTTTAAGCATAAGATTTATTATAATTAAGAACTGGAGCCTAATAACTAATGATATACTACTTAGGGAGAAATTCACAGTAGCCCCTAGGATTGTTTATAGAAAATGGGCTAATCTTAAACAAATACTGGAAGGGAATATTAGACCACTGACCACCAGGAAAGGTATGTTTAAGTGTAATATGTGTCGATTTTGTAAATACATGGACACTAGGTCCACCTTTGTTATAGGTGAGAGGAAAATTAGTATTAGGTGTAAAATTGATTGTCAAACTAAACAGGTGGTTTATTTGGCTAAGTGTACACATTATCCCGCATTCTACATCAGTAAGACCGACAGGAGGTTGAGGGAACGCGTCTATGAACATCAGTATTGTATAAGCAGAAACAAATATGAAAATGCTTTGGCAAGACATATTAGGGCCCACCCCCATCATGAATTCAAGTTTAGAGGGATAGATTTGGTCTCTATGGACGAGCGGGGAGGGGTCCATCTTCTTTGTTACTTGAAAGATTAGAGTTGCTTTGGCAACTTCGCCTGGATGCTTGTCATTATCCAGGCTTAAATAATTTAACATCTATTTTATGCATTTTAAAATCAAAAAGTTTATCCAGATAAGTTAGGAAATACATAGATTTATTGTTAGAAAATATATTTGTGATGTTTAGTTATGTCTATACATTCGTATTTCTACAATTTTAATATGTATTAAGTGTATACATATTTAAGAAAATTATTTTTAATTGTTTAACTTTTTTATCTCCAAACTTGTATATGTATATTTTCTGTTGTATATTAAGCAGTATTCTAAATAAGTATTAACCCAAGCTGGGGGAGGGGGTTTTAGTGTGAGATATCTAACCAACTGAATGTTTGTATTTTCTGCACATGCACTAAACGTGATTTACTATTGTGTTATTATATTTGATGAAGTCTCACTTCTAGAAGAGATGAAATGCAGTTAATTTTATGTTTATTTGCTTAATTAAATACATCTTTCATCCTTGAAGATGTAGTTCGGCTTGTTTCAGTGGCTCACCTAGTTCTTGGAAAGTAGAAAATTCTGCCTGACTCATATTATTAAAATATTTACCATGTGTATAGTTGAAATATTCATATATGTCATCCACGCATAGTTTTAAAAAAATCCTTCTAGAAGACGTGGATTCACAGGCGTGTATAAGCTTGGCTTTTTGAAAACAAAAGTAGCACCAGTGTCATTAATAAACTCTAGCCTTACCATCAGTCATTGACATTTTTTGACTACACTTGGAACATTTTTTGAAACTCAAAAGTTTTGTATCTTTAGTCTGCTTTGGCATCTTAAATGCTCACAAAAAACTGCACACTAGATTTATATATATATATATATATATATATATATATATATATATATATGTGTGTGTGTGTATATATAAACTAGGTATAAATCCCTATGTCACAAGATGGGTTGCCAACTGGCTCAGTGACAGAACCCACAATGTGAAAGTAGCAGACTCCAAATCCGACTTCAGACTCGTGACAAGTGGAGTACCACAGGGTTCAGTCCTGGGTCCTCTCCTGTTTGGTATCTACTTCTCTGAAGTACAGACTAACACAGAAGTTCTTTGGCTAACGAAGTTCACAGATGACTGCAAACTAGGAGCCATAATCGAAACTCCTAATGATGTGGACATCCTACAAAAGGGCCTCACTGAGACAGATGCCTGGTGTCAAAGCCATGGCCTCAAGCTCAATGCCAAAAAGTGCATTGTAAAAACTCTGTACCCATGAACTACCACATAGGCGGTAGTCTACTTAACACCGAAAGTGTGATAAGAGACCTTGGGACACAGGTGGACAGTAGTCTCTACTTTGATAATCACATCACCACAATAGTCAGGAAATACTTCTATGTGGCACACCTCATCACAAAACGTTTCTCATCCAGGAAAAAAGAGGTCATTGTTCCCCTCTACTCGTTACTCATTAGACCCATTATAGAATACAGCGCCCCTTTTGGTATGTACCTCACAAGACATCTACAACTGGAAAGGCCGCAGAAATACCTCACAAAGAGGATTACCAGCCTCAAACAGATGCCCTACGCAGACCATCTCAAAAAACTCCAGCTTTACTCCGTCGCATATCGCCTACTCAGAGGCAATCTCTGCCTTACATACAAAGCTATGTCAAACCCAGGGATGGTGGACATGCTCCACTTAAAGACATCCCAATCCTTCCGAGCTACATGCTCTAGGGACCTACACCTTGTCACCACAATAAACAGAACATATAGGAGGGATAGATTCCTGTCCCAGAGCCTTCCCATACCCTGGAACAAACTACTTGTCTATATCAAACAAAGCTCCTCATTAGCACTCTTCAAGAAAAATCTTGATGATTGCATGGGAGATAGGAAATTCACCCCTAGGATAATTTCTGTGGCTCTGCTCAACAGGGGCACAGGAAAATAATTTTCTTGAGTGGCGAAAGCCAAGGTACCTTTTTGGCTAGGCTTATATAGGCCCTAGGGCCAATAGCCTAGTACCTACCTATGAACACACACACACACACACACACACACACACACATATATATATATATATATATATATATATATATATATACATACATACACACATACACACATTATATATATATATATATATATATATATATATATATATATATATATATATATATTATATATGTGTGTGTGTGTGTGTGTGTGTACAGTATATATGTATATATAACAACACACCAGAATAAACATTTTTTTTTATAGACACAGAGCAGGGAAGAGCCCTCTAACTTAAAAGGGCTGAGCTCTAACTTAAACAAGCTAGCTTAGGTGATAAAACAATCCACCAACAAGTTATCAAACAACCTATCTAGCTATAATAAGGCACATGGGAAGGAAAGATCCTCTAATTTAAACGGGCCAAGCAGCCCTCTAATTAAACGAGCTGCTTAATAGAGAAAAAGGAAACTATAAGAACACACTAAGGCAAACTATCTAAGTTACCTAATATAACACACTATTTTAAACAGATCAAAAAACGAGCTTAAGAAAGTATTTTTAAATGTTTAGGAAAGCCGGGATAGGGTAAATATATAGGCCTTGAGGAAAAATGATGGCCAACACTCAAAACAGCCAGGAACAACAAACACAGCTGAAAAAGTTAACTAAACTTACTAATCTAAGTAATCTTAAAGGATACACTATCCAATTTTTCAATAAGGACTTAAGTAGAAAAAAATCATTTAGCCAGAGCCAGTGTGAAGCACCTGATCTTGTTTAGCTGCAAACTTGATCTGGGGAGCTTCCTACAGCATCATGGCATAGGGTATTCAGCCACGAGCTAGTTGAAGACCTCGAGCTTTTGTAAACAGCCGATTTGGAACCAAGAATCAGTTCCAAATCCAACCAGTACAGAATGAAGACGAGATTGGACAACATCACATCATATGTTTCCAATTATGACCACTCTGTCCTCCCGGAGTCAAAGGCTGGGGGAAGATGGGTGGGATGTAAGAATGAAGGTGAGATGGACAGCATACATGGAACGTTATGGTGAGTACATAACCTCTTTATGTCATGTTGTCCTATCTCACCTTCATTCTTTACTGGTTGGGACAGCATCCCTAGCACCATCTTTCTTGGGTGGCTCACGGGAGAATATTCTTCTGAACAGTGGACCCAACGGAGGCCCTGTTCCTGGAGGCCAAATCTACTTTATAATGAGTGATAAAGGTATGAGGCCTTTTCTTATGTTGCAGCAGCACAAATAGTGACAACTGGTACTGTGGCCCAAAAAGCAGAAGAGTTTGCAATGGATCTTGTATGATGCTTGCATGACCCTTGACTTTAAAGGGGAGATCTTTGTTGTGAGATTTGTATGTAAAAGTAATACAATCTGATAGCCATTTTGACAGTGACTTCAGAAACAGGAGCACCTGTTTTTGATTCTAAAAATGAGACAAACAGTTGGTCAGACTTTATGAATTCCTTTGTCCTATGTAAGTAAAAAACATAACTTTCTATGTACATCCAGTTGGTGCTGCATGTATTCTGCCATGTTGCCATAGTTGGGGAAAAAACACTGGTAGTTCTATGGACTGATTCAAAGTAATCTCTGAACATATTTTAGGAAGGAAGGGTTTTTTCGAAGAGCTACTCTGGCTTTGTGGAAAAGCAACCAAGGGGGTTGGCTCCTAGGCTGATGTAGGAGCCGAGTTCACCTGTGCCGAAGCCCTGAGAGGCAAGGTCAGATCCAACAACTGTCCGAAATGACTCGCCTCCCTGGACCCGACCAGAGGGCATCAGCTCCTAGACTCCTCGAGTTCAGATGGAACCAAGGATGTTAGAGCAGATGTCAGGCCTGAAGAACCTGGAATAGGTCATGGCATAGATGGTTCCACTACAGTACATTCCAGACATTCCGGCTTTGACGTCCCAAGTTGGCTTGGAGGAGGAATCAATGTCGAAGGAGAGGTCATGGTTGGTTACAAATTCCTCTGGGCTGGAGCCGATAGCAGTTTGGCCAGCACCAGTGTCTTTAAGAGTGTGCGCACCACCCAATCCACATCATCATCTGAAAGACTCCTGGAGGACTGAGAGGAAGGAGTAGGAGATCTGGCTCTTTGCAGTATAGGAGACCTTAAGACAGGAGAAACTGGCTCCAATTCAGGGGACCGGCTCCATAATTCAAACTCCATCGGCCCCGAGACAGATGGAGCCGATGAAGGAGATTTCTCCGGCCCAGCATTCCTCCAATCCGGGGATACCACTTTAGTCAACTTTTTAGCTGGCTCTGTAAGCCCAGTAGAAGGAGATGACCTTTTGCTGGATTTATCTAACTTCGAGGAAGGAGATTTGGCTGATTTAGAAGTGCCCTGACCGTCTTCCAGTGATTCAGCAAAGGGGGACTTCGAAAACCTCTCACTATAAGTTTATTTTTTGTCTCAAGCAGTACTCTTGAGCTGAAAGAGTGGCAAATGGAACATGATTCCTGCAGATGCACTGCTCCCAGACAGTATACACAAATAGTGCGACCATCAGTTAAATACCACTTTTGGCTACATGTTCCACATTTCTTAAAGCCAGAAGGCTTGGTTTCCTTGTGATCTTTTGACATATTAAAAAAACAACCACAGCAATGACCAGAATAATAACAACAGCAATTTAACAGTATAGCTAGTCAAAACTACAAATATCACTACAATGTGTGTGTGTGTGTGTGTGTGTGTGTGTGTGTGTGTGTGTGTGTGTGTGTGTGTGTGTGTATATATAACAAAAACCTGTTCCACGAACAATAAAGGTCTTCCTCCCACAGAATTCCAAAAGGATAAAGTCCACCAGTAAAGTTATGTAATCGATTTATTTTCACACCAAACAAAAAACAAAAAATCTTAGCGCTTTCGTCTCCCTCCGGAGACTTCTTCAGAGATGAATTAAAACCACAAAATGCATCAGTTTTTATACTTTATCTAGTGGGCTGGTCAATAGGTTAATTAATTGATTAACACATTTCATTCATTTCCTTCTAAAAGTGAAATGCATACTGTTTTCATTGTGTGTAGAAAATACAATTTTCTCACAGAAAACATTGCTCTTTAAATTCAGTTATCAAATGTCTGTCTACAAATTCAGTATAAATATAAAATATATAATGTTATACTGAATATATCAAAATACGTTGCAATATAGTAAATGAATTCAATAAATCATAAGTACATTTAATATACTTATTATATTGTAGAAAAAATGAATGCAAAAAGATCAAAATAACTTTCAATGCTTTTTCTAATAAATGAATACAAGTAGATCCACACAACAGTATGTCGTACCAAAACCTTAAGACATAAACAGTGGGAGACCACTGTTAACATACTAAAAAAAGAAACACTAATATCCTGTTAAATATATTACATACAATAATAATGATAATATTAGTATAAATAGTATAAAAATACAAAATGTAGAAATATAAATGGTAAAAATACAAATAATATATACATATGGAAAAATGTATGTATACACATAATGTCCACACAAAAAACATACGTACATATACATACCCATACACACATATATCATGTACCCACACATCTACATACCCACACACATAAACACACATGTATAGCCAAATACATGCACACACACCCCTCCCCATGCATACACATACCCCCACATGCATATAACTGTTCTTAATGTTAATTCAATAATTTAATTTAATATAAATATACAATATGATATTGTTAAAATGTCCACCTATCTATACAAAATATGATTGTTGTTTGATTATTGTTTCAATTCCTAACTATTATTCAACTTTTTTGTTCAACTTTTTTACAGCCGTTTTAGGATCAGCAGCAAAAATTTTTAAAACAGGTGGAATAGATATGTGGTCATTTAATCCTTTCCCTCCACATGCATCCAAACGCAATTGCCACATCATTTCCTTATATTCTAACTTTGTTTCCCAGTCCCCACCTCTTTCAGGGTGTCCAACCTCTTCTAATACCCAGAATTTGAAATTAGCCTCCTTGCAACACATCAGGTGCCTATATAATGCATTATTCACATTTTGCTTGTTGATATCCCTTATATGTTCGTATATTCTGGCTCTAAAATGTCTCTCAGTTTTACCCACATAATATTTTGAACACACCTTACAAAAGCCAAATAAACCACACCCTGAGTATAACAACTACTATAATTCTTAGCTTTCAAAGTAATTCCTACGCTAGCTATTGTCAAATTCTTTTGTTCTGCAATGAAAGAGCACTGGGCACACCGTCCACATTTAAAAGTTTCCCGTTTTCTATTTGCACCTATAACTGTATTGGTTTTGTTAGTCTTGTAATGTTCCAGCATATTCTTTATATTCCTATTCCTCCTATAACTATATTTTATATTCTTCTGAAATATATTAGTTTTACCATACATTCCATTGAACATTCTCAATATTATTTGTATTTTTACCATTTATATTTCTACATTTTGTATTTTTATACTATTTATACTAATATTATCATTATTATTGTATGTAATATATTTAACAGGATATTAGTGTTTCTTTTTTTAGTATGTTAACAGTGGTCTACCACTGTTTATGTCTTAAGGTTTTGGTACGACATACTGTTGTGTGGATCTACTTGTATTCATTTATTAGAAAAAGCATTGAAAGTTATGTTGATCTTTTTGCATTCATTTTTTCTACAATATAATAAGTATATTAAATGTACTTATGATTTATTGAATTCATTTAATATATTGCAACGTATTTTGATATATTCAATATAACGTTATATATTTTATATTTATACTGAATTTGTAGACAGACATTTGGTAACTGAATTTAAAGACCAATGTTTTCTGTGAGAAAATTGTATTTTCTACACACAATGAAAACAGTGTGCATTTCACTTTTAGAAGGAAATGAATTAAATGTGTTAATCAATTAATTAACCTATTGACCAGCCCACTAGATAAAGTATAAAAACTGATGCATTTTGTGGTTTTAATTCATCTCTGAAGAATTCTCCGGAGGGAGACGAAAGCGCTAAGATTTTTTGTTTTTTGTTTGGTGTGAAAATAAATCGATTACATAACTTTACTGGTAGACTTTATCCTTTTGGAATTCTGTGGGAGGAAGACCTTTATTGTTCGTGGAACAGGATTTTGTTACTTGGTGTGACAACAATTATTTGGTGCTTTGTGGTTACTAGTTGCTCTTTGGGAGGTACCTGATCTGTGAACGAGGATATCCTGCCATGGATACCAGTAGTTTATTATCTGAATTAATCAAGTTAATACAAATGCATTCACAAGCAGATGCTATACCTTTAAGTACAGCCAGTGAGATTCCATGTGTGCAAAGCAGTCCGAGAGTACTTGACGCAGAATTGATGTCAAACGCTAGAAAAGAGCGGCGAGGTGAGGAGAATGCGCTGTTGAATGCAAACACAAGGAACTGTACAGTTCTGAGGTCTAACCTGGGACTGGACATGCAACGGAACGTGGCTCCAATAGCAGATACATACAAGGACATGGATTTTGGAACTTGGCTTAATCGCTCATTTCGTAATACAAGTGAAAAAGAAAGAAGAAAGGAGAATAAGGAAGTCCCTACTTTCAAAGACAACTGTAAGACATTTAAAATATTGTTACAGAAATATAAGGCCTGGGCAGTCGAAAATAATTATTTTGAAAAATGTTTAAAAGAAAAAATTGTGCCTAAAGGTCTTAGATTGAATAAGTATCCTAATAATGCGAAGCATGACAACAAGTTTTTTAAAATTGTTACTGGTATATTAAATGATTGTGGGCTGGCCATTTTAAAGGAAATGATTAAATATAACAAAGTGAATATGGAAAACACTAAGAAAGAAATTGATAACTTGTATTTGAGTATCAGCACAGATGTTTTATTTTCAGTAGAAGAATATAAAAACATATACTATAGAATATTGCAGGATGTTGATTATTATACAAATATTAACATGAATAGAAAACTGTCTAAAACAGAAAGAGATTTAAAGGAATATGAATTAAATCTAGCATATTATTGTGACAGGAGACCAGATTTGAACTATAAAAAGAAAAATTATCACTCTGCTAGTAAGCATTACAATAATAACCAATATCAGAGAAACTATGAATTTAGGGATGGAGAACAGTTTTATAATGAATTGCAAGCTACTGGCAGTACTTATTATCAAAGATATGAAGGCAATGAAAGTAGGTTTAACCAGAGGGATGTTATCCCTTTAGAAATAGACGAACCGAGGAGATCAGAAAGAATAAGAAACCGGAATGTACAACCAACATATGCACAGATAGCGGAGAACAACAATCAGTATACAGGGAGACCGCAACATTAACTACTAGTAGTGTTTTAAGTAATGCGGAAGAGACATCAATTGGGAGACAGGAGAGCACTAATCAAGAGACTGATGACAATAATATTATAAATTCTTTTAACAATTTTAATATATTTAATTATACAGACATTCAGATTAGTGAAGACTATTTTAATTTATTTATAAAAGGTTTTAGTTTTATTCCTAGTAGTATGCCACCTTTGGACAATATCTTGTTAGATATTAAGTTATATACAAGGAAATTAAATTTTATTCATAATTTTAAGGACAAAACATATGAAGATAATAAAGGCAGTATGTCAAAATTAAAAAGATCTAGTACCTACAACCCACCATTACAGAAAGAACTATTTAATTTTGAAAAATGTGTCATGAAGAACATTAGGTATTTATACAATAAAAATCGAAAAGATATTAATATGGGAAGGGCAGACAATTTAACACCCACTGAGTTCAATATATTAAATGAGTTTGGTAGAAACGACAAAGGTAGAGTGATGAAGCCAGATAAAGGTGGAGGGGTGGTACTAATGGACAAATGGGAATGTAACAGGAAAATGCTGGAAATTTTGGATAAGGAGAATCAATATGAGATTGTATCAAAGAATGAAATTAATATTTTGTATAAGAAAATTGATCTGATAAATGAGGACAATCTCCTACAAGGTTTGATTGACAAAGATGTGTATAATTTTTTCAGTGTTCCTAAACCTGTAATACCTATTATTTTTGGAATTCTGAAGGTACATAAATCTATTAAAGATCCCCCTATGCGGCCAATTGTGTCTTCGCAGGGCTCAAAAACTCAACCTTTGGCTATATATGTGGACTACAAACTCAAGCATATTTTTAATAGTTTTGAACATATTCTTATTGACTCAGGATTTTTTAAAGAAAATTGTGAATTGCCCATACAATAACGATTATATATTCTTAACATTTGATGTTAAAGATCTGTTCTCAGTCATTCCACATGATGAAGGGTTAAAATGGTTTGATGAGATTATAATAGGAACGGATGGTCTTACACATGACGAATATAGAGTGATTCTGGAAAATATGGAACTTATTTTAAAATATAATTATCTTTACTTCCAGGGGGAGTACTACCATCAAAAGGAAGGTGTTGCCATAGGATCAGCCTGTGCACCAATATATGCCAATATTGTGATGTTGTATTGGGAGTTAAATTTTATCTTCCCTTGCATATACAAAAACCATATAATAAAATATTTTAGGTTCTTGGATGACATTTTTATTGTATGGGAAGGAGCAGAGAATACAACTGACGAATTTATAAGGTATATAAGTCATACTACTATTTTTTTAGAATTTACTTTTGAGACTGGAAAGGATGCCATCCACTTTTTAGATGTTCAGTTAGAGAAAGATTATTATAATGGTTGTTATAAATCCAATATTTATCGGAAAAAGCATTTTTCTAATGCCTACCTACATTATAGTAGTGATCACCCCCAGTTCTTAAAAAAGAACATTGTAAAAGGGCAAATGATTAGAATGGCAAGAATGATTTTAAGCGACAGTGATTTTATCATGGAAATTAAAAATGTAGAACAGATGTTTCAGGAGAGAGGCTATCCATCAAGAGTTATTGATAAGGTAGCAGAGTACGTTCAAAAAGGAAGAAATGAAAATAGATATGTACCATTACTTACTATTAAAAAGAGGGACTTATCGGATCTATTAGAGGAAAACGATACTTCTACAGCTAATGAAATGCAAGAAAACAGGCAAGTAATTAATAAGAATGGTAATATAAATGATGGTTTACCCTTCCTTACATTAACTTACCACAAAGGTATGGGGTGGCTAAGAAAATGTATAGATGAGACATGGAGAATGTTCAATGGAATGTATGGTAAAACTAATATATTTCAGAAGAATATAAAATATAGTTATAGGAGGAATAGGAATATAAAGAATATGCTGGAACATTACAAGACTAACAAAACCAATACAGTTATAGGTGCAAATAGAAAACGGGGAACTTTTAAATGTGGACGGTGTGCCCAGTGCTCTTTCATTGCAGAACAAAAGAATTTGACAATAGCTAGCGTAGGAATTACTTTGAAAGCTAATAATTATAGTAGTTGTTATACTCAGGGTGTGGTTTATTTGGCTTTTTGTAAGGTGTGTTCAAAATATTATGTGGGTAAAACTGAGAGACATTTTAGAGCCAGAATATACGAACATATAAGGGATATCAACAAGCAAAATGTGAATAATGCATTATATAGGCACCTGATGTGTTGCAAGGAGGCTAATTTCAAATTCTGGGTATTAGAAGAGGTTGGACACCCTGAAAGAGGTGGGGACTGGGAAACAAAGTTAGAATATAAGGAAATGATGTGGCAATTGCTTTTGGATGCATGTGGAGGGAAAGGATTAAATGACCACATATCTATTTCACCTGTTTTAAAAATTTTTGCTGCTGATCCTAAAACGGCTGTAAAAAAGTTGAACAAAAAAGTTGAATAATAGTTAGGAATTGAAACAATAATCAAACAACAATCATATTTTGTATAGATAGGTGGACATTTTAACAATATCATATTGTATATTTATATTAAATTAAATTATTGAATTAACATTAAGAACAGTTATATGCATGTGGGGGTATGTGTATGCATGGGGGAGGGGTGTGTGTATGTATTTGGCTATACATGTGTGTTTATGTGTGTGGGTATGTAGATGTGTGGGTACATGATATATGTGTGTATGGGTATGTATATGTACGTATGTCTTTTGTGTGCACATTATGTGTATACATACATTTTTCCATATGTATATATTATTTGTATTTTTACCATTTATATTTCTACATTTTGTATTTTTATACTATTTATACTAATATTATCATTATTATTGTATGAAATATATTTAACAGGATATTAGTGTTTCTTTTTTTAGTATGTTAACAGTGGTCTCCCACTGTTTATGTCTTAAGGTTTTGGTACGACATACTGTTGTATGGATCTACTTGTATTCATTTATTAGAAAAAGCATTGAAAGTTATGTTGATCTTTTTGCATTCATTTTTACTACAATATAATAAGTATATTAAATGTACTTATGATTTATTGAATTAATTTAATATATTGCAACGTATTTTGATATATTCAATATAACGTTATATATTTTATATTTATACTGAATTTGTAGACAGACATTTGATAACTGAATTTAAAGACCAATGTTTTCTGTGAGAAAATTGTATTTTCTACACACAATGAAAACAGTGTGCATTTCACTTTTTGAAGGAAATGAATGAAATGTGTTAATCAATTAATTAACCTATTGACCAGCCCACTTGATAAAGTATAAAAACTGATGCATTTTGTGGTTTTAATTCATCTCTGAAGAAGTCTCCGGAGGGAGACGAAAGCGCTAAGATTTTTTGTTTTTTGTTTGGTGTGAAAATAAATCGATTACATAACTTTACTGGTGGAATTTATCCTTTTGGAATTCTGTGGGAGGAAGACCTTTATTGTTCGTGGAACAGGTTTTTGTTACTTTGTGTGACAACAATTTTTTGGTGCTTTGTGTGTGTATATATATATATATATATATATATATATATATATATATATATATATATATATATATTTAATTATTAGTATTATTATTTTTTTGACAGGAAAAACAACCTTAACAATTAAACCAGAGAAGAGAAAGGAAGCGGTTGGCAGTTCTCTAACTTAAACAAAGCTGCCTCTTAGTAAGGGAAAGGGAAGAAACAAAGGTAGCCCTCTAATTCAATCTGGTAACAGCAGCCCTCTAACTTAAATGGGATGATGCTTTAAAAGGGAGCAGAAAAAAATATAACACAATCAGTAGTAACCACCTTGTATAATAACTAAAAAATTGTAACATGAACGTGTCTAACTAAAACAGGCTGAAAGGAGAGAATTTAAGCCGGGATAGGGAAGGGAACAAAGGCCTAGCGGTAAAATGATGGCCAAAAGCAAACAAAACAACTACAAACTCTCTAAAGTAACTAAGAAAAGTAATAAAACACTCACCGCTAATTAACCAACAAGCAAGAGCAAAAAAATATCAATAATGAATAAAGAAATTATCCAACTTTGCCTGAGCCAAAATGGAAGCACCTCATCTGTTTAGCAGCAAACGAGATCTGGGGAGCTTTCCTAGGGCATGATGGGATAGGGATACAGCCATGAGCCAGTGGAAGACCTCAAGCTTTTGTAAACAGCCAAGTCGGAACCAGGGATCGGTTGTGAACCCAACCAGTGAAGAATGAAATTGTGATAGGACAACATCTAACAATATTTAACTATACTCACTATATTTTCCTGACTGAAAAATTACTGTTCCTTACTTACTTGCTACAGCAAGGCAAGATGAAATGGATGACTGCCTCATGTACACAGACAACCCTCTCCTCCTGCCAACAAATTCCAACACATATGAGAGATGCAACCATATAGCCAAACTGGAGGCTAAGCTCTCTCAACTCAGTACTGGCGTAACCAGTCAGGAGGAGAAGGAAACAACTCTCACTACAATTCCAGTCTCACATAGACCTACCACGACAGCAAACCAAACACATAAACACAAAAACATACTCGGAGGCTCTAAATAAAAATCTGCCTAAGCAGCAGAGACCTCCAAAGCAGACACCCAAGCAACCGCTACTCCAAAACAAAACACGTGCAACACATAGCTCACAAAGCCAGTGTGCCGAACAGTCACAGCCCTTAAGGCTAAACAACACACCTGATACACTTGTAATAGGTGACTCTATTGTCAGGCACACTGACGTCCCACTCACCAGGCTGAACAAGGAGAAGGTCACGGTGAGATGCCTGTCGGGCGCTAGGATCCGCCACATAACACAAGCACTCAGGTCACTCTAAGGCAAGTACAAATATGACTCAGTCATTGTCCATGCTGGTGTGAATGACCTGAGACGTACCTCCCTGGACTACATGAAAAGAGACATAGAGGAACTCTCTGAGCATGTAGCCCAGGCTGGTATGACCCTGACCTTGAGAAGCATCTTACCCTCACCAAGAATGATGCCACGATATGAAGACAAGATGATCAATTTCAACAACTGGCTTAAGTATTGGTGTCATTCAAAGGGGATCCAATGCCTGTCAGCCTGGGATGACATGCTCGACAAGCCATGATGCTTCGCTAGGGACGGCTTGCACCTGTCACCCCTGGGCTTTCGGATATTGGCAAAGGCTCTTGCTACCCCCATAGTGCTTATTTTATGCAAGGCTCAAAAGACAAACCCACCTCCATAGGTATCACAAGGGATAAGAAACTAAGAGTAATGCTACTCAACGCCAGAAGTCTAAACCCCAAGATGCACGCACTCGAAACTCTCCTTAGCGTGGAGAACATCGATATCTGTGCAGTAACAGAAACCTGGTTCAAGGCTCCCGAGAGCACCCCAGCACTACCAGGTTATACCTCATACCATGCTTTTCGGCCCCAAAACTTGGACCGAACCACAAAAGAAGGGGGAGTATGAATATTCATCAAAGATACCCACACCTCCAGGTTGGTGGCACAGCACGAAGCATCAGAGACTATCCATGTGCAACTAACAGTGGGTAAAACTGCCTTCCAGTTTATAGCCTGCTACAGACTACCCTCCCAAACCCAGGAACCCCACTCGACCTTCCTGAGAACACTGGAAAATATGAAGGTCTCTCCAAACACCATTAAATTGGGTGACTTCAACTACCCAAACATAGACTGGGAGCATTACTCTAGCTCCAACACCCTAGCCCAAAGTTTCCTAGAATTTATAAACTCAAATGCTATGGAACAACTTGTTACCACTCCCACAAGAGGGTAAAACATACTGGACCTGATCATCACCAACATGGGGACTCTATACTCCAGACCAGAAGTGTATCCCTCACTGGTAAGATCAGACCATAAACTAATCTCATTGGATATTCACATCCCGACCCCACCCCCTGCCCAGAAAACCACAGTGAAAAACTTCTCTAAAGCAAATTTCACACACCTCAAAACCGAGGTGGAATCCTTCAAAGCCCCCGGGCCTGTAATAAATACGGCCCAGACCGCAGAATCCTTTATAAACGCATTCTATGAACACCTTCGGGAATGCATGGATCATGCAATCCCAAATAAAACCAAGACCCAATCCTCCAAAGGCAGACATCCTGTCTGGTGGACCCCAGCCATAAACAAACTATACAATAGAAGGAGGAAGCTACTACATGATAGAGAAAAATCCCAAAAAGGGAAGGCATCTCTGATCAGTATTAGCAAAAAACTATGGGCACTCATAAAATCGTCTAAGGCCAGCTTCGAGAGAAAAATTGCACAGGACACTAAAGATAATCACAAGGCTTTCTTTAGTTATGTTAGGAACCTGGGTGGGAATTCCCAGATATGCTCAGAATTAGTCCAAAATGACAAAAAATACACCGAACCCACAGACATTGCCAACATCCTAGCTGACAGGTTCAGCGCAAACTTCTCCCCCCCCCCACCAAAAGGGCAAATATCTATCCCAGCAGAGTGCTGCCCCCCTGACATCTCAGATGCTCAGGTAAGAGCCACCCTCTCCAAAGCAAAATACACAGCATCAATGGCACCAGACAGTGTCCAGGGCTGCGTCCTACATGAACTCCAAGAAGAGCTAAACCCAAACATAAAACTACTGTTCACTCTCAGCCTTACTACAGGATATGTACCCAAAGAGTGGCGTACAGCAACAGTGGTCCCTCTCCACAAAAGTGGTGCCTCAACGGATCCTGGAAACTATCGCCCCATAAGCCTGACTAGCTTGGTCTGCAAAGCTATGGAAAGGATCATCATAGACCTCATAAATAAAGATATTGGGGACCTACAGACACTGGATCCTACCCAGTTCAGCTTTGTTAAGGGCAGATCCTGCCTCTTAAACCTGGTCGATTTCTTTGAAACAGTCACCAAGGCCATTGACAAGGGGAAGGTGGTCCACACAGCCTACCTGGACCTCGCAAAGCCTTTGATACAATACCCCACTCGGGCATTATAGATAAGCTCACCAGCTTAAATATAAATCCCTATGTCACTAGATGGGTTGCAAACTGGCTCAAGGACAGAACCCACATGGTTAGAATTGCTGGAGCCATGTCAGACTCCAAACCAGTTACAAGTAGCGTCCCACAAGGCTCAGTCCTGGGACCTCTCTTGTTCGGTATATATTTCTCGGAGGTACAGGCCAACATGGAAGGACTGTGGCTGACCAAGTTCGCAGATGAATGCAAACTGGGCGCCATAATCGACTCTCCAGCCGACACAAGCATCCTCCAAAAGGGCCTCATAGAAACAGACAACTGGTGCCAGAGCCATGGCCTCAAGCTAAACGCCAAAAAGTGTATAGTCATCCCTTTTGGCAAAAACAAAGTGCCCACAAATTACCACATAGGTGGTAATCCATTAAGTACAGAAGAAGTAATTAGGGACCTGGGGACCCAAGTTGATAGCAGTCTCTCATTTGACAACCACGTGGCCAAAGTGGTTAGAAAAACATTTTATATAGCCCACCTAATCATGAAGGGATTCACATCTAGATCAGGGGAGGTCATCATGCCTCTTTACTCATCCCTCATCAGGCCCATAATTGAGTATAATGCCCCTTTTGGCATGTGCCTTACCAGACACCTGCAGCAACTGGAAATACCCCAAAAGTACCTCACCAAGAGGATCAAAGGGCTCAAACAGATGCCATATGCTGCCCGGTTAAAGAAACTCCAGCTCTACTCGGTGGCATACCGCCTGCTCAGAGGCGATCTGTGCCTGACGTATAAAGCCATGTCCAACCCGGAATTAATGGACATGCTGCACCTCAGAAAATCCAAACCCCATCGAGCTACTTGCTCGAGAGACTTGAACCTCAGCACTGAAATAAATAGGACATGCTGGAGGGACAGATTCATAACCCAGAGGCTCCCTTCACTCTGGAATAAAATCCCAGTCCAGGTTAGGCAGAGTTCCTCATTGACTCTGTTCAAGAGGAATCTTGATGAGTGGATGGGAGATCGTAGGTTTACCCCAGGTATCACTTCTGTGTCACTGTTAGACAGAGGCACAGTATACTAACCTCGAAAAAGGGCATAGCAAAATTAATTTAAAATGGGTGTCAAAAGCCAAACACACTCTGGCTAGGCTTATAAATGCCCTAGGGCAGATAGCCTAGTATGAACCTATGAACCTATGAGTGCCTTTGTTATCAGTTCCAATAACAGAGTGCTGAGTGTCAGCATCACATCTCTCACTAGTATCTAAATACAATTTCAGTGCTGCCTACAAAATGGAATCACATCTGGTCACCTGACTCTGTGGTTCCCAAACTATCACCTCACTAGAAACTTGAGTGAGGATCTAGCACAGATGTGTCACAATACACACCCAGAACCCTGCTAAGACTTATTCCAGCACCTGGAGACACTAAAAAAATTCTAATACTTTCATCCTTCTGCAGAGACTAACCATCCATTCTCTGGCACCTCAGGGTAGCAGTTAGTTAACAACAAAGGAAAATAAGAGCAGGATCCCACACTAGTCATTGCGTCTCTGGCTACATTCAGGTCTGGGAGATCAAATCTTTATGACCTAAACCAAGTTTTTCTTAAAGTTAGCTGGGCTGAGCTTAACTACTTCCCTTGCAGCATCCTCTGTTAACATATATACACTTTCTCAGTTACAATACAGTATGACATACATGTATGTACAACTTTACAAATATATTTTTAACACAAACATCTGTACAAATCAGTTTGATATTCAAATGACAAAAAATTATTTGCAAAACTCCAGCTAGCTATGCTGGCATATGTTACACATGCACTACCCTACTCTCTCTCTCTCTCTCTCTCTCTCTCTCTCTCTCTCTCTCTCTGGCATAGCTGGCACTACTTCACATCATCACATTTCTCCCCCTTTTGAAGACTCAAGCTAGTTTTTCAAGTGACCCTGGAGAAACGTTGCTTGACAGAAATGAGCCTGTCTAGGAATACATTAACCCATACTGTGTCTACAGCCCATATGCATTGTCATTGCTGACCCCACTACAGTGCTGCACTGTCATGTCATGTCTACAACCCTAGGCTCCACCTTAGTAACATGGCATTTTGCTGGCTGGCTCGATGTAGCCAGGTTAAGGGATTATGGTCTGTAACCACAGTGAATTTCCTTCTATACAGATAGGGCTGAAGTTCTTGCAGTACCTGTCCTACAGCTAGACATTCTTTTTCTACAGCTGCATAACATTCCTCCCTGGATTAGAGTCCATGGCTGAGATATACAACAGGGTACTTTTCTCTCTCTGAGGAATCCTGCCTGTGTACAGCCTCTTCCCCGTGGTTTGAAGCATCCACCTGCACAACAAATTCTTTGCTGTAATCAGGACTGGCTAACACAGGGGGTCCTGCCAAAGTCCCTTTAAACTTTTGGAATTCCTGCTCGCAGGCTGGCGTTCACACTACCTTATCTGACCTGTTTTTCCTTGTCATGTCTGTGATGGGAGCAGCTATTGTACTATAATTGGGAACAAACATTCTACAGTATCCCAATGTCCCCAAGAATGCCCTCACCTCTTTTTTGGTAACAGGAGCAGGCCATGTCTGAATAGCTTCCACTTTGGCAGGTTCTGGACTATTCTTACCACTTCCCACTCTATGTTCCAGGTAGGAAACCTCTGTCATACCCATCCGACACATACTGGGCTTAATGGTCAAGCCTGCCCGTTACAGTCTGCCTAGGACCTCCCAACATGTTGAAGCTGCTCTGGCCAGGAATGGCTGTAGATAGCAATACTGCCCAGGTAAGCAAGGGCATAATCTCCTGCTCCTGCTACGATACAATCTACTAGCCTCTGGAAGGTCACTTGGGCATGTTTCATCCCAAAGGACATCTTTGTGAACTCATATAATCTGAAAGGAGTCATAAAGGCTGACTTCTCTCTAGCTTTGGGAGTCAAGGCACCTACCAGTAGCCCCTTGGTCAGATCAATAGTGGTCAGATACTTAGCCCCACCCAGCTGCTCCAAGGTTTCATCTGTCCCAGGCATGCGGTAAGCATCTGATTCTGTGTGATGGTTTAGTTTTCTATAGTCCACACAGAACCTGGTGCTGCCATCCTTCTTTGGAAAATTTCCCAGTTACAACATTTCCTATATCTCTTACCTTACACTCTGTCTGACTCGCTCAGGCACCATGTAAGGGCCTGCTTGATAGGTCTTTGGGGTTCTGTATCCACATGATGCTACATCAAGTGGGTGCACCCAGGTTTCCCAGTGAACATGTTCCCAAACTCCTGTAAGAATGCTTGGATTTTTCAAACATGGGTAGGGGATAGCCACTGCGACACTGCTACCCCTTCCACTGAGGTGTCAGTCCAAGCCTCACTGAGGAATCAGTCATCAGATCCCCCTCAGGCTCCTCCTGCCACCAACTGCAAATAGTTAGTACAAGGGCCTCCCTATCATGGTAAGGCTTCATCATGTTTATCACATGTCTCGTGTATTCCAATAAGACACTGAGGCACTGTGATGGGTTACAGTTATTTATTGTATATAAACACATATGGAACTGTAACTGGAAAAAAGGTATGCACTTACCATAATGTTCCATCTGAGTTGTTGCTTTTCATTTGTCTTCAACCTATGGGACTTGAATCCGGCACGAATCCAACTCAGCCATATACCAGCATTGGAGCTGAAATCTGAGCTCCTCCCCCACCCATAATGCCCCCCTTTCCCTCCTCCCCTCAGATCACGTTTGCTGCAGGACAGCACCCCCCCAACATGGCATAAAACTTAATCCCTGACCATATAAGGTATAGGCACACAGAGACTCAACTTGGGCCAAAAAGAAGCCTGTGTCTACATCTGTCCAGTCTACTACACAGCCAAAAGGCAGGGGGAAGGAGGGAATGACGGTTGAAGACAAATGAAAAGCAACAATACAGATGGAACATTACAGTAAGTACATAA
Organism: Protopterus annectens; assembly: GCF_019279795.1. Lineage (NCBI taxonomy): Eukaryota > Metazoa > Chordata > Ceratodontiformes > Protopteridae > Protopterus > Protopterus annectens. The sequence goes on from NC_056751.1 coordinate 408,920,978, forward strand.
CTTCTTTACTTGCCGTTGTTTTTCATTTGATCTTCAACCTATGGGACCAAGTCCCTAGCTACAATTACCTTGGGAGGCCCTCATGGAAGGATATTCCGGAGCATGGCTGAGCCAAAGGAAGTGCTGCTCCTGGAGAGAATATCTCATTTGTAATGGGAGATAAACGCATGAGAAGAGGACCAAGTAGCAGCCGTACAAATGTCGTTAATAGGAACCCTGGACCAAAAGACCGTAGAACTAGACATTGATCTGGTAGAATGCACCTGGATAGGGCCAGGTAGAGGCAAACCTTTGAAAAAATAAGCTGTAGAGATGCAGCTGGAAATCCAATGAGCAAGAGTGACCTTAGAAATAGGCTTTCCCAGATGTGGCTTAGAAAAGGATGCAAAAAGTTGACCCAACTGTTGGAAACTTTTAGTTCTACGCAAATAAAATCACAGCTGTCTTTTGTCATCAAGCAGATGTAATTTGTATACCCCTTCATTCTGATAATTAGGGAAGAAAACTTGCAAATTAATCACCTGGTTAATATTAGCTTCAGAAGACACCTTTGGCAAGAAAGATGGGTTGGTACGATGAGTCACTCTGTCCTTATGGAAGAGAAGATAGGGAGGTTTAATAGACAACACCTGCAACTCAGAAACCCTCTTGGCCAAAGTGACAGCCACCAAGTAGGCCATCTTTCATGATAAGAACTGTAAATCGACAGTAGCGCCTGTTCGAAAGGTGGATAAACTACGGCCTGTAAAACTACAGTCAGATCCCAAGGAGGCATGGGATCCTTGTAGTTGGCCTGAGAAGGAATGTACCTTTTAAAAAGGAACTGCATAGCTTGGAAGAACCCAAGGAGGCTGAATTCTTTCCCACATGGAAATTAGAAATTGCTGCCAAATGAACTTTAATCATAGAAAAACTAGCGTAATTGTGAAAAATATGGGCTAGAAAATTTAAAATGGCAGGAATTGGAGCTGTAAAAGGATCCAGTTTGTGCTAAGATGACCAGACAGAGAAACATTTCCACTTGCTGGAATAAATCTTCCTAGCAGTAGCCTTCTGAGCTGCAACCAAGATCTTTTTGACTGGTGAAGGGAGCCCGGATGTCTAGGCGATCAAGTGAACTAGAGCAGCCAAGCAGTGAGCTTCAGGCTGACTAAGTCTGGGTGTGGAACCCCTGATGGGTGTAAGAGAAGATCCGGAACTAGATCCAGAGTCCAGTGAGGACACAACAGATGAGACCAAAGAGTGGGGAATCAAATTTGGTGAGGCCAGAAGGGGGCAATGAGGATGACTTTGCTCTTCAACTGCTGTGGTTTCTGAAGAAACATTGGGATCAGAGGAAGAGGAGGATAAGCATAATGTAGACCGAAGGGCCAAGCATGGACCAGAGTGTCTCTGGTTGACTCCCCCTGAGGGGCATCAGAGCAAAAAACTCACCGCATTTCACGTTGGAAGGAGAGGCGAAGAGATTGCAGCAAGGATGACCCCATTTCTGAAAGATCATGTCTGCTACTGAAGGATTCAAAGACCACTCATAAGGCATCAGAATGGTTCTCCTGAGCCTGTCCACTAGAATGTTGGACTTCCTTGGCATGTGCGTTGCCACCAGAAACTGTTTGGAAGAGACTGCCCACTCCCACAATCTCATGGCCTCGTGGCAAAGGGAATAAGATCTGGTCCCCCCCCCCAATTTGTTAATGTACCAGACTATGTACATGTTGTCCATCCGGATGGCAACATTCCCGGTAGGAAGAAAGGCCTGAAGGGCTTGCAATGCCAAAAGCACCACCCATATCTCCAGGACACTGATATGCAGATCGGTCTCCAAGGGGGACCATGTGCCTTGGACCATCCATTCCATGCAATGCCCCCCCCCAACTGAACAGGGAGGCGTCAGTGGTCACTGTGATCGAGGGGAAAGGAAGAACAAATGGACAGCCCAGAAGATGATCTGGGGACTGGAGCCACCACCGAAGACAGTCCCAACAAACTTGGGATGGCCGGACTGGGTACAATAAAGGAAGTTCAAAAAGGGACCACAGTACTGCTAAAGTCCATTGAAGAATCTTCATGTGTAGACATGTGGTTAGTAGAAGGGTTATTGTGGCTGCTATGGACCCCAATGCCCGAAGAACTATACCTGCTGGGGGAAAGGAGTCTGTAAAATAGACTTCACATGCTGATGGAGCAAAAAGTAACCTGTCTGGAGGTAGAAACAGCCTGCCATTTATCATATCCAACCGAGTACCTATAAAGTCCAACACATAAACAGGTTCCAAGTTTGATTTGGCTAGGTTGATCATAATACCCAGGGAAGGTACTAAGAGAAAGAGGTAGTCCTTGGCTTGAATCAGTCGATGCCTTGAGGGAGTGGAGAGGAGTCAGTCATCCAGGTAGGGGAAGACCTGAAAACCCTGCAGCAGCAAGTGAGCTGCCACCACCGCCATCACTTTGGTAAACACCCGGGGGGGCAGTGGTGAGTCCAAAGGGGAGCACTCTGAATTGAAAGTAACTGGCTCCCAGCCAGAAGCGAAGGAACCATCTGGACTGTCAGTTCATTTTTACGTGACAGTACGGATCCTGAAGGTCCACCATGCATATCCAATCGTTATTCTGCAAAAAGGGCAGAATGGATTGTAGGGTGACCATCTGAAACTTTGTTTTTGGCAACAGACAGTTTCAGGGTTGTAAGATCCAGAATGGGTCTGAAGTCCCCCGTTTTCTTTGGCACCAAAAAGAACCTGGAATAAATGCCTGCTCCAGACTGGTCTGGGGGGGATGGGCTGGATGACTCGTTTTTCGAGCAGCCTGGCAATTTGTATGGCTGCCGCCTCCCGTTGGCCGAGTAGAACATCCAGGAGGTTTCTCTTTGGAGAGTGAGGCAGAAGAAACAGGATGGAATAACCTCTGGATATGATTTGGAGCACCCAATGATCATTCATGATGGACTCCCAGACCGCTGGGTACAGAGAGAGGTGCCCCCCAACTGCCTCCAGAGTAGAGCAGTCGGGCAATCCCTCAAGATTGCTGAAAGGGTCTATCCAAGAAAGAATCTCAAAACCCTTGCTTCCTCGGATCCCCTCTCAATGTGGGTGGCGCCTGTCATTTCCCCTTCTGCCCCTGAGGGAAGATTGACCCTTAATGTCCTGGAAAGAGCCCTGAGACTTCCAAAACCACACCTTCTTGACTGCATGCCAATTCCTAGAAAAAGAATGTTGTAGAGTAGAGAAGTGGATCTAGATGGCAGACAAGGTCTTCCCATCTTTCTCACTCTGGGTAAGAGTGTCACAAACAGTTGGGCCAAACAAAGTGGACCCGTCAAAGGGAGTAATCATGAACGATGTCTTAACGGTTCCGAAAAAGTACAAAGCTGGAGCCAAGCATGCCACCTAATGGCAACGCCAGTCCCGGCTGCCCTAGAGGTACCCTCAGTCACATGAGAAAGAAGCCTCATGGACATGTTCGATATGGCAATTAGAGTGACCAGTCGGGAAGAGAAAACCTTCGTCTCCTCTGCCCACTTGGACCCTGGGGCAGATGCAGAGATTTCCTTAACCAGGTCCCTCTGCAGTCTGGCTGAAGCATACACCTGCTTACCAAAGCAATCCATCGCCCTAAACTCCCTGTCTGGAGGATGGACCAAGGAACTCTCCTGAGCCAGCTCCTTCTTGGTGGCCACCACAACCATCATGGAATCGACCAGGTAACCCTTGGACCAATGGGGCCTGTCTGACAGGGCAATGAATACCTTGCCCAGGCACTTAGGAATGGGCTCAACTGTGTCTGGTTCCTTTCATATCCTATGGGAGAGGAGATCTACCAAAGGGTCCACAGGAGGGGACACCCAAGATGTAGGAGGCCCTGTGCCAAATGCCTCCAGGAATACGGACTCGTCAGGGATGGGTTTAAGGGAAGATCACCCATCTCTCTCATGCAGAATCACCATGATGTCTCCAAATGAAACATCGTCAGTGGGTGATTGGGGGGGGGGGGTCCTCCCAGTTATCCACATCCGTATCTTCTGTGACAGATTCTGGGGTGAATCTAAGTGCCGCCTCTTACATGTATGCTTCCGAGGCACCTCCTCTGAGGGAATCTCCAGGGAGGACTCGGAAGCTTCAAAGGATTCCAGAAGAGGAATGTTCTGGGGTGGTCTGACAGCAGGCTACCTCTGAGGTGGCAGGAAAAATGACTCCAGCCCAGAAACATAAGGAGCCAGTACGGGCTTCGAGGAGAAAGTTTAAGGCCCTCGAAGGAGCCAAAAGGACCCTCTCCACCATCTCGAAGGCCAAAGGCAAGTGGACCCCAAAAGGCAGCACAGCCGGAGCTGAAACTGTTGGCATCACAGCCTCCCGGACCATCACTCCAGGTGCCAAAGTGGGAGTCGAAGCCGAGATTCCCAGTGCCAAAGCCCCAAGGGGAAGGGACAGCTCCAAAAGCCTCGTAGCCGACCGCAAAGCTACATGTCCAAGAGTCAGTCTGGTCTGAAGACATCAGAGCCAAACCGTTCAAGGTAATTGTTGGCATCGAGGTACAAGGGACCATTGGCACTGATAGCTCAACAGTGGGAAACCTCTGACCCAAAGACTCCGAAGCTGAATGTCGGATAGGAGAAGAAGAAATCGGTAGGAAGCCAGATTGCGTGCTCACAGCTCCAGACGGGGATGATGCATGCAAGACCCCAAGCTGAATCTGGACCTGAAGAAACTTCATCATCCTGTCCGTCTTGGCTTCAGACAGGCTCCATGTTGATCGGACAGAGGAGGCTACCAACCTCGGCCTGGAATGGCACTGAGAAGAGGCAGAGGCAGGAGACTTGGCTTGGGAACTCTCCAGCTCTGGGGCAAATGGAGCTGAGGAGAACCCAGGACTAATGCGAGCTTAGACTTGGCAGAAGAATACTAGTTGGATGACCGTTTCCTATGTTGATCCTGCTACTTATGCCTGGCCTGGTTTCCCTCCCAAGACTTCTTGGCGGGAATTTGAGTCCCAGAAAAAGAGGTAAGGGGAATAAAAGCCACTGAGGAAGGGGCTAACGCACACTTCAAGATCAGTTTGTTCTTCCTGTCGATAGGCGTGCGAGGGTTAAAGCCTGCACAAATCAAGCAGGAGGAATCCAGATATGGAACCCCCAAGCACACCACACACAGAGTCTGGGCATCAGACGGAGGGACGTTATGCCCATACTCCATACACTTCTTGAACCTTGGCCTAAGACTGTCAGCCATGGGCAGAAGGAAACACACACATACGCACTAGCACAAGAAAAAGAGAGACAGAAAGAAGCTTTTTTTTTTTGTTAAGAAACCCACCAACTTGGGCAGGACAGTAAGGGTAGAAAAATAGATAGAAAATACTAAAAGTAAAACCTACTTAAGCACGACACAACTATAATCAATGATGATCCGTGTTGTTCAAAACAACAGCAAATGAAATCTGAGGGGAGGACGGTGAGCAGGGCATTATGGGTAGGTGAGGAGCTTGGATTTCGGTTCCGATGCTGGAGTATATGGCCAAGTCAGAGCCATGCTGGATCCGAGTCCCATAGGTTGAAGATCAAATGAAAAACAACTACAGATCATATATTTAAGCTAACTGACTGACTCATTACTTCAAACACACTTGCATGTGCATCTCCATTCATGCCTGCATTCACTCTGACTGACTATACAAAATGGCACTGATCTTGCACATGCTCAATAACTTATATGCACGTGCTATTTAGCTACAGTGGCTGACTAGGTACAAAACCCACAATGATCTACATCCTCCTTCTAATTTGTTCGACATGCAATAGGAGAACAAGACATTTTTAACAAGCTAGATATCATATCAACATATAACAACAAATGAATTCAAGTCCAAGTCACTGTGTATCTCAGAATGGGTCTGTAAACTCTACCCGATCTGGTCATATAAAAACTTTGAATGAGTTTAGCAATAGGAACAGTCTCTGGGGATACTTTCTAAATTGGAACTTCAGGGGTAACATCAGGATTGCATGAAGAAAGTACACTGTCCTCTGGAATTCGATCAAGTGAAGAGTCACTCTGAGAAATAAAATCTCTGGCACCGGCAACCTGATGCGTCACTGGTTCGTAGACTGGTAATATGTGTCTTTGATTCCTTCTGAAATGCATTTCTTCAGAATGTATGATGTAAGATCTCTGTTCTTTGCAAAGGATTTTGACGATACCCACTCAGTAATATCCTTTGGATGTTTGCATTCTCACAATCTCTCCTTGTCTTAATGGTCTAAGAGCTTTGCTGGACTTATCGTAGTACAACTTTTGTGACTTGACGTTTTCTCAAAAGTTGAGCCTTGACTATTCTGTTGTTCTTTACGTTCCGGACTAACAATTGTTTACTGATCGGTAAAGTTGTTCTTGTCTGTCTGGGCATTAATCTCTGAGCAGGTGAACTAAGCAAATTATCTCGAGGAATGTTTCTCAGATTGAGTAAGTTAAGAAAAACATTGGTACCATCTCTCTCTTGGATTTCTCCAACAAATGTTTCCCACTTTGATCTACAAGCTCAGCTAATCCATTGGACTACTAGTAACATGGACGAAGTCCCAAGACTCAGCAACATTCTTGACTGTGGTCTGATGAAGTTAGTATAACTAGTTAAAGCGCTTACCTATTTGTTACTTACACTTAGATTATTCATTAGTGAATAAATTAATAGATTTTATTTCTATTTTTGCTCCTGCTGTGTCATTCTCAAGTCCAACAAAGTACCGTGTTTCAGTGCAGGTGCATACACATTCTTTACTGGATTTTTTGCTGTTGTGCACCATTAATTCTTTGGAGGTCTGTTCTTTTTGCTAAAATTCCTGAACTGCTGACTTGTAAACTGCCCACCATTGTCAGAAATGACTTTGTGCGGGCAACCATGAACAGAAAAATGTCTCTAACTTCGTAATAACAATGCTGGATGTTAAAGGACCACCACGTACTTTGGAACAAGTTTCCTCATTCCTAACATGTGTTTCTTCCCTATCTTTTGACTCTATCACTAAAATGTACCCACTGCTACTTGAAATCATCATTTGATAGTTTCTCTCATCCTCTGCGTCTACAGCTCCGATACTGTGACCATTTTGCGGCTTCTAACACTCTTGCAGTGCAGTATTCAACCTCGGGGCGCTGCAAAGGTTTGGTAATAACGTCCTTCTTTTTCCTATGTTGCTACAAAAGGACTGCCCTCCTTCAGTCCTTTGCCCCTGGAAACACCCCCTTTAATTATGAATTCAGCAGTGTCTTTCAACGTAGCTATTAGAAACCATAAACACAGTATGCTGCCCAACGGGAGGAACTACTTTCCCCTTTCCAGTTACTGGACGGATCTATTTTGCTGATGGATAATCCACAACTGCTTCAGATCGTGGGTAAAGCATTGTCCTGAAATTATTTTACTTTTATTTAATTCAGGTATTGCTTTCCATTTTCTGATCCCTAATACAACTGCTATGTTAAGTTTAAGCACCTGTATTATGGAACATTAAAAATAACTTGCAGATTTAATGTTATTTCACCTGTTTCAGTTGACTGAGATTGCTCGTAATACTAACAGTACTGTTTGACTGCAGAACTCCAATCTTCTTTTTGTGTTGGAAGGAAGCTTCTCTTGTATTTATTTTACAAAAGATCCTTGGAGTTTGCTTCACATTTATCTGTTCATTCCAAAATACTCGGGTTTCTGGCAAGTCATTGAGGGCTGTCGCCTTACTACAACCGCATTTTTGATTACACAATGCAAACTGGGTACTACCTCTTTTTTTTTTTTTCCATTTTTAGAGATCGCTCCAAAACAAGTGTCAGCTGTACTTTTCAACTACTGAAAATTCCGCCTCCTGATTGTTCGGAGAAAAGTGTACCTGTAAGTATTTGCATGAGTATGCTTATGTTTGTCTGTGCATGTCAGTGAATGCGTGCATGAAAGCAGAATGTATGTGTGTGTGAAAGAAGAGACTACTGTGTGTGTAAGAGAGAGTGAGCAGTGAGATCGAGCCTTTATTTTACACTTGCTAAGCAGCGCTTTTGCATTTAGCAAGTGTAAAATAAAAGACAAGAAAACCAAAAAGTGTGTGTGTGTGTGTGTGTGTGTGTGTGTGTGTGTGTGTGTGTGTGTGTCTGTGTGTGTGTGAATGTTTCTATCTGCATGTGTGAGTGAATGCATGCATAAAAGTAGAAGAGTCTGTGTGTGTAAATGCATGAATGAAAGTAGAAGAGTCTGTGTGTGTATGTTTCTTTCTGTATGTATCAGTGAATGTGTGCACGAAAGAAGAATATATATGTATGTGAAAGCAGAAGAGACTCTGTATGTGTGTATGAGGGAATGAACAGTGAAGATTGATTGAACCGTTATTTTACACCCGCTAAGCAGCGCTTTTGCTGTTTAACAACTGTAAAATAAAAATAAATAAAACCGGGAAAAAAAAGTGTGTGTGTGTGTGTGTGTGTGTGTGTGTGTGTGTCTGCGTGAATGCGTGCACAAAATCAGAAGAGAGTGTAAGTGTGTGTGTGTGTGTGTGTGTGTGTGTGTGTGTGTGTGTGTGACACACAGAGTGAAGAGTGACAGTGATCCCTAGTAGCAGCAGCAGATGTGTATTCCTGGACTACTCAACCTCTCAGCACAAGAAATCTGTATAGCACCATGAATAATGGGGGGGGGGGGGGGGCAAACTACAAAAAATAAGGACAGATTTTAGATATTCCGCTTATAATGATGTTATAAGGATGTTTTGCTAATGAATAGACCTCTCATTTGTGCCTTCAGTGATCCCTATTGCACATCAAATTTGATTTCTTGTTTATTACAAATATTGTAAAATTTGGTTAATAACATTAGAATTTCCTCTTTTACTTCTCTACTGCCAATCATTAGCAGACCGGAGTTCCGCTGTGGCGACCCCTAACCAGGAAAAGCCGAAAGACACAAACTTCCTCATAATGTAGTGTTTGAGGATTTTAAATTCAGAGGATAGGTTTTCTTTGAGTTCTGAATAGACTGACCAAATTTCATGAGATTAACTGTGCCTTACAATGGTCTGAGATATAAAATGCAAGAGTTTGTTTGATATTTAAAAAAGTCTATTCTTGGCCACATCTTGTGACAAGATGAAAAAAAGTATAGTTATTTTTGTTGAGATCAGTGAATTTAATTGGGTCAGAAAGGTGAAATACTTGCATGAAATCTACAATACTTAAGGCTGTTTTCATATCTTTATAAGCATTGCCGGTTTTGTCGTTTTTAAGATGTAATATTGTATTCTTGTCACCCTCTAAATGAAGTAGATTTTAGCAAATTTCCTTAATAAATTGTATATTTTTTGATAAAAGTTAGATTGATTGGAACAAGGAGCATAAACATTAAATATAATTAAGGGTTTACCAAGTTCTTTAATTTTACCCTTAATAAAAAAACAGCTACCTTAATTTTCAAAATTGCTATCTGTAATAGTGCCTGAAAAGTTAATTACTACTATTGCTACTCTTGCATTTTTATTGCTCAACCCTGCTGTAATAATATTTTTAATCTATTTTTCTTAATATTCTTTCCATTGAGGGTTGGTCATGTGAGTTTCTTGGTTTAATAATATTTGGGCTTCTGATCTGTAAGCTAAAGATAAGAATAGCTTCCTTTTATGTGATAGCTGAAACCTTCTTTTTTCCAGCTTTCAAAGACTAAATTAATAAGTGTTAGTGTTAGTTTTAAATAATGTGAATATAAGAAACTGAAAAAGTCGTGACACTTTCCTGCCTAGACAAGACTGATCTATATTAATTATGTTATAGTAGTATAGTAAAGTGATAGGGTAGTTGCTGTTTCTAATAAGATTACTATTCCTGTTTGAAATTAATATTGATACGCCAGTAATGATGCATTGAGAAGTCCTAACAAAAAATGAAACTCTCATCACCCTTCACTTAAACTCAGAGGGATTATCCCCATAAATACTCCTAGAGAAACATAAATTATACTTAAATTATGGGTGGATAAAGTATTATATTTTACAAAATTAGTTTTATTAAACTTAACAGCCACAGAACTACAAGTTAAATTACAACATTTTGATCTCTGAAAAAGCATTTGGATATAGAATACTTAGTTCTTTCTATGTACAGCTCTCCACTAACAAAGCAATTCTGCACCTAAGTGGATTCCAGACAAAATTAGAGCTATATAGAATATGTTAAAATGTAGTGGTTGGAGGATGGACAAAAGTGTTAAATTACTCTGAATAAATGTTTTAATATAAACACAATTTAGTAAAATACTTAATTTAATAATGAAACTTAATATTAAAAAATAATAATTTTGTAATACTATGTCCCGAGCATGACGAATATAGCTCTGTACATATGTCAAACTTACTGATTGTTGTATATTTGTGGAGTTATTGTGCAGCTTCTGGGTATACACTGATCATGCAATCTGATTTTAGTTTCACACATTGTGAAACTCAAAGGGCATGCAAGAAAAAAGGGAAATAGGTTCCTGCAAAGAGGTGACAGATCCTTGTGTAGCCTTTTTTGATGTTTGGTGCTACCATGAAATGTGATCACCAGTACACTATACTCTTTTACTTTATGGAAGTAAAAAAAAAAACAAAGGTTCTGCTCAATACCAGTCTTGGTGTCACAAAACCAAAAGGTACGTGTTGTAGTTTATTAATGCTGTATCACTGATATCCATTTTGACTAGCCACTATGGTAATTCACTTCATTAGTGAAGTTAAGCAAAGGCAAGCACAAGGTGATCATTAATTAGTCAAGCATTGTATGTAAAATTAAATAACTTTTGAAATGGAGGTTTCACTTCCTCTGTGTTTTTTATTTGGTATTTTGATTCTTTATAGAAGATTAGCTTCGCTGGTATAAGCATTTGGAATTTTATTTTGGATAAGGCATGCACAGAAAGGGGATAGCTGTTGATGCTGTTGTTTGTATGGTAAGGGGATTCTTGGGAAATGATTGTATTATTGCCGTTCCACATCAGAACTTTCTTATTACATCCTGGAAGTTTAAAAATTTAACACAGACTCAAACTTGACGTAGTACATCTGAACTTTCTATACAGCCTTGGGGCCTCTTTCAGTTATGATACTGTCAAGGTAAGATTTGTTAGAAAGCAACTGTGAGAGAATTGTCAGGATTGTCGTAGGGAGCTCATTGTGCTGAACTGATCGTGGGATTTTCTTGCATAGTAGATTGTTCTTTCTACTTTTAGTTTCTAAATCAAGTAGCATTTCATTTATATTTATTTATATTTCTAATTTCTTTAGAGGTGAAAGTGGAGATATCCTGTATTTCCTGAATAATATCTTCACACTTTGAGATTCTGTTTTCTGATGCCTCCTGTCTTGAATGTGTTTTGAGTAATAAGTCTTTGATGTCTGATAATTGTGAATAAATATTGTCATTAGCCTATTGGAAGGGTGACAGATATGATTTCAATTTATCCATGTTGAAATTATGCTCAGTTTTGATTTGGATGATGGTTTTCTTTTGTGGATAGTTTGTTTGTTTAGAGTCTCTTTCTTCAGAGTAACTACTGATGTCAATTTCACTTTAGTGGTTTGAGTGCCCATAGAGTTTTCTTCTTGATCCATGGTGTCACTGGTTATGATAATTGCATTAAGAGTTGAAATATCTTTTTTTACTTGCTTGTAGGTTATCACTCAGCAGCATGAGGCCAGAGACTATTGCATGGAACACAGAACCTCTTTTCTTGCTGGTATGATGGTTTAGTAGATGACTTTGATTTCAATATAAGATGCCATTTGCCTTCTATTGTTGAGAGTTCTGCCATTGAGAAGAGCCACCTTAATGCCATCCAAACTGGGCTTTGATAAATTTGCTATGTTAGAATGACCATTAACTAGACTCTGCCTAAAAAAAGGCAATATGGGAGCAGCACGGGCTTTATTGAGCATGTGGAAGCCTTTAGATGAAAGGTGCAGGTCATCTTTTGTGAAGCAAGTTGGATTATCACACATACTGTATCTTGCAGAATGGCCTCAACTCTTCATCTAATTGTTGAAGCCAACATGTATAGATAATTTTTGTACCTAAGAGCTATTCTTAGAGAAGGAAGGATTGCAGTTAGGACCAGACTCTTATTTGCATTTGTCACATGCATGAAAAGTTCTGACATGGGATTTGTGCCCCCAGTTATTAGTTCACATATAAACCAACAACATGTCATAGTCATATTTACACTGGAAAAGGATCTTTAGGATTCTTGTAAAGCCAAAGACCTTGGTACCTGAAAAGCAAGTGACTGTAAACTTATCCTCATTCAGACTTGTGAGTGGAGATTCTGTATGACTTACAACTGAGTCACTGATCACTAAGACATTTTTGTTAGGTGGATGTTCAGGGTTACAAGGCTGGAAGTGATCTGACTCTTGGTGACATAATGCTGAAGATGTACATGGAGGAGATGAGTTGGAGAAGTTTCCGAAACCTATTATATTCTTACTGGTTCTAGAATGCTTAGGTAGAGTTTTCTTAATGGCCTCAGCATATGACATTTTAGTGTGATTTTTTGAAATGTGGTAGAGGTGAAGGTGTGAGTGTATGATGCCTACTCTGCATAATTTCATCATAATGTTGCACAGATGTCAAAAAAGATACTATGTTTCTAATCTGGGAACAAAATAGCTGTGTGGCAGTATTTATTTCATAAACGGCTTTGCCATGTATTATAAGGGTACTAGATTACTACAAGTTATCATCTTGGAGAAACATAGTTGTCAAAGAGATGTACAACCTCCCTTTGATCAGAATATTCCAGAACAATGCCTACATTATAAAGGCATTGTACAGCTGTTAGTGTTTCAAGGCTGTGTACTACATGTTAAAATGTATATTGTTCCAGATCAGTACATGTCATAATACAAGAAAATAATAATTAACAGAGAAACACTGTTCCTACCCTTCATTTGTGTTGTTGTAGGTCAAATGCTGATGGTAACGTCATGGTTCTCCACTGGTACAGCCATATAGAATGAGACCCTTACATGCTAATGTTGGGGTAGTACAGCTATCTAACAGATGCTGTGTTCCCCAATAGTGATAAACCATATAATGAAATGATTTGAGACCATTACATGCTACTGCTAGAATAATACAACTGTCTGACAGATGCTATGTTCTTTAACAGTGGTACAAACCATAAGAAAAATGGTATGGGACCATTATATGCTGTTGGCAATGATAAATATCCTGTTGAAAACATGTTTCAGTGAGATATCAAAGAACATTTAAGGCATTAAGGGATGAGTAAGGAAGAAAGAAAATCCTTGTTTTGGGATAAGAATACATGAGGGTGAAGAGTCAGTTAGCCTTCTTAACAGACAGCAGAAAAAGTTGTAAAAAAACATTAATGAGAAGTTATATACCTACCATAACGTTCCATGTTAGTTGTCTTCTCTCGCCTTCTTTCTTGCTGGATGGGTTCGGAGCCGATCCTCAGCTCCGACTCGGCCACATACTAAAGCTCGAGAGCTAATTTTACCGGCTCGAGGCAACCCTATATCCCATTATGCAAGGCGATGACTACCCAGATCTCGTTTGCCGCTTTCGCTTGCGAAGTGCTTTTTTTTACCGGCTCCTGGTAAGTTTTTCAAATTTCAGACTTTTAGTCTCTCCCCTTTTAGTTTTAGTCACTACCGTTGTTGTGTAAACTCTTAACGTTTAGTTTAACCCTATTTCCGTTAGTGTTCCCTATTTTTCCAGTTATTTATCTCTTCCCATAAGTTAGGCCTTAAGCCTCCCCCTTTCCTAATTTTTTTGTCAAGGATTCTGTGTGGTGTTTGGGTGTGTTTGTATCCCTATTTTAATTTTTATTGGATTGGGTGTTTATTGTGTGCGTGTCTGTGTTTTTTGTCACTTAGTGTTTCCTCGACACAGTTATGTCGAAGGACACAAAGGTCTCGGGCTTCAAGAAGTGTGACTCGTGCTGTCCTTTACCAGTTACAAATGATAAAAGCCCTTGACTCAAGGGCGTCAAAAGTTCAATAAGTTGGGTAAGCTGACCAGCCAATTTCTGAAATTCACCCACTTCAGGTCCCAATGGATGCTCCGAGGATGTAGTGGATTTGGTCTCTCCCGAACGAGTCTCCATATTCAAAACAAGAAAACTCCACCAAAGACTCTACTGATAACTCAAAACTCACAAAACCAATACCAGATGATGAGGAGACCTTGAACTTTTGACGCCCTTGAGTCAAGGGCTTTTATCGTTTATAACTGGTAAAGGAATTTTAACCCAAAAAGATTCAGTGGCAGTAAATCGTGCACCTATTACTTTAGACACCAATGGTATAGTCCAAGGTTCCAGTCCTGGCGTTTCAGGTGCTTCCATTGACTTTCAGCGGACACCGAATATTTTACGTTCCCAGAATTCAGTTGCAGAAAATGGTTCTATAAGGAGAGAAACGACAGAGGACATCCCTTCTTCTTTTTGGGAGTGGTTACAGTCTAAACCAAAATTTTTCCATCATGAAAAGGAACTGGGTTCTTCTGACTATCACAGCACTTACAACGAGACTGTTGAACTTTTAAGGACAGCCCTATACAGGTACAAAAGTTTGAATCTTGACAACATGTACTTAAATGAATGTCTTAAGAAGCGCTTAGTACCTAAAGGGCTACAGACATACAAATATCCCAACAATGTTGTTTTGGGTAGTGAATTTCATCAAGACCTTATTAGAGCCTTTGATAACTGTGGACTGGAAATTGTTCAGGCCATAGTTAAAAAGAAATAGTCAAGCTCCATGAGGAGATTGAACAATATAATACTTTTATTGTAAATGATTTAATGTTTAGTGCGGAACAAGAAAAGAAAAAGTATTACGACATTAGGGTCTATATTGACAAAAAATGTGAAGAAATTTCCATTAGAAAACATAAAAAATTACAACGAGATATTAAGGAATATGAGAAGGGGCAGCAATATCCAGCGCTGCCTGCCAAGCAAGCTTCATTCCATCAGGAAGGGGGAGGGAAATCTACATTCCAACAAGATGTATATTTTGAGGACAGGAATTATCAGGAAAGGGGGGTTGAAGTAGGCAACGAATTTTTAGTTGAAAATGAATGTTTACCTAGGTGTTCAGAAAGAATACGTAACCAGCGTAACAATACAGGCCCTAATTATTTTTATCAGGGACCTCACCCTCCCGGGGGGGGGGGGGGGGGTTACAACAAGAACAAGAACCAAAGGTGGTAATTTGTGAAACACTTATGGGTACTGACTCTACTGGGAATCAACAGGTGGTTTCCAGTAAAGAGGGTTTTCACATTTACAATTATAGTGAATTACAGATTTCTGATACGTTCTTTGATCTATTCACTAAGGGTTTTAAATATATCCCTCAAAGAAATAGTGATATCACTAAAACTATTTCGGATTTAAAAAATTTTATTTGTACGTTGAATCTAGAAAATCTTTTGGGTAATGGAAATTTTGAACCCAATACTAGTGTTCCTTACAAGCCTAGTATATATAATCCACCCATACATCCACAGTTAAAAAATCTGGAAACCAGGATGGAAAAGAGGATTAGACAAATTAATAGACATTATGTCTATACTCCTAATTTAGAATTAACTGAAATAGAATTGCTCAACCAACTTAGTCATAATCCCAATATTCGGGTAATGGAACCCGACAAGGGTGGGGGAATAGTACTTATGGATAAAATTTTGTATGAAGGAAAAATGAATGACATCTTACACAATGGATCTAGATACAGGCCAGTTTCTATTAATGAGATTAATGTCTCATACAAAAAATAGACCTGGCTATTAAGGACCTATTCGACCAAGGTATTATAGACTATGGTGTATATTCCTTTCTTGAGAACACAACCCCCAGGGTTCCCTCTATATCTGGGATACCCAAAGTTCACAAAAGTATCCTAGATCCCCCATTAAGACCTATAATTGCTGCACAGGGTTCCAAGATTTCCCCCTTATCCAAGTTTCTGGATAAGAAACTTAAACACCTTTGGGGTAAAGAGAACCATCTACTTAAGGATTCTTGGGAATTTTTGGCTAAAATCACACCAATTTTATATTCTCCCAATTTGGTCTTTTTGACTATTGACATTGTGGACCTTTTTTCTGTGATTCCACATGACCTGGGTTTAGCTTGGTTGGAGGTAGCCCTTAGAAAAAATGGAGGGGCTAGTGAAAATGACATTTTTCTAGTAATGGAACTGATGGAATTAGTCTTAAATAACAATTTTTTATATTTTTCAGGGGAGTATTTCCAGCAAATTTCAGGAGTGGCAATGGGGGCCAATTGTGCCCCCACCTATGCAGATATAGTTTTATCTGTGTGGGAAAGTAAATATGTTTTTAATAGTATATACAGCCAGCACTGGACTTTCTATCCACGATTCTTGGACAATATATGTATTTTTTGGACGGGCTCAACTAACATGTTGGAAGAATTTCTTAAATATTTAAATTCCAGTACGGAATTTTTGAAATTTACATATCAAACTTCCAAGAATCAGGTGAATTATTTAGATGTAACCTTGAAAGTTAAAAAGGATGCTTTTCAATCTACTATTTTTAGAAAACCTACTTTTTCTAATAGTTATTTGAGATATACAAGTTCACATCCAAAATATCAGAAGAAGGGTATAGTCAAGGGGCAGTTTGTCCGAGCTTCTCGGATGACGTCTGATGACCTTGACTATGTACATGAATGTTCAGTGCTCACGAGGTTGTTTTTGGAGAGGGAATACCCCCTAGACCTTATTGAAAATGTTTGTAGAGAAGTTAATGTAGCGAGGGGAACAAAATACCAGCCTATTTTAGGCCTAGGTAATTTGCCTACACCCTCACTTTCTACTGATGTTGATGATTTAAATGGAAGTTATAAAACAGTGTTTGTCACTGATTATAGTGCCAATTCATGTATTATTAAAAAAATAATTAAAGAAGAGTGGGGACACTTTTGTGATATCACTGACCTTACCAATTTAAAAGGGAAAACCATGAAAACTGTTTTCCGTAAGGGTAAAAACATAAAAGACATCCTGGAATGGGAGATGGAGACTAAAGTGTCCTCTAACCAACGTAAGGGTACATACAGATGTGGTGCCTGTGGACAATGCAAATATATAGCACACACTGACAAAGTTTATATTCCAGCTAGAAGTAGATGGATTGATGCATCAAATTATTCTAACTGTAATAGTCAGAGATTAATTTATTTAAGTATGTGCCAGGTCTGTCAGGGGTTTTATGCAGGCAAAACAGAAAGACATCTGAAACGAAGGATCTATGAACATTTTTATGAAATACAAAAGCATAATTACAGCAATGCTTTGTACCGACATATCCTGACATGCCCACAGGCCACATTTACATTTTTTGTACTTGAGACACAAAGGAGGGACCACAGGGGGGGGGGTCCATGGGAGACCCGGTTAGAATACCGGGAAACCTTTTGGCAGGTGTTGCTGGAAGCTAATAGGATGCCTGGTATGAATGACCACATATCTATTCTACCATTGTTAAAATTAAAAGCTGCCAAATTATGAAATTGTTTTTAACATGGATTATTTACAATTTTAATATATTAAGGTTTTTTAATAAATTTTATACATATATATATTTTTTCAAATGTAATTAATGAAATATGTAAAGTTTTGTTTACTATTGTAATGTTCCATATTAGCACTTTTAGAACTCTTTGGTTTTAAAAATTAATTAATCAATTAAGGAAAATTAATTGGTGTATATTGGTTGTGAAGGAATATATAAATGGACTGTTTGAGGAGTGACATTTTATCTGAAGAAGTCAGACAGTTATACTGATGAAAACGTTGTGATTTTATTTTGACGTTAATAATAAATATTTCATTGTGGTTGCGGTCTCCTCGTCATCTGGTATTGGTTTTGTGAGTTTTGAGTTATCAGTAGAGTCTTCGGTGGAGTTTTCTTGTATGGTAGTTTCCTAGTAGTTAATTGGACATGGAGTAGTTTGAGAGAGTGATGCTCTTTGACCAGTCTCAAAGTGTGTTTGGTTTTAATGAAGATGAATACACCAGCACATTTGGTTCCTTCAGTCTCATTTTGAGGTCTTAACATGTGGAAGGCATTGTAGCCTTGCTCTCAGTGGCCTTGAACCATGTTTCGGTAACTGCATAGATGTCAGCATCCTCTAAGCTGAGGAGTACTTCCAGGGAGTGCAGTTTTGTGTTTAAACTCCTAGCATTAAGCAGCACTATCCTGAGTTTGTCTGACTTAGATTTGTTACATTGTAAAATGTGTTTGTTTTGACATTGCCTAAAAAAAGGCACTATGGGGGAGGCAAGGGTCTTCATCAGTGTCTGGAAGCCTAGGGGAGACAGGTGCAGACCATCTTTAGCAAAGCAGCAAGGTCTGTCTGCCATATCCTCCCAGGCTGACAGACACTGGATCCACCTGGATTGACATCAGAAGCTGAGCCAATTGTTGAAGTCAATCATTTTTTGTTTATATTATGGCATCCTCCTGGGTGGTAGGTTACTGCTTAGGGCTAGGGACATACCTGTCTGGGGCACATTGTCAGATAGTTCCATCATGTCTCTCTTCATATAGTTCAGAGAGGTATGTCTCAAGTCATTCACTCCAAAATGGACTATGACAGAACCACAACAGTGCTTTGTTGTTGAGTGACTTGAGTGCATGTATTTGCAAATATCCCATACTGTTAATCTCACAGATGGGCATCCTTTGAAAACAATACCCACAAATTATTTCATGCTAATCCAACACAGACCTTGAAAACTATGCCCTCTACAACACCTCTGATATTCACATAAATTGCTTATAAAGACTACTCCAAACATTATGGGATGCAGTATTTAGAAAAGTCTAGGGCTCAGATCTGAGCACATTAACAATGCTTACAACTTTGTGTTTTCTTCAGTATGTGTTCAGTTGCTGTTCTTTTAGTTAGTAGTGCTAGTTTTCTTCACTTTAACTGAAGTCATTGTGCTTATACAGTTATTTTATAGCTGTAGTTTAGTTATAATACCTAACTGTATTACAGAGTAAATGGTACACAAAATGTGTTCCAAGCACTCATGGAAGTGTGATACCACTATCATCACTTACATTAATTACTGGTAAGACTGGCATTGCTTCAGTCAGTCAGTTCTTTGGTGAAAAGGGATAAAGCTCCAGCTACAGCACAGGCAGCACAAGTTTGATTAACTGGCCAGGTGCCTGTAGGAACTGGCCAGGGAGGATGGAAATGAGTGAGTGGCTGCTTTCAAGTTTCTGCTTTTATTTTGTCACTGACCTGGGGCTCTGAGTTATGCTTTGATACATGAAGTGAAAATAGTAGCAGTTGGTGTATGCCAATTCCACCTATCACTTTATCTCCATTTGTAATTTGCAAAATACGTTTTTTAAAACAAGTAACACAGTGCTTATCTGCATTGAAAGTTACAACTTCAGATCAGTATAAGGTAACAGTCATCATAAACGTTATCGTAAGGTCATCATGGACATTATTTTTACTTATCTTGGTTAAAAATGCAGCTTTTTTTCAATTTCTGTCAACACTGTAGATCATCTTTGGTCCTCAGTACCATTACAAGTATTTAGCGACAACACCACAGTGATGCAGTACATAAACGGGGGAAACAGATCCTACCCTCTGTGCAGAATAACCCTTGGTAGCCAGGGATATAAATGGATCCACTCCTGCATCTCACAAGGCTGACTGCCATAATACCAGTATATGTCATCTTTTCTCATCTCTAGAACAAATCTTGACTGTACTCCTTTCCTTACTTCCTATTTTCTCATTACAATAATATGCTCCTACTTTCACTCAGCTATATCTTTCTCACTATTACTGTCTTCCTACCATGATTTTTCTCTCCTGTTACAAATAACGTTTTTTGCAAACATTGATTTTACTGCAACAAGGACCTATACTGAGACTAATTTATTCCCATAAAGTAAACTCATTGCTGCTCATACACTTTCTTTATACAAATATCTCCTTATTATATGTTCTTACTTAATCTCATTTATGGGTCATGTTATGATGCATATCTTCTTCTTCTTTCGGCTGCTCCCATTAGGGATCACTATAGCAGATCAACTGTTTCCATTTCTTCCTGTCCTCTGCATCTTGCTCTGTCACACCATCCACTTGCATGTCCTCCCTCACAACATCCATAAACCTTATCTTAGGCCTCCCTCTTTTCCTGTTACCTGGCAGCTTCATTCTTAGCATCTTTTTCCCAATATACTCTGCATCCCTCCTC
The DNA here is from genome assembly GCF_019279795.1 of Protopterus annectens. NCBI lineage: Eukaryota > Metazoa > Chordata > Ceratodontiformes > Protopteridae > Protopterus > Protopterus annectens. The sequence goes on from NC_056751.1 coordinate 408,941,277, forward strand.
AGCACATGTCCAAACCAACGTAATCTTGCCTCTCTGGCTTTGTCTCCAAACCTTCCAACCTGGGCTGAGCCTCTAATGTACGTATTCCTAATCCTGTCCATCCTCGTCACACCCAGTGCAAATCTTAACATCTTCAACTCTGCCACGTCAAGCTCTGACTTCTGCCTTTTTGTCAATGCCACTGTCTCCAACCCATATAACATAACTGGTCTCACTACCCTCTTTTAGACCTTCCATTTTACTCTTACTGGTACTCGTCTGTCACAAATCACTCCTGACACTCTTCTCCACCTACTCCATCCTACCTGTACTCTCTTCTTCACCTCTCTTCCACACTCACCATTACTCTGAACTGTTGATCCCAAGTACTTAAACTCATCCACCTTCGCCACCTCTACTCCCTGCATCCTCACCATTCCTTTACCCTCCCTCTCATTCACACACATATATTCTGTCTTAGTCCTGCTGACCTTCATTCCTCTTCTCTCTAGAGCATATCTCCACCTCTCCAGGGTCTCCTCCACCTGTTCTCTACTCTCTCTACAGATCACAATGTCATCTGCAAACACCATAGTCCACAGGGACTCCTGTCTGATCTCATCTGTCAACCTGTCCATCACCATTGCAAATAAGAAAGGGCTTAGAGCTGATCCTTGATGTAATCCCACCTCCACCTTAAACGCATCCGTCACTCCCACTGCAGACCTCAGCGCTGTCACACTACCCTCGTACATATCCTGTACCACTCTTACATACTTCTCTGACACTCCCGACTTCCTCATACAATACCACAACTCCTCTCTAGGCACCCTGTCATATGCTTTCTCTAAATCCACAAAGACACAATGCAACTCCTTCTGACCTTCTCTGTACTTCTCTATCAACACTCTCAGAGCAAACATCGCATCTGTAGTGCTCTTTCCTGGCATGAAACCATACTGCTGATCACTAATCATCACCTCCCTTCTTAACCTAGCTTCCACTACTCTTTCCCATAACTTCATGCTGTGACTGATCAGTTTAATCCCTCTGTAGTTACTACACCTCTGCACATCACCCTTATTCTTAAAAATCGGTACTAAAACACTTTTTCTCCATTCCTCAGGCATCCTCACACTTTCCAAGATTTCATTAAACAATCTAGATAAAAACTCCACTGCCATTTCACCTGAACACCTCCATGCTTCCACAGGTATGTCATCTGGACCAACAGCCTTTCCGTTCTTCATCCTCTTCATAGCTATCCTTACTTCCTCCTTGCTAATTCACTGCACTTCACGATTCACTATCCGCACATCATCCAACCTTCTCTCCCTCTCATTCTCTTCATTCATCAGCCCCTCAAAGTACTCTTTCCATCTGTTCAACACACTCTCCTCGCTTGTGAGTATGTTTCCCTCATTATCCTTTATCACCCTTACCTGCTGCACATCTTTACTAGCTCGGTTCCTCTGTCTAGCCAATTGGTACATGTCCTTTTCTCCCTCCTTAGTGTCCAACCATTTATACAACTCTTCATATGCCTTATCCTTAGCCTTCGCCACCTCTCTCTTTGCCATGCACCTTATTTCCTTATACTCTTGTCTACTTTCTTCGTCTCTTTGACAATCCCACTTCTTCTTCGCCAAACTCTTTCGCTGTATACTCTCCTGTACTTCTTCATTCCACCACCAGGTCTCCTTGTCCTCCTTCCTCTTTCCAGATGTCACACCAAGCACCTTTCTAGCCATCTCTCTTACTAGCTCTGCTGTAGTTACCCAGCTATTCAGTAACTCTTCAATGCCACCCAGTGCCTGTCTTAACTCTTCCCTGAACATCACCTCACAAGTACCCTTTTTCAATTTCCACCATTTGATCCTTGGTGCTGCCCTCACACTCATCCTCCTCTTCTTGATCACCAGTGTCATCCTACAAACCACCATCCTATGCTGCCTAACTACACTTTCCCCTGCCACCACTTTACAGTCTCCAATCTCCTTCAGACTGGCCCTTCTACGCAAGATATAATCCACCTGTGTGCATCTTCCTCCATTCTTGTATGTCACCCTATGCTCCTCCGTCTTGTTAAAATACGTATTCATCACAGCCATGTCCATCCTTTTCGCAAAATCCACTACCATCTGACCTTCTGCATTCCTTTGCTTAACACCATACCTACCCATCACTTCCTCATCCCTTCTGATCTCTTCATCAACATGCCCATTGAAATCTGCTCCAATCACCAGTCTCTCACCCTAGGGTACAGTCATTACCACTTCATCCAACTCACTCCAAAATTTTTCTTTCTCATCCATCGCACACCCAACTTGTGGAGCATATGCACTAACAACATTCATCATTACACCATCAATTTCCAGCTTCATAAACATCACTCTATCTGACACTCTTTTCACCTCCAAAACACTCTTAGCATACTGTTCCTTCAGGATAATGCCTATGCCATTTCTTCTCCCATCCACACCATGATAAAACAATTTGAAACCGCCTCCGATACACCTAGCCTTGCTCCCCTTCCATCTGGTCTCTTCCACACACAATATACCAACCTTCTTTTGGTCCATCATTATCAGCTAGCTCTCTCCCTATACCAGTCATACTGCCAACATTCAAAGTTCCGACCCTCACTATCACAGTCTTAGCCTTTACCTGCCTTTGGGCATGCCTTCCCCCTCTTCTCCTTCTTCGGCCAACAGTAGCCCAAATTCCACCAGCACCCTGTTGGCCAACAGTACTGGTGGCGGTCGTTGTTAACCCGGGACTCGACCGATCCAGTATGCATTTCTGTACTGTTGTCTCCATGTGAGATTTGGCAAAATTTTATGCTGGATGTCCTTCCTGACACAACCCTCCCCATGATGCATATAATTATCCAATTTCTCATTAAACTATCATGATTATCTTATTGATGGTACAATATTTGGAGCTTCCCTCTCCATACCTCTGCTGAAAAAGCGTTCATGCCAAACCCAGCTAGACTATCCCAGTAAAGAAAGGAAAATTGATTAGATCATATCATACATTAACCTACTATGAAAGCTTGCAGCAACTCCTGTCTATACTCTTACTCAATGTGTGTTTACTGTACTAGCTCCTGATGAATGTAACGAAATGACTGAACAAAATGTCCTTTCAACTGTATTGTTTATTGTAACACACTGTCCTCCTTATCCTATATTTAGTTTTTGCTCGTTTCTTGGCCTTGAAACTGTATCTTATTAACTTTTTGACTCTGTACTGTACTTTATTAACATGTGTATTGTATTTACTGTATTTGATATACTAATCTTTATGAAGCTTTACTCCCATGATCTCTGCTGAAAATGGGATCCATGCCCAGTCGGACTTTCCTGGTAAACAAATGTAAAATAAAGAAATAAAATAAATAAAATTAAAAAATAAAGATATCACTTTTCACCGCAATCTCACTATGCAGGCATCATGGTGACTGTAGGAGCAAAATCTTGTAATAGACAAGCTGAGCAGGACCAGGACAAAGCCTCACAAATTAAAACTGAAATTAAATCAGGGGATCGTCCAGGAATTCAGCCATCTGTGGAGAACATCTCAAATAGATCTTTTTGCCTTTACTCACAGTAAACTGTTAACTAATTCCTGCTCCAGAATTCCATGCAAAAAAGCATGAAAAAGAGATTTTTTTCCCATGGATAAGAACGATCCTGTATGCTTGTCCAACTTTTCCTCTAATATCCAGGCTCATGTAGAGACTCCGTTTTGGCCTAGGCAGCAGTGGTTCTCCCTTCTATTGGCAATAGCCAAGAAAAATTACCACAAGGTTATTCACAGGCTGTACCGATTCACACAGAGGACAAGGGGTGTTTGATACATCCCAACACCAAACAACTGCAGCTATAGAATCCAAATGTTTTCTGCGGATATACAACAGGTATTAAGGGAGGCTGGAAAAAAAAAGAAGTTATGTACTCATCATAATGTTTCCCGTGTGTTGTCCATCTCGCCTTCATTCTATACTGGTTGGGTTTGGAACTGATCATCGGTTCCAACTCGACCATTTACAAAAGCTCAAAGTGTTCCACTAGATCGTGGCTGAAAACCCTATCCCATGATGCTCTAGGAAGCTCCCCACATCTTGTTTGTTGATATAACAACATATACTAGAAGGTCCAACTATCTTATTATTAGGTCAGAGAACATTATTTTGTCCAATTGAAAAGAAAAAACACTCGGTCCTCCAGGAGCCAAAGGCTGGGGGAAGGAGGGTGGGATGTAAGAATGAAGGGGAGATGGGCAACACACATGGAACGTTATGGTAAGTACATAACTTCTTTATGTGATGTTGTCCTATCTCACCTTCATTCTGTACTGATTGGGACAGCATCCCTAGCACCATCTTTCTTGGGTGGCTCAAGGGAGTATATTCTTCAGAACAGTGGACCCAAAATAGGTCCTGTTCCTGGAGGCCAAATCCACTTTGTAATGAGTGATAAAGGTATGAGGCCTTGCCCATGTTGCTGCAACACAAATGGTATCAATTGGTAGTCTCACCCGAAAAGCAGAAGAGGTTGCTATAGCTCTTGTACAATGACCTTTTACTTTTCTGGGTAGTTCTTTGTTCTGAAATTTGCAAGTAAAAGTAATATAATCTGATAGCCATTTAGAAAGTGTGACTTTAGACACAGCTGCACCTTTCTTAGAGTCGGAAAATGATACAAATAATTGGTCAGATTTTCTGAAGTCTTCTGTCCTATGTAAGTAGAAATGTAATTTGTCTATGCACATCTAGTTGGTGTAGCATATATTCTGCTTTGTTGCCATAGTTGGGAAAAAAGACTGGTAGTTCTATGGATTGATTCAAATTATATTCTGAGCATACTTTGGGTAGAAAGGACGGGTTAGCTCGAAGGGATATTCTGTCTTTGTGGAAAAGCATGTAGGGAAGCTTTATAGACCATGCCTGTAGTTCTGAAACTCTTCTAGCAGAAGTAATGGCTATCAAAAGAATTGTCTTCCATGTCAAAAACTTTAGATCACAGGATGATGCAGGTTCAAAAGGGAGGAGAATCAAACGGGATAAAACAAAGTTGAGGTCCCATGGTGCTGGAGGGGCTTTAATGGGTGGTCTTAATACAACAGTGCCCTTCAGAAAAGCCTAGCATAGTCTGTGGGACATAAGATTTGGTCCTGATTCACTTACATGGAAGTTTGATATTGCTACTAATTGAACTCAAATAGTAGCTGCAGCTGCACCTTCATGAAAAAGCCTTGTCAAAAATTCAAGAATGGAAGGTATGGGGGCAGAAAAAGGGTCAATGCAGTTATTTTCAGCCCAAGCAGAAAATCTTTTCCATTTGCTCATGTATAATTTTCTTGTTGAAGGTTTATGAGACAAAATTAAAATATGCTTCACTGACTGGAACAGGTTAGGGAGCCTGGCTATGTTTGGAAATGGAGTAGCCACGCTGCCAGTTTGAGGGTTTGAAGAGAGGGATGGAGCATGCCCAATGCATGAGTCAGAATATCTGAAAATGGGTCCAGAATCCACGGCTCCTCCTGTAAATGAGGCCACAGGAAGGGGAATCAGATTTGTAGAGGCCAGTATGGGGCGATGAGTATTAAGTTCCTTCCCCACGAGTTGGCTTTCTGGAGAACTTTGGGTATCAATGGAAAGGGAGGGAAGGCATAGAGGAGATACAATGGACCAATTGTGAACAAGTATATCCCTTGGTGACTCACCCGGGGGTGGGGATTAGGACAAAAAAAGCTGCTGCATTTGCCATTCATGGACGTGGCAAAAACATTGCAGCAAGGCTGGCCCCATCTGCAGAAAATCATCTCCACTACTTCTTGCTTTAGGGACCACTCGTGAGGCATTAGGATCGCTCTACTGAGTTTGTCTGTGATCACATTGGATTTCTCTGGGATGCGTGCTGCTATCAGAAAGCATTGGGAGCAGGTAGTCCACTGCCATACTCTCAAGGCCTCTCAACAAAGGGGGTAAGACCTGTTTCCTCCTTGTTTGTTTATATACTAAACAACTGACATGTCCGTCTGTATCGCAATAGGTCCCAGTGGAACAGAGTCCTGGAATGCTTGCAATGCTAAAAGCACCAGCCTCATGTCTAGGATACTGATGTGCAAATGGGCCTCGCGTTCCTGCCAAGTGCCTTGAGCTATCCTTCCCAGATAGTGCCCCAACCCCATCTGAGAAGCATCTGTGGTCACTGTGGCTACAGGTTGTGGATTAAGAAAATGGCAGACTAATGTTACATGATTGGAATAAAGCCACCATCGAAGGGCCTTCTTGTAGGATTCGGTTATCACAATCTGGTGGGGCATGGGTAGTTCCTGCATGAACCATTGAGTGATAAATAGCCACTGTAGTATCCTCATGTGTAGCCATGTCAATGGGATCAGGGTAATTGCATCTGCCATTGTTAACAGTACTTTGAAGATTGTTCTTGCCTGAACTTTTCTTTTGGGAAGAATGCTTAGGATTTGGGATCGTAAGACTTGAATCCTTTCGGAGGAGAGTTTTGCCACCATATTTCTTGTGTCTAAATCTGCTCCTATAAAGACAGTATGCTGAGAAGGCAACAAGGCAGATTTTTCGTAATTTATTGTGATTCCCACATGACAGCAGAGCTGTAAGATGGTGTCTCTTGCTTGTATTAGTAGATGCTCGGTGGTGGCGATTAGTAGCCAGTCTAGAAACGGAAACATTCGGAATCCCAGACATCTCAAATGAGCCGTGACTACTGCCATACACTTGGTGAATACTCTGGGGGTTGTAGTGAGACCAAAGGGCAGAGCTCGAAACTGGAAGTGACTAGCCCCCAGCCGAAAGTGCAAATGTCTCCTGGATGGCCTGTCCATCTTTATATAGTAGCATGCATCCTGGAGATCTATGGAGCACATTCAATTGTCTTTTCCCAAAAAAGGGAAGTACTGACTGCAGTGTTACCATCCAGAACTTCGCTTTCTTCACTGATTTGTTTAATCTGCTGAGATACAGGATGGGTCTCCAGTCCCTTGTTTTTTTTGGAACTAAAAAGAACCTTGAGTAAGTTCCAGATCCTATTTGGTCTGGGGGGACTGTTTGGACAATTCTTTTTTCTAGCAACTTTTGGATCTCTATAGTTGCCTGTTCTCTCTGACTGGGTGGAACACCGGGATGTTCTTTATGATTGGGACAGGGAATGAAAAGGGTATGGAGTAACCTCTGTATACGATTCTTTGTACCCGCTTGTCTTTTTGTGATATTTAGCCAAGCTTCTGGGTACAAAGATAAGCGACCCCCGACTGCCTCCAGAGATGGACAGATGGGTCTCCTTTCAGGAGAGCTGAAAGGGCTTGCCAAAGAAGGATTCTCTGTCGCACTGATTTTGCAGACCCCCTCTGCTGCGTGGAGAGTGTCTTCCGTTATTGCTCCCCCCTCTGCTCCTGGGGGAACGCTCACCAACTGTGTCTTGAAAAGCTCTCTGGGATATTCAAAACCATATTTTTCCTCCCTTTTGGCCATTTGGATAAGGCCTAAAAGGTAGAGAAAAATGGACTCCTATGGCAAAGAAGGTTCTTCCTTCTTGTTCACACTTGATTAGTGTGTCTTTGGCTTTGGGCCCAAGCAATGACAAGTCATCAAAGGGGGCGTTAACAAAGGAGGACTTAAAGGGCTCTGAAGAGTTACACAAACGCATCCAGGAATGTCTCCTTAGGGAAATTCCTAAACCTGCTGCCCTACTCGCGACATTAGCTGCATAGGAAATGAGTCTCATGGAGGAATTCACCACTGAATTCAAGGTGGAGAGCTGAGAGGAAACTTTGTCTGACACCCCCGCAGCTATTGAACCCTGCAGAGTATCTCCTAACCCCTTCAGGAGATCTCTCTGTAATCTAGTGAAACGGGTAAGATAATTCAGGGACCTGAGTGCAAAGGCCGCTGAAGAGAACATGCACTTTCCATATCTGTCCATTGTCCAAGACTCTTTGTTCAGAGGATGGACAGAAGAGGACATCTCTGACAGTTCCTTCTTGGTGGCCACCGCCACCACCACAGCATCTACTGAGACACCTTTTATAAGGTAAATTTTATCCTCGGGGAGGTAATGAATTTAATTGGCCTCTGGGGGACAGGCTCCACTGAGTCTGGAGACTCCCACACCTTTTGACAAATTAGGTCCATGAGCTCATCGAAAGACGGAGACACCCAAATGGTGGAAGGGCAAGACCCTAAAGTCTTCAGGTAGACAGACTCCTCCTCAGAAGCACTGATGGCTTCCAGCCACCTCTCTGCTAAAATATTTCTAGGATGTCAGCAAAGAAGACATCCTCAGAGGGTGACCATGGGGACCCTTCTGACTCATCGAGGTCTGTATTAGATGTGACAGACTCCTCCTGGGAGTCTATATACTTCCTCTTACATAATCTCTTGCGAGGGACCTCTTCAGAAGGATATTATGGAGAGGTTTCAGAAGAGAGGGGTTCACCCAATGGGGCATCCTGAGGCTGTGGGTCTCCATGTCTTTGTGGATGCGGTTGTGAGCAGATGGACACCGGTGCTTTTGGGGGAGGAATGACTGGGTCTGAGAGTGCAGCAGCCCGTGGGGTCAGCACTCTCCTCATCACCTCGAAGGCCCCCCTCCCATGGTCAGAGGAAGCTCCTGGCTCCAAAGAACTAGAAGGCATCCCCAGCACCAAGGGGGTTGGCTTCGAGGCTGATGTAGGCACACAGCTCACCCATGCCAAGGCCCCGAGAGGCAAAGTCGGATCGGACAAATGTCCGATCTAGTGGTCCTCCCCAGACCTGACTGGAGAACGCCGGCTCCTAGACTCCACGAGCTCGGATGGTACCGAGGAATTTGGAGCAGTAGTCGTGACCAAAGATCCTGGAGAAGGTCTCGGCTCCAATGGTTCCACTTCAATCAGCTCCATGCAATCCAGCTCCGAGAACCCAGGATGGGTCAGAGGAGGAATCGATGTTGACAGGGTAGGTTTAGTCAGCTCCGAAGTCCTCTGGGTAGGCTCCAACAACAATTTGGCTAGCGCTGGTGTCATTAAAAGTCTGTGCACCACCTGATCCACATCACTGTCTAAAAGGCTCCTGGAGGATTGAGAGGAGGGGGCTGGAGATCTTGAACCCTGCAGAATGGGAGATCTTAGCATCAGAGATACCGGTTCCATTTTTAGGGACTGGCTCTGAGGTCGAAACACCAATGGCTCCAAATCTGAAGAAGACAAGGCGGATGGTTTTTCGGCCCCGACAGATATGCGGTCCGATGACATTTTTGGTAATTTTTTTGGTCAGTTCCAAATGAGTTTCTGAAGAAGAACTAGATCTTTTCCCAGACTTGTCAGACATCGTTGAGGAGGGAGAGGAATGTTTTGTTGGACTCTGACCTTCTTCTAAGGCCTCAGAAAAAGAAGTCTTTAATAGTCCTCTAAGAATCAATTTGTTCTTTCTATCACGATGAACCCTTGAACTGAAAGAGTGGCAAATTGCACAAGACTCTAGTAAATGTACTGCTCCGAGGCAGGACACACAAACAGTATGACCATTCGTTATTGACATTTTTTGACTGCATTTAGAGCATTTTTTTAAAACCCGAAGGTTTTGTATCTTTGGTCTGCTTTGACATCTATTTATATATATATATATATATATATATATATATATATATATATATATATATATATATATATATATATATATATATATATATGTCTATAAAACAACACGCGAAAGGTAAATATATATATATATATATATGTCTATAAAACAACACGCGAAAGGTAAACCCCTCCTTTTTTTTTTTAAACACACACAGAGAAAAGGCCCTCTAACTTAAAAGGGCTAAGCCACCCCCTAACTTAAACGAGCTGGGTCAATAGAGAAAAATACATTAAATAAGCAAAAGGCACACAATATAACTAACAGCACTCTATCGGTAACAACACTCTATCTGAAAACTTTTAGTTATGTACTTACCATAACTTCGGATGTATGGGATCCATCTCGCCTACATTCATGACAGATGGGTTCGGAGCCGATCCATCGGCTCCGACTCGGCAACTAATACACTAGCACGAAGTCTCTCATTGGCTGGGCTACTCCCTATCCCAGGATGCACTACACCTGCTTCCCCAGATCTTGTTTGTTCGCTTTCATACATCCATACAAACACAGAAAAACTAGTAGTCACAATAACCAACCAAAGTTCTTCAAGAAAGAACGCCAAGAAAAGAGGGACTACAGCTCCTCTAAATCCAAATGGAAGGGGGAAGGAGGGTGGGTACTTATGAATGTAGGCGAGATGGATCCCATACATCCGAAGTTATGGTAAGTACATAACTAAAAGATGTAATAGGATCCTATCTCACCTACATTCATGACAGATGAGACAGCGTCCCTAGCACCTACATCCCGGGTGGCTCATTGGAAAACACTCCTGAGAACTGTGGAACCAAAGGAAGCTCTGCCTCGAGAAACCACATCCAATTTGTAATGAGAAATGAAAGTGTGCGGAGAAATCCAGGTTGCTGCAGCACAAATATCATCTATTGATAACTTGGAGTGAAAAGCTACGGAAGTAGCCATTGCCCTGGTAGAATGAGCCTTGACTGGAAAGGGGAGGTCTTTGTTAGCTTGTGAATAAATAAAAATGATACAATCTTTAATCCATTTAGATATGGAGGTTTTTGTTACTGGTTGACCCAATTTGTTCGCTGCAAAGGAAACGAACAATTGATTAGATTTCCGCGTTTGAGCAGTTCTATTCAAATAAAAACGCAGTTGTCTATGTACGTCCAATTGATGCAAAGTATATTCTGCGTTATTAGAGAATTCTGGGAAAAAGACAGGGAGTTCTATAGTTTGTTGCATACAGAAAGAGGAGGCCACTTTTGGTATAAATGCAGGGTTTAATTTCAATGAAACTCTATGCTTGTGAAAAATCAAATAGGGAGGATCAGAACAAAGAGCTTGAAGTTCTGAAACTCGCCTGGCAGACGTTATGGCTACTAAAAAGGCCGTTTTCCAAGACAGAAATTTTAAATCACAGGTAGCAGCTGGTTCGAAAGGACGGGCAGTTAGGGCAGCAAGGACCATATTCAAATCCCACGGGGGAACAGGATGAGATAAAGGAGGCCTCAGGAGCCAAGCCCCTTTAAGGAAAGCCTTACAAAGTTTGTGAGACATCAATGAAGGTTCAAATGAAGCATGAAAATTAGAAATGGCCGCTAGCTGAACCTTAATGGTAGAAACTGAAGAGCCTGACTGAAAAAGGGAGACCAGAAAATTCAGAACCTCCGATACTGGTGCAGTGAGAGGATCTATACCCCGTTCTTGAGCCCAGAAAGCAAACCTTTTCCATTTACTGGAATAAAGTTTGATGGTGGAAGGTTTATGAGAAGAAGACAGTATGTGGACCACGTCCGGGGAAAGAGCATTGTCTCGGACTAAGGATGGAAGTGGAGTAACCATGCTGCCAACTTCAGGGACCTGAGAGACGGATGAAGCCGTCCTGACTGATGAGTCAACAGGTCTGGCACCGGATCCAGAAACCATGGACCTTCTATCGCATGCCTCTGTAGGAAAGGAAACCAAACTTGACGAGGCCAGTGCGGGCAATCAAAATCATCTCGCTCTCCATGTAAATGGCCTTCTGTATCACCCTCGGTAAGAGGGGGAACGGAGGGAAGGCGTAGAGAAGACCGGGGGGCCAAATGTGAGTCAGAGCGTCCCTGGGAGTCTGTCCCTGAGAAGGGAACAGTGTGAAGAACTCTCTGCATTTCGCATTGTGAGGGCTGGCAAACAGGTCGCAGCAAGGATGACCCCATCTGTCGAAGATTTTCGCAGCTATACCCTGGTTGAGGGACCATTCGTGGGGTAAGAGAATGGTCCTGCTTAATCTGTCCGCAATCACATTGGACTTCCCCGGTATGTGCGTTGCCATTAGAAAGCGGTTGGTAGCTACCGCCCAGTGCCAAAGTCTCATGGCTTCTCTGCATAGTGGGTAAGACCTGGTTCCACCTTGCTTGTTTATGTACCATACCACCGACATGTTGTCGGATAGGATAGCAATCGGGCCCTGTGGGAGAGCGTGATGGAGAGCTTGGAGTACCAATAGTACAGCTCTCATCTCCAGGACATTGATATGCAAATGCGTTTCCTGGATCTGCCATGTGCCTTGGACCGACCTGTCCAGGTAATGACCCCCCCACCCTACCTGGGAGGCGTCCGTAGTCACAGTGGCAACGGGACGTTGTGGTATAAAGGGTCGCCCCTGGTCGAGATTTGATTGGAGAAGCCACCAATGCAGATCTCGACGGCAACTTTCCATGATTATGATTAAGTGGTTCAAGGGAAGTTCCTGATAAGACCATTGAACCGACAGTAGCCATTGTAAAATTCGCATATGAAGCCTGGCCAAGGGAACCAAAAGTATGGTCGACGCCATCGAGCCCAACAGTTGTAGGATCCGATGGGCCGGGGCTCTTTGTAGGGGGAGACAGGATTTGACTTGATCTTGTAAAACCTGAATTCTTGCTGCCGGTAAAAGGCGCATTCTTTTGTGTCTAAGTCTGCCTATGAAAGTAATACGCTGAGATGGCTGTAGTACAGATTTTTGCAAATTGAACGTGATCCCCAAGAAACGGCCCAAGGTGAATGTGGCTCTGAGCTTGGAGTAGTAGATGCTCGGAGGTGGCAGTAAGGAGCCAGTCGTCTAGATAAGGAAACACCTGGAATCCCAGACTTCTCAGGTGAGCAGTTACCACTGCCAGACACTTGGTGAACACCCTGGGGGCTGTGGTGAGACCAAAGGGCAGTGCTCGGAATTGAAAATGACTGACTCGAGGCGAAGCGTAAATGTCTCCTGGACTCTTGAGCTATGGGAATGTGATAGTAAGCGTCCTGGAGATCTATGGAGCACATCCATGCATCTTTTTCCAGCAAAGGAAGAATAGATTGAAGAGTGACCATTCGGAATTTGGACTTCTTTACGAAACGATTCAATGAACTGAGGTCCAAAATGGGCCTGAAGTCCCCTGTCTTTTTTGGTACCAAAAATAATTTTGAGTAAGTTCCTGATCCGATCTGGTCGATGGGGACAGGCTGGATGGCTCTTTTGTCTAGCAGCTTTGAAACCTCTAATGCTGCTTGATCCCGCTGACTGGGTGGTACGTCCGGGATTTCCCTTAAAGAAAGGGGGGTTTGTTGAAGGGGATGATATAACCTCCGGTAATAATGCGAAGCACCCACTGATCGCTTGTTATGGATTCCCAAGTTTGTGGGTGCGCCGCAAAGCGACCCCCTACTGGCTCCGGAGTTGCACAGTCGGGCAACAACTCAGGAACGCTGGTTGTATGAAGAACCACGAAAGGAATCGCGGTCTCCAGAGTTACGGGGCCTCTGCCACCTCTGGGCGGCGTCTTCCAAATCCCCCTGCCTCTGGAGGGGGAATCACTGGGTGGAGTAGGGAAAGACTTCTGAGATTTTTTAAACCACATTTTCCCTCCTCTCCCAGCCTTGGGGTAAGGCCTAGAAGGAGCGGAAAATCGGGCCCCAACGGCAGTCAAAGTCTTGCCCTCCTGCTCGCACCTAGTTAGTGTGTCCTTCACCTTGGGTCCAAACAAAGATGACCCATCAAAGGCGTCGAAGGAAGACTTGAAAGCCTCCGTGAACGAACACAAGCGTAACCAGGCTTGTCTCCTGAGGGCAACGCCTGTTCCCGCTGCTCTACTCGCCCCTTCGGCCGCATATGAGATGAGCCTCATGGACGAGTTAACAATAGAAAAGAGGGTAGTCATCTGTGCGCCAACAGTCGGGGCCAGCGCCTCAGGTAGATTACCAACAAGAGAGTCATTTAGCTCTTTGAGAAGATCCCTTTGGAGCCTCGTAAAATGACATAAGTAGTTCAGCGACCGTAAGGTAAAGGCCGCTGAGGACAGGGCACGCTTCCGCACCTATCCATACTCCTAGAATCCTTATTAGGAGGATGAATAGACGTCAAGCCTCTGCCACGTCCTGCTGTGTGGCAAAAGCCACCACCAAAGCATCTACAGGCACACCCTTTGTGAGAAACTCCTTCTGGGGGCTGACAAAATTTATTGGGCCTCGCAGGCACCGGTTCCACAGAATTCAGGGTGTTCCCACACCCTTCGAGAAACCAAATCAAGGAGTTCATCGAAGGCGGAGACACCCAGGAGGCGGAAGGCTGGGCCCCAAAGGCCTTGAGGAAGACTGACTCCTCAGCTGAAGGGGTTTTGGCTTGCCAGTCACCTCTCTGTCTCAGAATCTCCAAGATATCTGAGAAGGAGATATCATCCGAAGATGGTTTGGGGCACCCCTCTGCGTCATCGAGGTCAGTATCCGATGTAATAGACTCATCTTGGGAGTCTACGTGTTTCCTCTTACACAATTTTTTCCGTGGGGTTCGTCCGAAGCAGTTTCGGACGGACCACCCGGAAGAAGGGAACCCCCGATGGGGGTATCCTCAGGCCCTGGGGCCCCGCTGCCGGGGGGCTGCAACACAACAGAGGCACCAGTCTCCAAATCTAGGGACGGTGAGGTAGAATCTTGTTGAACCGGCAAAGGCATGGCCAGCGCGCTCCTCATGGCCTCAAAGGCCGGACCTCCAGAATCCAAGGAGGTCACTGGTCTAGGGGCCACGATGGCACTGGGAATTCCAGCAGCCGATGCTCCGAGAAGAAGACTAGGCACTGAAGCACCCAATCCCAAAGTATTCCCCTCGGGCCCGGCTGAAGAGGTCGCAGTACCAAACCCTGAACCGGAGGACAGGGTAGGAAGCACAGTCGGAGTCGAGAGGCCTGTAAGGGGTCTCTGCTCCGACCGTATGGCTCCACATTGCTCCACCTCCAACGGCTCCGAAGAGGTTGGAGGAGGAATCAAATGTGTTGGAGGGGTGATCGGTTCCGAAGCAAACTGTGCTGGAGCCGAGACCATTTTAGTAAACACTGGAGATTGGAATAGCCTCTGTAAAACCCTATCCAGGTCCGAATCTGACAGTCTCGAGGATTTAGAGGAGGTAGACACTCGAGAAGACTTTCCTCTCGGCTCCGAAGAAGGGGACCGGCTCCGAAACGGCTCCAATTCTATCGGCGCCGACTCCACCACAGCATGGACCACCATCGGCACCGAAGGAGCCTTCTTCGGAGCCGAGGGGGAAGAGTCTGAGCTGCACACTTCCACCGGCTCCGAAGCCATTGGAACCGATGGAGGTGATTCACCTCTCGATACTCCAACTTGCGGCTCCGAAGGCAATGGAGCCGAAGTAGGAGGTATCGAGGCAGACCCTTCGACCCTCGGCCCCAAAGTCAGTGGAGCCAAAGAAGAAGAGGTCAATTTTGTCTTTTTAGAAGTCGGCTCCGACGGACTTGTCGGTGCCGACGATCTTTTCTTTTTGGAAGCAACAGGAGGATTTAAGGCTTCCTCAAAAGAAGGTTTGATAAGCCCTTTCAATATCAACTTGTTCTAGCGTTCTTGAAGAACTCTAGCAGAGAAAGCATGACATACGCTACAAGTCTCTTGCAGATGTTTCGGCCCCAAACAATAGACACAGACTGAATGGCTGTCTGTGATGGACATTTTATAACTGCACCGAGTGCATTTTTTAAAACCTGACTTTTGTTCCTTAGACATAGTACAGGCCCTTCAAAAGTATGACTTTACCACAACAAGTAAGCACTATAACAGAATTGCGCCAACTGAAAAGCGCGAGACACACTGGCGCGAGTACTTAAGAAAAAGTTTACCTCACAAACAAACAGACAAAACAAGTCCAACGGCCCAAAGCCCTCTAATTTAAACGGGCTTGGCCCGAAAAAACAATTTACCACAAAAAGTAATTAAGGCTAAATAGCACACAAGGGTAGGGCAAAGGCCCTCTAACTTAAACGGGCCTTGCCCGACTGAAAAAATAAAGTACCAGAAGACACTCAAGCACTCAAATGTAACAAATAGTAAGGAATAATAAGGAATAGCTGTTAAAACAGCTGTTTGGTTAATATATGACAAAAAACCCCAAGGTCAAAGACCAATAAAGGTAAAAAGAATCACTTAGCTCCAGCCACGTCGAGACCACGTCCAGCTTGTAAAGCGGCAAACGAGATCTGGGGAAGCAGGTGTAGTGCATCCTGGGATAGGGAGTAGCCCAGCCAATGAGAGACTTCGTGCTAGTGTATTAGTTGCCGAGTCCGAGCCGATGGATCGGCTCCGAACCCATCTGTCATGAATGTAGGCGAGATAGGATCCCATTACATCAGGTTTATTTGTATATACTACTGCCCTGATATATATATATATATATATATATATAGGGTATATATATATATATATATATATATATATATATATATATATATATATATATATATATATATATATAAAGGCCTTGAGAACAAACGATGGCCAACAGTCAGAAAAACAGCCAGAGAATAGGGAATAAGCGAAAACAATCAAAGTTGTTAATGAGGTTAACCAACCTTACTTATCTAAATAACTATTAATCTAAGTGAAAACTATCAATTTTTTTGCCAAAAAATTCTTAAAGAAAAATCACTTAGCCAGAGCCAGTGTGAAGCACTCCGATCTTGTTTAGCGAAATACGAGATCTGGGGAGCTTCCTAGAGCATCATGGGATAGGGTTTTCAGCCATGAGCTAGTGGAAGACTTCGAGCTTTTGTAAATGGCCGAGTCGGAACCAATGATTGGTTCCAAACCCAACCAATACGGAATGAAGGCGAAATAGGACAACATCACATCATGCTACTAGAATATCATATATTAGCAGATGTAAAAGACTTTCTAGTTGGTGCCAAGACAGGAGCCAGCACCTTTTCAGGGCTAAAGTTTCTCTGGTTTTGCATTATTTTGAAAGTTACTATCCTCTGTCCCTGTGTTACTCCTCCATCAAGATTTGTTTGTCTGCCACTTCAGCATGTTGGCGCATGGATCTCCATCTTTCATTGTAATCTCATGTGAAAATGTTTCTCAAATGGGTGTTGCATATAAAACCTTCTACAAAATATGTGGAGCCTCCTTGAGATCTTAATTTTGACTTGGATAAATTAACTTTTGCTCCATTTGAACCTACTTATATGGCTGAATTGCAAGAAGAGTTACCTGAGTTTCAAGCTCTTATGGTAGGTCAATCTTATTTCATTTTCTACAAAGACTGCACTTTCTTAAGAACTTCTCCCTCATTTATGCATAAAGTGGCGTCTGACTTTACTTTGAGCCAAGCTATCTATCTCCACTGTCTTAATTACAGAATGTAAAAATGAGAGAGAAAATATTCCATAATGTGGATAGATAACTTGGGTATTGTCCTGACAGAACTACGTTTTAGGAACTCTCATCAGTTGTTCATTTCTTGTAAAAGTAAGAAGAAAGGACAAACTGTGTCCAAGCAGAATACTTACACATGGTTGTTTCATGCTATCACTTTTTGTTATACCCACCACAACAAGTCAATTTCAGGCATGGTCACGGCTCTTTCTACCAGGGCATTGGCTTCATCTGTGGCTTTCTGTAAAGGATTGGATTCTAGACGTATTCTCAAAGCAATAACTTGGTCCTTTCTACATAACTTTAGAAAGCACTACAAGCAAGATTCTATATAGGTCTAGGACAAGCTTTGCTAGGACCATTCTCCAGGGACTCCTGGGCCCTTCCCCTTCCACCTCCCAGATGCTTTAAGGTATAGAAGGCTACTCGTATAGCTAAGGCAAATGCAACAGTGAGAACCATAGTACAGTTGTGTAAGTAATTTTACCGTAATAGTAGACTTACTAAGAATCACTGCTGCAATAGCTACAGTGTCACTCCACTCCCCTTAATTTTGTATATTTTTGCTGCCAAAGGGATGTCTTCTAACTTTAGTTTCCTAGCATTCACCTTTTAAGGGCTTTAGCGAAGAGCTTGGCGCCCAAACTACTCTTCATCTTTCAGCTCAGCTCAAACTAAACAATAGTTTGGGTGTGTGGAAGATGACCTTAAAGGTCTGGAAACTGGGCAGCTATTATATCCATATAGCTAAGGCTAACACAGCAGTGATCATCTGAACATCTACTGCTATGGTAAGTTCACATATACATAAGAAGTGAAAATAGTGACAGTAGACGGGCATTATGCTACATAAGGTTAACATGAAATCAGTCCTCCTTTATCTAACAATTGTCTGATGCTGCATTTGTTCAGCCACTACTTAGCTGGAATGCATGTACCGGCAATTAGGAGGAAGAGTGGTCCTGTTATGCAGTGAGCTCCATGTGTAGCTGTATGCAAAGGGCTATATTATGTGGGCACACGCATTTATGTATCAGCTGTTGATTTTATTTCTTTATGGAACCCTTACACAACACTTTTCAGCCATGACACAGTCACCTTAGCTTCCTCATCTGCTCTGTCGTTACAGCCCAGGTTTCTGTATCATACAGTAATACCAGTTGCACAACTGTTTTGTACACCTTACTTTTCAACTTCTTTGGCATTCTTCTGTCACACACTACACTGACATTCTTAGACACTGGCTGCACCCCTCTGATTCTAGCTCTGAACTACTCATTCAAATACCATTTTCCCTTAACTGGCGTAGCCATACTTGATTAGTGTAGGAGGCTGCCATTCTTATTTGAAGTCATGCCGGAAAAGGGTCAGAGGCCTGGAACACCTACCCACTAACAAAATGTATGAATAAAAATAAATACAAAAAAAAAAAACTCTGTTACTTCTGTACCAGTATGAAACACTCCCTCAGCAACCCCTTCAAACACCCAATTAATTACCACATTCATGTAAGTGGTATAAATCTATATGTTGGTAGACTAAAGGCCCTTTCTTTGTAGCAATTTGTGTTTGTCAAACATAAACCTAGCGAAAGTAACCACACTGCACTTAAACACTACAGGTTTTTGAAAGGTAGATCTTGCCACATGAACCTGTTGTACTTCTTTTTGGTGCCCACTTAGGCAATGGACACTGCATACCTGGATCTGTGAAAGGCCCTCAATATCAGTCCTTATTCCAGTTGCATTTGAATATGAGAACCAATATAAGTCATTATAAAGCAGAATGTCTGGTAGAACAAATGCACTTGGTGCATGTCGGTGTACTTCTTTGTTCATTGCTGAGAGTAACAGCTCTGTGTGCCACTTCATGGTAACAAGACTAACATCATAAGATCTCTAAATGAATAAGTGTTCTGACACATGCTGTTTTGAGGTGCTACTATTCTTCTTCAACTACACCTATTCCTCCTCTTCTTGGGGTGCTGAAGCCCTGAGCAATTCCTCGAACTGTTGTACCTTCTCTCAAGTCAACATCTAGGTCTTTAGCCTAGTGTCTGACCTTATAGACCTCTCTGACCACTGCTTGCATCTGATAGTGGCAACCAGTGCTTTATGCTGTGGGCTGACTATTTCGCTGTGGACGACTTTGTAATCATTGATTATACCCTAGTACCCTTTCCTTACTAGGGGAGATGTACTAGAATTGCATATTGGCCACTTTGGTATGTGATCTTGTGACTGTCCTGTCTTTCTGAACCCTGTGTGAGCTACTATCAAGTCAACTGCCAGACAGAAGTCTAAAAAGGCCTCTCCTTTATTCCTGTTGCCCCACCCATGTGGACACAGGAATTCCTCATATCCTGTTTTGTCTGTCTCAATATGTGCATTCAAGTCACCCAATACCAGCACCAATTCATGTTGTTCTACTTTAACTAGTAGGTCCTGCAACTGCAACTTCCCACGCATATGCATCACACCTCCTTTTTCATCTGCTGTTGCTGAACAGTCAGTTGAAGTTATTCACTGGAGTTACAATGTCTGCATAGTGAACTCATCACCCCTCAAGATACGTGGTAGCTCAGCTTGCCCCTTGCTGTACTGAAAGCCAGAGCCATTGTTATTCATCAGACGTCACAAGTTATGCACTTGTAGATGCTAAGATACCTGAAAGGTGTCTTATCTGCATAATTGATCTATCTTTAACTTTAGAGAAACCCTTATAATCTTTGTCTTTATGCAGTGTTGCTGCAATGGGCTGTTTGTACACTTGCTGGCTTGCTTGTACTTTGATGTTACAGCTCAGCTGTTTAAAATCAAAACTTTGCCCGTTGCGCACTTTTCTTTTTATGACACTGTAGCCCATCCCTGTGGTACATATGAGTTGATGTTTGTGCAAGTATAACCCTACTAACTGTTTGTCATCACAGTTGCTTGGTAGTTCCAGTACACAATGGCCTTTCATGCTTGATCCCTGCTGTAACAACTAAAGTTATACGATAATAGAAATACAACAGTCACAGTTACACAGTGCACAACTTTCTGCAACAGTTTTGTAAGCAGATTGGAGTAGGATAATGATTTACTGCTATTTCTGTTCATAAGTACAGATGACATCTACCTTGCTACATGCACTAAAATGAGTTACTCATTATTCATTGATTTCCATACAAAGTTACAGTTACTGTGCAATGCCACTTCCTCGTCTCATCTGCATAGGTTTATAGCAAACATTGCTGATTTTTTTTTTTTTTTGTTTTCTTTTTTTGAAGGTGGGCTGTTAGAGCTTAGTGGTTCATTGTTTGGAATAGTGTTAATCAGTAAGCATTTGTATGTCTGTCTCATTTAATGCTTGCAATGGATATCTGAAGAGGGACTGTGATGACTGATTTACTAGAAGTAAGCAAAGTGATAACAACTCTGAGTGGGGGATGATAAGCACTGCTGAATAGAAATTGTACTGAGGAAAAAAGTTAATAAGAATTACGTGAGGAGAGTGTGTTGAGGAGATGGAAAGAGTACTTTGAGGGGTTGATGAATGAAGAGAATGAGAGGGAGAGAAGGTTGGATGATGTGGGGATAGTGAATCATGAAGTACAATGGATTAGCAAGGAGGAAGTAAGGATAGCTATGAAGACGACGAAAAATGGAAAGGCTGTTGGTCCAGATGACATACCTGTGGAAGCATGGAGGTGTTTAGGTGAAATGGCAGTGGAGTTTTTAACCAGATTGTTTAATGAAATCCTGGAAAGTGAGAGGATGCCTGAGGAATGGAGAAAAAGTGTTTTGGTACCGATTTTTAAGAATAAGGGTGATGTGCAGAGCTGTAGTAACTACAGAGGGATTAAATTGATCAGTCACAGCTTGACATTATGGGAAAGAGTAGTGGAAGCTAGGTTAAGAAGGGACGTGATGATTAGTGATCAGCAGTATGGTTTCATGCCGGGAAAGAGCACTACAGATGCAATGTTTGCTCTAAGAGTGTTGATGGAGAAGTACAGAGAAGGTCAGAAGGAGTTGCACTGTGTTTTTGTAGACTAGAGAAAGCATATGACAGGGTGCCTAGAGAGGAGTTGTGGTATTGCATGAAGAAGTCGGGAGTGGTACAGGATATGTATGAGGGTAGTGTGACAGCGGTGAGGTCTGCAGTGGGAGTGAGGGATGTGTTTAAGGTGGATGTGTGGTTACATCAAGGATCAGCTCTGAGCCCTTTCTTATTTGCAATGGTGATGGACAGGTTGACAGACGAGATCAGACAGGAGTCCCCGTGGACTATGATGTTTGCAGATGACATTATGATCTGTAGTGACGGTAGGGAACAGGTGGAGGAGACCCTGGAGAGATGGAGATATGTTCTAGACAGAAGAGGAATGAAGGTCAGCAGGACTAAGACAGAATATATGTGTGTGAATGAGAGGGAAGCTAGAGGAATGATCCACCTGATCATGAAGGGATTCACATCCAGATCTAGTGAGGTCATTGTTCCCCTGTACTCTTCACTTATCAGACCAATGATCGAGTACAATGCCCCATTTGGGATGTATCTCACCCGACATCTGCAGCAATTGGAGAGACCCCAAAGGTTCCTCACCAAAAGGATAAAGGGACTCCAAAATCTGTCCTATGCTGCCAGATTGAAGAAACTCCAGCTCTATTCAGTCGCATACCGTCTGTTCAGAGGTGACATGTGCCTGACATACAAGGCCATGTCCAACCCGGAATTAATGCACATGCTCCACCTCAAAAAATCCAAATCCACCAAAACCACTAGAGCAAGCGACTTAAACCTTAGCACGGATATAAATAGGAAGTGCTGGAGGGACAGATTTATCACTCAGAGACTCCGTATGCTGTGGAATAAAATCCCGGTCCATGTGAGGCAGAGCACCTCGCTGGCTCTGTTCAAGAGAAATCTTGACCTGTGGATGGGAGATCATAGGTTTACCCCGGGAATCATCTCTGTGTCACTGCTGGACAGAGGCACAACAAACTAATGGGTACAGTATTTTTTCATATAAGGGGTGGCGTAAGCCACAAAACTTTGGGCTAGGCTTTTAAATGCCTTAGGGCAGATAGCCTAGTATAAACCTATGAACCTATGAATGGTGAGGATGCAAGGAGTAGAGGTGGCGAAGGTGGATGAGTTTAAATACTTGGAATCAATAGTTCAGAGTAACAGTGAGTGTGGAAGAGAGGTGAAGAAGAGAGTACAGGCAGGATGAATTGGGTGGAGAAGAGTGTCAGGAGTGATTTGTGACAGACGAGTACCAGTAAGAATGAAAGGGAAGGTCTACAAGAGGGTAGTGAGACCAGCTATGTTATATGGGTTGGAGACAGTAGCATTGACAAAAAGGCAGGAGTTTGAGCTGGATGTGTCAGAGTTAAAGATGTTAAGATTTGCACTGGGTGTGACGAGGGTGGACAGGATTAGGAGCAAGTACATTAGAGGGTCAACCCAGGTTGGAAGGTTTGGAAACAAAGCCAGAGAGGCAAGATTACGTTGGTTTGGACATGTGCTGAGGAGGGATGCTGAGTATATTGGGAAAAAGATGCTAAGGATGAAGCTACCAGGTAACAGAAAAAGAGGAAGGCCTAAGATAAGGTTTATGGATGTGGTGAGAGAGGACATGCAGGTGGTTGGTGTGACAGAGCAAAATGCAGAGGACAGGAAGAAATGGAAACAGATGATCCACTGTGGCGACCCCTAACGGGAACAGCCGAACGAAGATGATGAAGAATTACAACAGACTGCACTGAAATTGCTGTTTGATCAACTGCAAATTGTTTCAAGAATGACTGTGGTATAAAACATATTGTTGGAGGCAGTCTTGTTTAGCTAGCTTCTTGAGAAAATATGTGAAATTTTGGATATCAGTAAATAGAAAAGCTTGTTGTGGTAGTATGCAATGGAAAACAATACTGAGACTGAGCAACAGTATGCACACTGTTCATAGGCTCACAGGTGTGTACTAGGCTAATGGCCCTGGGGCCTTTACAAGCCTAGCCCTATAGAAGTGCCCTGGCATTGTGCCGCCTGTTGTTAGTTCCCAGTGCCTCTATCAAGTAGAACCACTGGAGTGATCCCCGGGGTGAACTTTCTATTTCCCATCCACTCATCAAGATTTTGCTTGAAGAGGGCTAGTGAGGTACTCTGCTTGACATGTATGGAAAGTCTATTCCAGAGTATGGGCAGTCTCTGGGTTACGAACCTGTCCCTCCAGCATGATCTGTTGACTGTGGTAATGTGGTTGAGGTCTCTGGAGCGTGTGGTGTGGATATAAGTCAAGCAGAGGTCGCCTCTTAGTAGACGATATGAGACAGAGAATAGCTGGAGTTTTTTGAGTCTGTCCATGTAGGACATGTGTTTAAGGCCTAGGATCCTCTTCAAGAGGTACTTTTGTGGCCTCTTCAACTGTTTGGAGGTGTCTAGTGAGGTACATGCCAAATGGGGCATTATACTCTATAATTGGTCTAATGAGGGAAGAGTAGAGAGAAACGATGACCTCTTTCTTCCTGGATGCAAAACCCTTGGTAATGAGATGTGCCACATAGAAGGACTTTCTGACCACAGTGGTAATATGGTGATCGAAGGAGAGGTTGCTGTCAACCTGTGTTCCCAGATCTCTTATAACATCTTCAGTGTTCCAGTGGGCTCCCATTGATGTGGTAATTAGTGGGAACTGAGTTTTTCCCAAAGGGGACGACGACGCATTTTTTTAGCATTAAGTTTAAGGCCATGGTTTTGACACCAGTCATTGGTCTCAGTGAGGCCTTTCTGTAGGATGTCTGCATCACTTGGGGAGCTAATAATGGCTCTCAGCTTGCAGTCGTCTGCAAATTTGGTCAGCCAGAGTCCCTCCGTGTTGGCCTGGACTTATGAGAAGTAGATGCCAAACAGCAGAAGACCCAGGACCGATTCCTGGGGGACTCCACATGTGACTGGTCGTCATTCTGACTTGGAGTCTGCTACTTTCACACTGTGCATTCTATCTATCAGACAATTTGCAACCCACCTAACGAAATAGGGGTTGATGCCTAGTTTGGTGAGGTTATCAATAATTCCTGAGTGAGGAATGGTATCAAAGGCCTTGGCCAGATCGAGGTAGGCTGCATGAAGTGCCTTACCTTCATCCACCACTCGGATGACTGACTCAAAGAAGTCAACGAGGTTGAGCAGGCATGATCTACCTTTCACAAAACCAAATTGTGTGGGATCTACAGTTTGGAGATTCCCTATATCCTTGTTAATAAGGTCCATGATGATGCGCTCCACAGCTTTACAAATCAGACTCATCAGACTAATGAGGCGATAATTACCAGGGTCAGTAGTCACTCCTCATTTATGGAGAGGGATGACTGTAGCAGTACGCCATTCGGTAGGGACAAAGCCTGAGGTGAGGCTGTGAGTGAACAGAGCACACAGACATGGTGCCAGTTCACTTTGTAATTCATGTAGAACACAGCCAGGGATATTGTTGGGTTCCATAGAAGCTGTATTCTTGGCCTTAAACAATGCAGCTTTAACCTGTGCTGCAGTAATGTTGGGTGCCTGGCATTCTTCTGGTATTGAGATTGGTCCTTTGGGGGGAGGGGTAAAGCTGGCACTGAATCTATCGGCCAGTATGTTGGCAATATCTGTTGGCTCAGTATAGGAGGTACCATTGTGCAGTAATTTGGAGCAAATGTGGGTACTGCCATGGAGACCCTTGATATAACTATAGAAGGCTTTGTGGTTGTTTTTAGTAATTCTGCATTCATAGCTGGCTTTGGAGGTTTTGATGAAGGATCTCAACTTTTTGTTGAGGCTAATAAGGGAATTTTTCCAGTCTTGGGACTTCACCTTTTTCTGCAACAGCTTTTTCCTTCTGTTGTAGAGTTTATTAATTGCAGGGGACCACCAGACTGGCTTCCTTTTTTTGGAGGAGAGCATCTTGGTTCTGTTGGGTATGGCTAGTTCCGTGCATTTATGTACGTGTTCATACAGTGCACTGGTGTATGATTCGGCAGTCATGCATCTATTTTCCATTGGCATGGGTGCCATCAAGTTAGCCACCTCAGTTTGTAGGAGTCCAAAGTCAGCTTTGGAGAAGTTTTTCATGGTGGATACCTTTTTTTTTTGGGGGGGGGGGTGATATGTGGATTTCCATGGTGATTAGCTTGTGGTTGGATCTAACCAGAGAGGAATTGACTACTGGTGTAGAGCAACGGCTGCCCATGTTAGTAATAACCAGGTCAAGGCTGTTGCTTCCTCTAGTGGGGGTAAGAATGAGCTGGTCCAGGGCATTAGAAGTGATGTATTTCAGGAAGCATTGGGCCAGTGCATTGGTGCATGAGTAGTTTTCCCAACTGATGGAAGGGTGAACAGTGACAGTAGACACTACATAGCATGAAGGAAAGAATACATTAAGTTGCATCAAAAAAGCATAACACCAACAAATATGTGCATACACAAGCAGTAGTACTTAGAAATATAGGGAGACATCAGTGGCATACCTAAGAGGTAACGAGGCAGAAGACTGCAATTCTATGTAATGCAAATATGATTATTCTTTATGATTAGAGTATTAATTTTCAGATATAGCTAAATCTGTCAGTGGCTAAGATGAATTGTATTCTGTATGTTAGAGGCATGTTTTCAGGAATACTTAAGATACCTTTTATAAGGATTGCTAAAAGCATTTTTGTAACATGATTTACTGTGACAGTGCTATTCAGATGATAGCAGTAAGGACAGAGATGAGGAAACACTTTAACTGGCACACTAGGCAGACAGCAAGCACATCTGTTTGATGCATATCGTTATGCAAATTAGCTGAACCTAGCAAGGCGGGAAATGTGATACTCTTGCTAGCAGAGGGTTGGAATATGGAAGGAGTAACATGAGAAGGAACAAACAGATCAAAGTTGAATGTCTAAAAAAAGACTACCACAGCAATGGGCTGGTAGATCTGGAAGCTTTTTTTTCACAGAATATGTAACACATCAGTAGGAAACACATTTGTAAGAGGCACTGAGTGACAGTAAATGATACTTTTACTGAGTACTCTGAAAATTAGCTCCTCTTTTCTGTTCTTCCATTCTAAGTGAATGGAACTGTATTGTGACAGTCCAGCTATGGTCACTGTAATATCAGAAACAGTGGACCAACAGAATATTATGGGGGAAGATTTTTTTTTAGAAGAAAACAAACTGTCATCAGGATGTCTGCCCCCAGGAGAACACACAGGATTACAAACAGAATAAAATTAGTAATGATTACTTCCATCTAGTTCACACAGGTTTGCAATGAGCCAAACATAAAAGAAAAGTTAAAAAAAATGTTTTTTATTTTCTTTCCCATAGTGGTCTCTTAAGGTAAGAAGACGGTCAACTGCAAACCAATTAGAATAAGACTCTACTAACACTAATTAATGCTGACCATTCCATTCGAAAATATCAGTAGCAACCGTCGACCATGGTAATTCAGGAATCTGGTTTAACTGAAGTGGTACTTTTTTTGGTGTGATTTAGTACTACTGCATATTAAGCATAGTAGAGTTTCCTTCTCTATATCATTTGACACAGAAGGCCAAAATACTATACTTTTGCCCCTCTTTTTTTTCTCTCCAAACATCTTTATTAAATATTCACATATGACAAAAGCAATCTTACATTTATATAAATGAAAAAATACAAAATGATAACCACTTAAGTTGCAAACAGTTTGCATCACAGACAACATTGAAACAACTGTAGTTGCAAGCATTATACATTACTTATAAACCATTCAGTCACTGTCAGTTAAGCATTATATGGCTCATTCAAATCCTTCCTCTTAAACCTCGTTTCTGCTCGATATTATATTCACTACTTATAGTAAAGTTGCTCTAGACTTTCATTACCATTTTATTTGGCAGCCACCATAATTAGACTCAGTAAGGCTTTAGGCTATGTCTAGGCAAATTCCGATTCTGTAGCATAACTCAAAAAATCATCTCCCCAGTCAGTCCAATTTGCTCACCCAGCATCTCTGACAGAGCAGTCTGCAGGGAATCCCTAAAGTTTGCAAGCTCAATACACTCCCAAAAAATATGTTCCCAGCTACCTCTTTCTTGCCCGTTACACCTCCAACATTTGCTATCCACCTGAGGAAAAAATTCTTTGGAGTCTACTTGGGGTATAAAAATACCTGTGTAACACTTCCAGGCAAAGATCCTAAACCATCTAGACTTTGTTGCATATTTGGGAGTTATACATATATCCTCCCATTGTTTCTTTGTGAATTGCTTATCCAGTTTCTCTTCTCAATCCTTTCTAAGCTCCTCTGATTGATTCTTATAATTATCATGCAGTATTTTATATGCTTTATTAATTATTCCTTTTTTAACAGCAGCTTCTGTTCTAATTATCTTAAAAACTCTACCAGTGCTGGTCTTTCATTTAGCAGACCCCTATTTATTTCACTTTACCTATACTCTGATATCAATCCTTGATAGGGAAAACAATCTCTAACCTTAAGGTCCACATAAGTTCTTGGCCTCTTCCCATTCTATTACCTTTCTCTTTGTAGTTATTTCCTCCCAATACCTTGGCTCCTTTGCAGTTTTCTCCAAATAAATTCCAGTCTCCTCTTACCCATTATCTGTATCCCTGACCACAGTCATCCCTATCGACAAAATCTCTTTTCTCCATTCTCGTGCTGGTTTGGCTCTTAGAATAGTCCCTGCTATTTTATGAATATAATACTCTGTATGATTTTGGTTGTTCGCCTTAATAATCTGCATCCAAAATCCCAATCTCTCCTTATTTCTTGAGCTTCCTCCTTGTGTCAGCATCATTACTTTCCACTTTGTTCATCAAAAAGTGATTTTGTCCCTCCAGGGAAGAATACCTTGAAGACAGCTCGATACAGCAGTTTGAATCTCACACCTGCGTCTCAACATTCTCTGAATAGAAGAATGAATTACTTCTCTTTTGTCTGGTGTACAGTGAGTAATCATTCTCCACAAACTCTCTGCTGTCTCCCACTTTTAGAATTTTGTCCTTCTGCCAGTTTTGATAAAACCAGCTCTTTCTGCTGGTAGGACTGCATCTTTACCCTTAAAGGTCTAGGTTACTTTCTTATAGCTAGATTTGGAGCATACACACAATGTGCCCATTCAACTAACAAGTCCTGCTGTGGAATACCAGTCCAGTTGCTTATTTGTGCTTTCATAAATTTAATGCAGTGTGCTGCGGTGGTGGTGCTGCGGTAGCTTTGTCGCCTCACAGTAAGACGTTGTCCTGTTCGATTCTCAGCTAGAGCGTCTTCTGTGTGGAGACATGCGTGAATGGGCATACCTTCGTTGAAGGTTGTGCGTCAGGGCCGGCAACTCGGCACGTAAAAATCTACTGCCAATCATTAGCGGACCGTTGTTCCGCTGTGGCGACCCCTAACCGTGAAAAGCCGAAATGAGAAGTTATGTACCTACCATAACGTTCCATGTTAGTTGTCTTCTTCTCGCCTTCTTTCTTGCTGGATGGGTTCGGCTCTGACTCGGCCTATACTAAAGCTCGAGAGCTATTTCTACTGGCTCGAGGCTACCCTATATCCCACAATGCTAGGCGCTAACTACCCAGATCTCGTTTGATAGCTGAAACCATAGCAGTTCTGATCTCCAAAATAAGGAGAAGAGGAAACCTCACTCTTAAGACACGTAGACCTATAGCTTACCAGTAAAAGATAGCCAAGGGGGCTAATACTGAGGCAGAAAGAAGATCCCCAAGGATCCTTAGGTCTGTCCAGGCTAGGGGGATGGGGGGTGGGACGCAAGAAAGAAGGCAAGAAGAAGACAACTAACATGGAACGTTATGGTAGGTACATAACTTCTCAATGTTAAGTTGTCAATCTCGCCTTCATTCTTGCTGGATGGGACTGTGTCCCTAGCACCTTCACCCTGGGTGGCTCATCGGAACAGACTCTTGAAAACGGTGGAACCAAAATTAGCCCGGCTTCGGGAGGCCATGTCTAATTTGTAATGAGAGATAAAGGTATGAGGAGAGGCCCATGTGGCTGCCGCACAAATGGAATCTATTGGCAATCTAGCCTGAAAAGCTATTGACGTGGCTAATGCTCTAGTTGAGTGAGCCCTGGGCCTTGACGGTAGCTTTTGGTGTCTGAAGTCATAGATGAAAGTAATCACAGAGGTCAGCCATCTAGAAAGGGTTACTTTGGAAACCGGAAGGCCTTTCTTCCCTGCCGCATAAGATAGGAAGAGCTGCTCAGATTTCCTGGCTTGCTTGGTTCTATCCAGATAGTAACGGAGCTGACGATGAACGTCCAGAAAATGCAGCTTTTGTTCCGCTCTGTTGGAGTAGTTGGGAAAGAAAACTGGGAGATTGATAGTCTGGTTCAGGTTCGCCTCAGAAGAAACCTTGGGTAAAAAGGACGGGTTAGTCCTGAGAGACACTATGTCTTTATGAAAAACTAGATAAGGTGGACGAATGCAAAGGGCATGAAGCTCTGATACTCTTCTCGCAGATGTTATGGCGACTAGAAAAAGAGTCTTCCAAGAGAGCAACTTCAAGGAGAAGGAAGCCGCAGGTTCAAAGGGGGGAAGAATCAAGGAAATTAGAACCAAATTTAAGTCCCACTGTGGTGGGGGGGTCTCTGATTGGGGGCTTAAGCAAAAAGATACCTTTAAGAAAGGTTTTACAAAGCTTATGGGACATGATACTGGAGTCTGAGAAGCCTACATGAAAGTTCGAAATAGCCGCTAATTGTACTCTGATGGTGGAGGAAGAAGACCCTGAGTGAAACAGTTTGGCTAGGAAGTCTAGGACTGATTGGATAGGGGAAGTAAAAGGATCCATATTTCTAGCTCCTTCCCAGAAGGAAAAACGCTTCCACTTGCTAGCATAAATCCTTCTGGTAGATGACTTATGGGAAGCTATTCACGCACAGAATGGGAAATAAGCGGAAGCCTGGCTAGGGTTGGAATTGGAGCAACCAAGCTGTGAGGTTGACAGATTGGAGGGAGTGGTGCAGCTGTCCCGACTGATGGGTCAAGAGATCTGGCACTGGGTCCAGATGCCAGGGCTGCGCCAAAAGGTAACGATGCAGGAAAGGGAACCATATCTGTCGATTCAGTAAGGAGCAATGAGGATCATCGTGGATCTCAAAGCGGTAGCTTTCTGAATCAACTGAGTGATTAATGGAAAGGGGGGAAAGGCATACAGAAGTCCCCGGGGCCGATCGTGGACTACAGCGTCTCTGGGTGGGGTGGCCGGGAAGAGGGAAGAGAGTGAAAAAGTCGTGGCACTTGCTGTTTTGAGGTGTTGCAAAAAGATCGCAGCAAGGTCGACCCCATTTCTGAAAAATTTCTTCCACTACTGCTTGCTTGAGAGACCATTCGTGTGGCATGAGAATGGCTCTGCTCAACCTGTCCGCTATGATGTTGGACTTCCCGGGGATGTGCATTGCTATCAGAAACCGCTGAGAGGAGATCGCCCACTGCCAAAGTCTGAGTGCCTCTCGACAAAAGGGATAGGACTTGGTTCCACCCTGCTTGTTGATGTACCACACTACGGACATATTGTCCGTCTGAACTGCAACAGTCCCGATGGGAAGAGAGTCCTGAAGGGCTTGCAACGCTAAAAGTACTGCTCTCATCTCCAAGACATTTATGCGCAGGTGGCACTCGAAAGTTTGCCATGTGCCCTGGACCGTCCTGCCCTGAAAATGTCGCCCCCACCCGATCAGGGAGGCATCTGTTATCACTGTGGCGACTGGGGGAGAAGGAACAAGTGGTCAGCCCTGAAGGACTTGAGGGGTGACCATCCACCAAGAAAGGTGTTTCTTGCAAGACAGGGTTATTAAGATATTGTGTGACATTGGAAGCTGTTGAAAGGATCACTGGGAAAAAAGCATCCACTGAAGGATCCGCATATGAAAGCGAGCTAGGGGAAGTAGTGTAATGGCTGCCGCCATGAGACCTAATACCTTCAGGACAAACCTGGCCTGGATTTTTTTGTTCTGAAGGAGGATGTGAACATGCCTGCGAATATCTAGAACTCTTTGCTCGGTTAGTTTTGCGGAGAGCCAGACTGTGTCCAAGGTGGCGCCTATGAAGGTAATAGACTGACAAGATGACAAGGCAGACTTTTCGAAATTTATGGAGATACCTAGCCCTTTGCAAGTTTGAATGGTGTAATCTCTGGAGAGAAGAAGCTGATGCCTGGTGGTGGCAGTGAGGAGCCAGTCATCTAGATATGGAAACACCTGGAATCCTTGACGCCTCAGATGAGCCGTAACCACTGCCATGCATTTGGTGAACACTCGGGGGGCTGTAGTGAGACCAAAGGGCAGGGCCCTGAACTGGTAGTGACTGGCTCCCAGCCGGAAGCGGAGAAACCTCCTGGAGCGCCTGTGCATCTTGATGTGGTAGTATGCATCCTGAAGGTCTACTGAGCACATCCAATCGTCCTGACCCAGAAAGGGTAGAATGGACTGTAGCGTGACCATCCGGAACTTCGTTCTTCTTACAGACTTGTTTAGTCTGCTGAGATCCAATATTGCTCTCCAGTCCCCTGTCTTTTTTTGGTACCAAAAAGAACTTGGAGTAGATTCCGGATCCTTGTTGGTCTGCTGGGACTGGCTGGATGGCTCTTTTTGTTAGCAGTTTTGATATTTCTAGTACTGCTTGTTCCCTTAGACTGGGTGGAACATCTGTAAGGGGCCCTTTTGGCTGAGTTGGGGTGTGGATAAAGGGAATTTTGTAACCCTTGGATATAATCGACCGTACCCATTTGTCTTGGGTGAGTGAAAGCCAGGCTTCTGGGTACAGTGACAACCTTCCCCCGACTGCCTCCAAAGGTGGACAGTCGGGCAGCTTCTCAGGGATGCTGGAAGGGTTTGTCAGAGAGAGACTCTCTGCTACCCTGATTTTGCAGACCGCCTCTGCCCCTAGGGCGGCGTCTGTTAATGCCCCCCCCCCACCTCTAGAGGGGAACTGACCTCTTGTGACCTCTTGTGGTTTACGGAACCACATTTTCCCACCTTTCTGACCCTTAGGATATGATCTAGACGGGGTGGAAAAACGGACTCCCACGGCAGAGAGAGTCTTGCCTTCTTGCTCGCATCGGGTCAAAGTATCCTTCACCTGAGGTCCAAACAAAGCTGAACCGTCAAAGGGGGAGTAAGTGAAGGACGCCTTGAAGGGGTCTGCAAAGTTAGAAAGCCGCATCCAGGCGTGACGCCGTAAGGCCACGCCTGTGCCTGCAGCCCTACTCGCCCCATCAGCTGCGTAGGAAATAAGCCGCATGGAGGAGTTGACAATGGAATTCAGGGTTGCCAGCTGGGAGTTGATTTTGTCTTGAGACCTCGCAGCTGTTGGATCCTGTAGGGCCTCACCCACTTCTTTGAGCATGTCTCTTTGAAGGCGGGTGAAGTGGCACAGATAATTCAGCGACCGCATGACAAAGGTCGCTGAAGAAAACATCCGCTTGCCGTACCTATCCATAGTCCTAGACTCCTTGTTAGGAGGATGGACAGGTACTGAAGGATCAGTCAGTTCCTTCTTAGTGGCTGCAGCCACCACCATGGCATCAACCGGGACACCCTTGGCTAAAAACTGTTTGTCTGAAGGGGCTGTTATGAATTTTGAAGGCCTCCGTGGGGTAGGTTCCATCGTATCAGGGGCCGTCCATGCCTTCCGCGCCACCACTTCCATGAGGGGGTCAAAGGGCAGAGACACCCAGGAGGTGGAAGGGCGAGAGCCAAACGCCTCTAGGTAAACCGACTTGTCCTCAGAAGGATTAAGGGTAGACCAGTTCCCCCTCTGCTTAAGGATCTCAAGGATGTCTGAAAAGGAGACATCCTCAGAGGGGGACCGGGGAGACCCTTCTGACTCATCCAAGTCGGTATCCGATGTAATGGACTCAGGGGAGTCCACATGCTTCCTCTTACGTTTCCTCTTCCAAGGGGGTTCCCCTGATGGATCAGGGGAAACCTCGGAAGAGGAGGATATTCCCAATGGGGAAACCTGAGGCGCTGGATCTCTACGGTCAGGAATGAGAGGGTGGATAGAGACCGCAGCAGGCACTACAGAGGAAGGAGCTGAGGGAGCCGACCGTGGAGCAGGCACAGGGGCCAGCACGCTCCTCATGACTTCAAAGGTGCCCCTATCAGGCAGGGTAGAAAGTCCCCACTCCGAAGAGATAAGGACCCCTCCCGGCACCGAGAGGGACGGCTCCGAAGCCGATGTCGGGGCCGAACTTACCAGTGCCAAAGCTCTGAGAGGGAGAACAGGGTCGGACAAGGGTCCGATGCCACTCGCCCCCTCGGAGCCGATGAGGAAGTCCATGCGCCCGGATCCCTCCAAGGACGGGACCATGGAAGAGGCTAGAGCTGACGACAGAGCCGAAAGGTGAGGTATCGGCTCCGACGTGTCGACGGCCACTGCTCCCACAAGCTCTGGCTCTGAAATCAGAGGAAGAGTCGGAGGAGGAATCAAAGATGGAGTGGGAATAGCCACTGTCTGTTGAGAAGGGCTATGGAGCATCTGGGCTAGTGCCTGAGACTTAAGAAGTCTACTAACTACCCTCTGGAGGTTATGGTCCGAGAGCCTGGAAGACCTAGAGGAATGGGATCGATGGCTCCGCTCCGAGAGTAAGGGAGACCGCGGAGCCGAATGAACAGATTCCAAGGACGGAGACCTGGACCGTTTATGGCTAGCAGATGGCACCGACACAACTATCGGCGCCGACTGAGTCCTAGAAACATCGGCTCCGGCTCAAGCCGATGTAGAAGACTGCGTTAGAGAAACGTCGACTCCAGCCGGAGCCAATGAAGAAGACTGTGTCTTAGAAACATCGGCTCCAGCCGGAGCCGATGTAGAAGCAGTCAGTGCGCCCCCAGTTGAAGGCTCTGAACACGGAGCCGACGGCTTGGAAGGCTTGGAAGGCTTCCCCGATGATGACTTGGCTGGGGAACCTTCAGGCTTTAATAAGCCTCTCAAAATTAACTTATTTCTGCGTTCCTGCAGGACGCTTGGACTGAACGCATGACAAACAGAACAAGAGTCCTGCAGGTGCAGAGGGCCCAGGCAATAAACACAAGAAGCGTGACCGTCTGTCAGCGACATTTTCTGACAGCACGGGTCACACTTCTTGAAGCCTGAGACCCTGGTGTCTTTAGACATCCTAATAAAGGACAAAAATACACACACACACACACACACACACACACACACACACACACACACACACACACACACACACCCCTTAACACAATCTAAGTCAGTCACACAACAATTTAAGCTGACAATTTAAAGAAAAGGGGAATGGGCCCAAAGGCCTAACCTTTTAACCAAACAAGGGGTTAGGAATTAAGGGATTAAAGGGGACTGGAAGGAAGTTACGCTAAGAAGGGAAGCTAATGGGATGGTTACTAACAAAAACTATCTGAAAAACTGACTAACAGAGAAAATTAAAGAATTATTAAATCCAACCTGCAGAACCGGTAAGAAACGCACCTCGTAGCTGAAGCGGCAAACGAGATCTGGGTAGTTAGCACCTAGCATTGTGGGATATAGGGTAGCCACGAGCCGGTAGAAATAGCTCTCGAGCTTTAGTATAGGCCGAGTCAGTGCCGAGGATTGGCTCCGAACCCATCCAGCAAAAATGAAGGCGAGATTGACAACTTAACATGACACAACAACAACAACATAAATTTAATGCAGTCTGTTCCTTCCAGCTTCTCTGATATAGCTGAAAAGCTCAAGTTTTCCCTACGTGCACTGTTCTCTAATTCTATTATTTTTTAAACATCTTTTCCTGAGCAGTCTCATATTCAGCCAGCCTTTTCTTCGTTTCGACCTCTGGTTTTTGCAGCTTTATCATCTCATCTAAACATCTATTTAAAGCTTCTTCCATTTATTTCACTGCCTTTTGTTGTTTGTGTTGATATACTCTTATCAGTATTTTGTTTATTTTAACTAGATCTGTATGCAGTTGTCTTATATCATCCCGTAGGTTATTGGTGGTTATGTCTGAAGGTTGCATTACTTTTTGCTCAACAGCTGCAGAACTCTCCCTAGTCAGTGTTTCTTCCTCACTTTTTGTAGCTGATTTTTTCCAGGTTTTCTGTATTTCTTTATTCCTGGCATCTAGGCAGTGTACTTACTAGCCAGTTACTGAAATTCACCCATAAACACAAGTGTACTGGCCTTCTCTGCTGAGTTTCTGTTTTCACACTGGGGAGCTAGAAAAAAAGAGTTATGTACTTACTATAACTTGAGATATGTGCTATCCAGTGACATTATTCATCACAGATGGGTCTTCAATCCAACCTTGGAGCTAAGCCAGCAACTAAAAGGACAGATCCAGAACTCAAGCTCCTCCCCTTCCCATGATCCCTTGCTAACCACAGCCCTCCGATCAAGTCTGCTGGATAGAGAGAAAAAAGGTAGTGAAAACTGCCTATAAAACTGAAAAACTCCTAAAGAGAGACATCCCTCTATATTTACCAAATCTCCAGAAGGAGGGGTAAAAAGGGTTTGAAAGGGATGAATAATGACACTGGATAGCACAGATTTTAAGTTATGGTAAGTACGTAACTCTTTATCTGATGCTATCCGTGTCATTATTCATCATGGATGGGTCAGAGTCTCCAGCTACTATGAACCGTGGGAAGCCTCAGGGAAGGATATGCCGGAGCACAGAGGAACCAAAGGAAGCCCTGTTCCTAGACACCAAATCCAATTTATAATGCGTAACAAAGGTGTGGGGTTAGACCAAGTAGCAGAGGAACAAATCTCATCCACTGAAAATTTGGCCAAGAAGGCAGAAGATTTGGCTACCGACCTAGTATAGTGAGCTTTAACTAGTCCAGAAAGATCCAAGTGCCTGCATTCATAAATGTAGGAAATACAGCTGGCAATCAACGTGAAAAAGGTGCCTTGGAAACTGTGTGACCTTTCCTGGCCTGAGAGAAGACAACAAAGAGCTGGATCGAACTTCTGAAATTCTTTAGTTCTCTTAAGATAAAAATGTAGCTGTCTATGGACATCCAGACAATGCAACATATATTCCCCTTTATTAGAAAAATTGGAGAAGAAAACAGGAAGCTGAATAGATTGGTTAAGATTAGCCTCCAAGGCTACCTCAGGGATGAATGATGGATTGGTCCTGAGAGACACCTTATCCTTGTTGAACACCATGAAAGGGGGTTTAATGATGAGAGCCTGCAACTTGGACACCCTCCTGGCCGAAGTAATAGCCACCAAGAAGGCCGTCTTCCAGGACAGGAATTTAAAATCACAGGTTGCTAAAGGCTCAAAGGGCTTCTGCGTCAAAGACTGCAACACTAGAGTGAGATCCCATGGTGGGGATGGATCCTTGATAAGAGGTCTGAGGAGAAATATCCCTTTGAGGAAGGCCTTGCACAGCCTGAAAGAAAAGGTGGGACTTTTGTTCTAGCAGAAGTTAGAGATGGCTGGCAATTGGAGTTTGATCATAGAGAAACTGGCCCCTTGGTGAAAAAGAGAGGCCAAGAACAACAATATGTCAAGAATAGGGACTGAAAAGAGATCTAGATTGTGTTGTTTAGCCCAAATAGAAAATCTCTTCCATTTACTGGAAAGTACCATCTTGGTAGACAGTTTCTGAGAGGCTAAGATTAAGAAAAGAGAGAAGCCTGGACTGGGAAAGGATCACTGAAACTGGCTTATCCATGCGGTAAGATGAGGAGACTGGAAATTGGGAAAAGGAAGCCCCCAAGGGTGGGAAATGAGATCTGGGACTGGATCCAATATCCAGGGCGGATATTTCAGATGAGACCAAAGAAGGGAGAACCACACCTGACGAGGCCAACAGGGGGCATTGAGGATGACGGGCTTTCTGTAAGACTTTGGAAATGAGGGGAGTTGGGGATAAACGTATAGAAGTCCCGACGACCAGTCGTGTACCAAAGCATCCCTGGGTGGGTCAGGGCAAAGTAGTTGCTGCGTTAGTGGTTGTCCAGGGAACCAAAAAGATCGCAGTAAGGAAGACCCCAATGGTCGAATATCTGACGTGCCACAAGTGGATTCAGGGACCACTCGTTAGGACTCAGGATAGATCTGCTGAGTTTGTCGGCTAACACATTGGAGCTGCCAGGAATGTGAGTTGCAAGAAGAATGAGCCTGGAAGACATTGCCCATTCTCACACTCTCATGGCCTCTCTAGACAGCGGATAAGACCGTGTTCCACCCTGCTAGTTGATGTATCAGACCACTCCCATGTTGTCTGTTTGAATTGCTATAGTCCTGAGAGGGAGGCACTCCTAGAAGGCTTGCAACATTGGAAGGACTGCTCTCATCTCCAGGACATTTATGTGCAACTTGGTCTCTAAGAGGGAACATGTGCCTTGAGCTGTCCTTCCCCAAAAATGCCCCACCCGAACCCCAACAGGAAGGCATCCGTGGTCACCGTGGCCTTGGGTTGGGGAAGACAGAACGGTCTGCCTAGAAGGAGATCCTCAGCTTGGAGCCACCAAGCAAGGTGATGTCTGCACACCTGAGATATCCTCATGGTCATGGATGTGGGGTAAAACTAAGCTGACCATTGCACAGCTAGGGTCCACTGCAGAACCTGCATATGATATCTGGCGAGAGGCTCTAACTGGATAGCCGCAGCCATCGAGCCTAGCACCTGCAAGATCAAGTGGACTATGGGACAATCTACATCCGGCAACTGATGGACCTGGTCCTGAAAGATTTGAACTCTGCATAGGAGAAGTGCTGGAGTCTCCGACATCATGTCCAGAAGGACTCTGACAAACTCTAGGTTCTGACAAGGGGAAAGATGGGATTTGGGCAGGTTGACCGTAATGCCCAGATCCTGAAAGAGATTGAAGGTAAATCTGTGGCCATAGTGAGTTGATGCCTAATGGGGGCCGTGAGGAGCCAATCATCCAGGTACAGGAAGACCTTGAAACCTTACAGCTGGAGATAAGTTGCCACCACTGCCATGCATTTGGTAAACACCTTGGGCGGGGGGGGGGGGGGCTGTGGTGAGTCCAAAGGGCATGGCTCTGAACTGACAGTGGTTGGCCCTTAGCCGAAAGCGCAGAGATCTCCTGGAGATTTTGATATGATAGTATGCATCACTGAAATCTACCAAGCACATCCAGTCATCCTTGCACAGAAGAAGCAGAATGGACTGAACAGTGACCATCTGGAACTTGGACTTCTTGACCGACAGGTTCAGTTCGCTCAGGTCCAAAATAGGATGCAGGTCCCTGGTCTTCTTGGGCACCAAAAAGAAGCGAGAGTAAATTCCAGACCCTTGTTGTCCTGCTGGGACCTCATGGATAGCTCTTTTTTGAAGAAGACCTTGGACCTCAAGAAGGGCTAACTCCTTTTGGTAGGGTGGAACATCCGGAAGAGAACTTTGAACTGGAGGGGGCTGAAAAAAGGGTATGAAGTAACCCCTGGAAATGATCTTTAACACCCACTGATTTGAAGTGATACTTGTCCAGGCTAGTGGGTGGAGGGAGAGTCAACCCCCGACTGCCTTCAGGTCAGGACAGCAGGGCAGCCCTTCAAGACAGCTGAGGGGGCTTCTCTGAGAAGGGTTTCTGGAAGCCCTACTTCTATGGACCCCCTCTGCCTCTATGTCAAATCCCCTACGTCAACCGGAAAAAGAGGATTCCTGAGGAACATCCTGGAAGGAATACTGAGACCTGCGGAACCAAGCTTTCTTACTACCTCTCTGATTTTTGGGAAAGGCTCACTGAGGTGTAGAGAAAGTACAGTTGTGTACACTTACCATACATGTAGATGTTCGAGTGTATTCACTGTTGCAGTCATCACTGTGGGTTATCCCTGCTGTGGTAGACCTCGGCTGGCCCGAATATCAGAGTCAATGTTTTTCTGCGTCGGCTGCTGTCACTTGCTGGCTGACGTCAGGTCATCAGTGCTATAAAGGAAGGCAGCCGACGCCATTTCATCAGTTTTTCTTGCACTAACCAGTCAGAGGCCCCAGTAAATATGGTAAAGTGGTCCTGGTGGCTAAAAGCCACCGTTAGAAACTTATGTCTCCCTAAAGAAAGAAGATATAAGGGGGAAGGAGGATGGGAAACCAGGACTGCAACAGTGAATACACTTGAATATCTACATTTATGGTAAGTGTACACAACTGTACTATGTTCTTCGTGTTTCACTGTTGCAGTCATCATCTGTGGGAGGATTCCCAAAGCTAAGGAGAGGAGTGGTAGGACTAGTAAGAGACCTAGGAATGGGTCAGCATGCCCTGCAGAATTGCAGAGGCAAACCCTGCCCTAGCCTTAGAAAATAGAGGTAGGTGGTAATGCTTGGTAAAGGTATGGACAGATGTCCAGGTGGCAGCTTCCAGGATGTCTCTGGTGGGAACTCCTCTGACGAATGCTGTGGAAGTGGAGGCTGCCGTAGTGGAGTGGGTTCAAATAGACTTGGGGGGGTTTCCCATACAATATGTAGCAGAAATGGATACAATGTGATATCCATTTAGAAATGGTTTGTTTAGAAATGAGCTTCCCCTCTGGCCCTGGGGCAAAGCTGACAAGTACTTGGTCTGTTTTCCTGAAGGGTTTAATACGCTCCAGACAGTATCTGAGCTGTCTGTGTATGTCTAGTGAGTGCAGAATTCTTTCCCCCTTGTTTTGAGGATTAGGAAAGAAGGTGGGTAGATGTATGGCTTGGTTGAGAGTTACATTAGATACCACCTTGGGCATAAAGGAGGGATTAGTCCTCAGGGAGACTCTGTCTGCATGGAAGATGATGAAGGGCTCAATGGCCATCAGTGCCTGAAGTTCTGAAACCCTTCTGGCTGAGGTGAAAGCTAGGAGAAAAGGGGTCCTTATTGCGTTATCAAATTGCTGAAACTTCGAAACTGAAAACATCGAACACAAGTGTTCGAAGTTTCAGCAATTCAAATTAAAAAAAACAAACAGCTCAATAACTGTTGTAAGCAGGGGGGCAAGTCACCCTGCACCCAAACACCCCACGCTCTTTAAATATACCAACTCCGAGATTGTACTACAGTGCAGTAAAGGGAAATATTCCCTTTCTGCACTGTAGTGCGATCTCGGAGTTTGTATATTTAAAGAGCGGGGGGTGAAGGGGGGCTTGCCCCCCCTGCTTACGACAGTTACTTTCTGTCTGTTGCTTTTTTTTTTCGTGTTCAAAATGATAAAACTTCGAACATACAAGTTCGATCTTATGGTGTTCAAAGTTTTATACTTTCGATCATGTAATAGGAACCCAAAGAAAAGCAGTCTTCCAGGAGAGGTATCTTAGTTCTGCTGAAGCAGCAGGTTTGAAGGTTGGTAAGGTTAGTTTTTTCAAAACATAATTCATGTCCCAGACTGGAGTGGGTGGCCTTCTGGGTGGTCTGATATTAGAAGCCCCTCTGAGGAATTGTCTAATTAAAGGATGGGAGAACAAGGGCTGTTCTGTATCAAAATGAGCTGAAATGGCTGAGGCATGGATTTTAATAGAGGAGAAGGAGAGTTCACTATTAAGTAGCTCCGCTAGGTAGTCCAGGATAAGAGGGATGGAAGGTTGTGACGTACTGCCCCTTCTCGACTGGCTCCAGGAGCAGAATCTTTTCCATTTTCCTGTATAAGATTTTCTGGTGCTGGGCCTTCTGGCCTTTGTGATAATGTCTAGGACCTGTTTGCTTAACAGGGGTTCCTTGTTTGCCTTTAGAGTATTAGCCATGCTGATAGTTTGACAGTCTGCAAGTCTGGGTGCAGCACCCCCCCCCCCCCGAGTTAAGAGGTATGAGATCAGGGGAAGCTGCCTGGGGGGATATAAGGTCAGGCTGCCCAGTAAGGGGTACCAATGTTGTCTGGGACAATCTGGAGCAATGAAGATGGCCTTTGGTCTCTCCTCCCTTATTTTGATCAGTACCTTGGGAATAAGAGGCAGAGGAGGGAATGTGTATAGAAAGAGGGTGTTCCAAGGGAAGGTCAAGGCATCCACCTTCAACGCTAGGTGGTGATACTCCTTAGTACAGAATTTTTTTTAGCTGATGGTTGAGATGCAAAGCAAAGAGATTCACCTCCAGAGTCCCCCATGCCTGAGTGATTTGTTAAAAGATGTTTTTGTGGAGCTGCCATTTGTGGGGGTCCAGTAAGTTTCTGCTTCAGTGGTCTGCCAGGGTGTTGTTGATCCCTGGTAGGTACTGGGCTATCTGGTGTAATCCCATGGAAGAGGCTGTCAGCCAGAGGTTCATGACTAGCCTACACAGAGGATAAGATTGGGGCCCTCCCTGTTTGTTGATGTACCACATTACTGTGGCGTTGTCTGTTTTGATAAGGAGAACCCCTGGCTTGAGATGGGGTTTGAAGGAGGTCAGAGCCTTCTGTACTGCCATCATTTCCTTCTGGCTGATGTGTAAGGGAAGGTGGTGGGCATCCCAAAGGCCTTGGGTGCACCTGCCTTCTAGGTGAGCACCCCAAGCTATGTCTGAGGCATCAGTGGTAATGGTCTGCACGGTTGGGCAGAGGGTGAAGGAAAGACCCTTGTTCTGGGCACAGCCCCCTGTCCACCAGAGAAACTTGGCCCTTATATAGGGGATCAGAGGGAGAGAGGTCTCTAGAGGTTGAGAGTGCTGACACCAAAGCTTCTTTACGTACCACTGAAGTTTTCTCATGTGAAGCCTGGCTAGAGGAATTAGAAGGATGCAAGATGCCATGTATGTACCCCAAGGCTTGCAGGAACTTCCACGCAGTGAGATGACTTCTGGAAGCCAGCTGGGTAAACTAGAGAGGCTGGAAGCTCTGCTTTTCTGGGGATAGGAAGGTTATTTGGGATACTGTGTCCAGCAGTGCTC
The DNA here is from genome assembly GCF_019279795.1 of Protopterus annectens. Classification (NCBI taxonomy): domain Eukaryota; kingdom Metazoa; phylum Chordata; order Ceratodontiformes; family Protopteridae; genus Protopterus; species Protopterus annectens. Next base: position 408,983,373 of record NC_056751.1, read on the forward strand.
CCAAGAAAATGATCTTCTTGGAGGGTGTTTGCATTGACTTCTTCTCACTGACAGTGTACCCTAAGGAGATTAGGAAGATTTTGACAAAGAGGAGGTCCTTGAGGAGTTTTTCTTTGCAATCTGCCTGAATGAGGCAGTCGTCCAGATAAGTGTACATCTGTATATTTTTCTGTTTGCAAAAGGCTACGGCCGGGGCTAAGCATTTGGTGAATACCCTGGGAGCAGTAAGTCAAAAGGTAGCACAGTGAACTGAAAGTGTTGTATGCCTGCTCTGAAGTGATGGAATTTCTTGCAGGATTCCCTTATGGGGATGTGGAGGTAGGCATCTTTTAGATCTAGGGTAACTAACCAGGTATTTTCTGTCAGCATAGGCAACATCTGCTACAAAGTTAGCATTCTGAATTTGGGGACCACCAGGAAAGTGTTCAGATGGGGCGCAAAGTGCCCTCTTTTCTGTGAACAAGGAACAGTCTGGAATAAAAGCCTTTGCCTGTTTGATCTGAGGGAACAGATTCTATTGCCCCTTGGGATATGAGAGATTGGACTTGTTTTATTGCCTCTGCCCACTGATTTGGAGGTAAGTATGGGTACCCTCTTGGAATATGGAGTTCACTGAAGGAGAATTTGTATCCTGAAAAATGATCTTTAAGACCCATTGGTCCTTTGTTACAGAAAGCCAATTTTCTTTGCAGAGGGAGAGCCTTCCTCCTAGTTTTTAGTGAGTGAAAAGAGGGCAGAGGGGGGAGAGGGAGTCACTGAGAGTTTTTGCCATAGAGATATGGCTTATAACTTCCTGCCTTTGGAGCGAAAGTGGTCCACTGTTTGGTTCTCTGCTGTCCCTGAGACAGGAGTCTGGGTGGTCTGTCTCTTTGGTGCTTACCTTGCCCCTGTCTGCTAGGTGCAGGAAAGGACCACTGTTTTGAGGGAAAATTCCTGCTGAACCTATGAGGTTGTACCTGAAGGAAATCTTTTACTGTCTGCATAGATTTTGCTTTGTCTTCCATCTTTTTAAGCACCTCTTCTGCTTTTACTCCAAACACGCGGTCCTTATCTAAGGGTGCATCAAGTAATTTAGATTTGACAAGATCAGGAAGATGTTGTTCCTTCAACCATGCATGTCTCCTAATGACAGATCCTGACACTGCTGCCCTGCTTGAGGCTTCTAGGGTGTCATTTCCACAGTGTAATGAGTGTTTGGCCACTTGACAAGTAGAGTGCTGTAAATCTGCTAACTCTTTCGAATTGGCACAGTCAGGAAAGGTTGAAATCTTTTGTTTTAATAGTTCCAAAGTGGGTTGTTGATATTCTAATATCTAAGGTTGCAGAGGTGTATACTTTTTTACCCTATCTGTCCAGAGCTCTGGAGTCCTTGTCAGAAGGAATAGGATTCTTTGCAGAACTAGCCTTACCTCCTTTTGGTCCCTGTGTAATGATCTCCGGGTCTGCAGCAGGATTTCTGTACAGGTATTTGTGAAAATCCAGTACTTTGTAATACCTGTAAGGTTTTCTGGGAGCAGGTGGGAGAGCATCAGGAGTTAAGCTGGATTCATGGAAGATATCATCAACCACCTCTAAGACTGGAGGGATGGCCAAGGATCTGTGCTGGGGCAGGTCTAGAAACTCTCTTAGTCCTTTCTTAGACTGAGGGAAGTCCTGGGATTCCCAGTGGAAATGCTTCCTGAGGGTGTGAAGGGTTCCCCCAAAGGAAATATCTTCTGGTGGGGAGGCAAAAGGAATGGATTCCTCTGCATCTGAATCCTCATAAGCAGTCAGAGGTTGTTGTTCCTCTTCAAAATCTGAATAGTCAGACTCCTCAGGATCCTGTTCTGCCAGTATCTCAAGAGAAAAGTCTCTTTTCCTTTTAAAGTTGTGGCCTGACTACCCCTGATAAGGGTGATAACATCCTCTGACATTTTAAGCGTTTGAGCTTGGGGTGGTGGAGCAGCAGTAAAATGGAGTCTAGAGGTAGTTTTCCTAGGAGTGGCCTTGCTTCTAGGCCTAAGAGTATCCCTCGGTCTGAGAGAAACGGTAGTCGTCGGAGAAGACACCAATTTTTGTCTAGATTTGGTAGTGGGAAAAACCTCCTCGGAAGCTGGTGCCTGTGTCACGGCTCCGGACCCAACCAAGGCAGAGACAACCAAAGGCTTGGAAGACGAAGAAGATTTCTGTGGCATACCCGACTCCGAAAGGGTCTCAGTAGAGGCCTGAGAAGGTATCAAATCGGGCATCAGGGGCTGTGAAGGCACCTCACTGATTTCTGGAGAACTGATGACCTGCTTAGTGGTAGAGTCTTTGGAAGGCTTAGCCTTGTCTGGTCTGTCTCTATCTTTATCCTTACATTTTTTCAGAATCTCTACGTTTTGTTGGCTGATGGACTCCATTTCGGAATGTGAAGATGGAAGACGAAAATACCTGGCTACAATAAGAACTCGATGATGAATGGTTCTCGGGTTAAAGAGGGCACAGAACTGGCAACGGGGGACGACGTGGTCTGGGCCTAAGCAAGTGACGCAATATGAATGGAAGTCTCAGTCTGGTATTTGCTTTCCACAGGCGAGACAACTGTTAACTTTTTCGGACATCAGTAATTGCAAGAAAAAAGGATCCCCAACGGGGTGCTTAACTTTAGACGTTTTCAGCTGTAATTCAAACTCTGGTAGCGACCGACTGGCACACTTGCAAACTGTTTCTGCTATGGGCTCCACGGCAAGAAAGACTGATGAAATGGTGTCGGCTACCTTCCGTTATAGCACTGATGACCTGACGTCAGCCAGCAAGCGACAGTAGTTGACACAGAAAACACTAACTCTGGTATTCAGGCCGGCCGAGGGTTACCACAGCAGGGATAACCCACAGGTGATGACTGCAACAGTGAAACACAAAGAACATCATGATCCCACCGCAGACAAAGTCTTTCCTTCCTGCACAGAGATCAAAGTTTCTGACAGAGGGACCAAACACGGTTGACCTGTCGAAATGGGTGTTAGTAAAGGATGGCTTATAGGGTTCCACAAATCTGCAAAGGAGAAGCCAGGCATGCCGCCTGATGGCAATGCGTGTGCCTGCCGCTCGAGAGGTGGCCTCCACCACATTGGAGATCAACCTAATCAAAGATTTGGTGAGGGAAGTTAGAGTGGACAGCTTTAGGGAGATCAATTTGAAACTCTCCAGAGGCAGCAACTCGGAAAGGGAAGTAGAGAGCTCCAATACCAAATCCCTTTGCAACCGGGTAAATTGTGCGATGTAATTGGTTGCTCTCAGTCCGAGTTTAGTTGAGGCAAACACCTGCTTCCCAAAACAGTCACTCACCCGAGACTCCCTGTTCGGGGGATGGACCGTGGAGTTCTGCTCAGCTAGCGCCTTCTTCGTAGCTGCAGCCACCACGACAGCACTAACAGGGATGCCCTTCTCCAAAAGGTGTTATCCTTGGGGAAGACTTAGAAACTTGTCAGCCTTTTTGGGAACTGGTTCCACTGTGTCCGGCTCCTTCCACGCCCTGTCGGTGATGAGTTGCATGAGCTCATAAGCAGGGGGAGACATCCATGTAAAAGATGGACCCATCCTGAAGGCCTTCAAAAACATGGATTTCTCTGCAGACAGGGAAGGGAAAGACCAACCACTTCTTTCCTTAAGGATCTCAAGGATGTCCCTACAGGATACTTCCTCAGACAGATGTCTGGGGGACCCGTCTCCTTCCTTGAAGTCAATGTCCTCAGTGAGGGTCTGTCTAGGGGAGTCCAAGTGCCACCTCTTACATGTCCTCTTCCAAGAAGGCTCCTCCACGGTGGGCTCTGAGGAGGACTCAGAAGAGGCAGGGACCCTGAGGGGGTTATGCCCATCTGAAGGAGCTCACGGGAGGGCTGACCCCGGAAGGATAATGAGGTTTCACTGCCCAAAGTTGACAGGGGCTGGGGAGGGCCTAGAGCCAAAGGAGAGGTAACTGCCCAGGCAGAAAATATCTTCTCTACCGCCCAGAAGGCTGACAGACTGGAAAACACCCCCCCCCACAGCCGCAGCCACCTGGGAAGGAAGGGAGGACACCGACACAGCACCATCTCCAGATGATATTGGCTCTGAACTGTTCAGTGTGGAGGCCCCAAGAGGGAGGGAACGGTCTGAAAACTCTGGACCTGACCCCAAGCCCCAGAAACCAGCACCGACCTCGTGGGACTGAGGCACAGCCATTTCCGAGAGCAATGGAACAGAGCCCGCCAGGGACCCGGATGGTGTGGGAAGGGAAGATATGCCAGACACTGTTGGCCTCCCACACAGAATGCTCTGACCCTGATGATCCAAACCCGGATGGGTTGGACGAGGAGAGAGAAGTCCTGAGGATGGAAAGAATCCCCTTGGCAACTGAGCAGGGGATGGTAACAAGACTCAATTTGGGCCTTGGGGAAACTCCTCATCATCTTATCCATGTCTGAGGGGAGCAAACTTCTGGAGGACTTGGAAGAGACAAAAGAATCGACCTTACAGGGGAACGTGTCACTAATCTGCAGTCTCAGGAGGGAGTCCAACTCCTATGTCTCGGAGCCAAGTTCCTAGACCTCGAGGGGAGCTGTCAATTATTATTGGATCTGATATAACTGATGGATCAGAAGGTCTGAATGGATCCAAAGGTTTAGCTGGAGCCACGGACGTATCCAAGAGATGGGTCGGATCTAAAGGCGGTCTGCGTAGCATCAGATCTGAGGGCCTCCAAGGCCTTGAGGCCTCGGATCCAACAGAATGATCCGAGGTTCTCAGAGCAGAAGAGCCTAGATCCAAAGCCAAAGAGGCTGGACTCGGATACAGGGATGTGCAATCCGAGAAACTCAGCTTGTTGGAAGGAGAATCCTTGGAAGAGGAAGACTTCCTCTTTGGACTGGAAAAGGTCTTAGAGGAGGAACCCAGAGGCTAAAGGAGCCCCTTCAGCAAGCCCATTAAGCAGAAGCTTACTTCTGTGATCTATGAGAGCCCTGGGGTTGAATGAGGCACAAATGTTGCATTCAACCTCCAGGTGACTTCTCCTAGGCAACAGACACACTCCTCGTGCGAGTCAGAAAGGGGAATTTTCCGACCACATGAGGAGCACCTTTTAAGGCCAGATGGCTTCTCAGACATAACAATAGTCACACCAACACTCACACATGCACAAAATATACCACCTGCACTCTCTACAGAAAGGGAAAGGTAGAGAAGGGCCAAAATAGATAAGGAAGCTACAGCAAAATCAACCTCTAACAGAAATTATCGAAAGGACCTGGGAAGAAAAAGGTGGGAACCCAACCTAAACTTAAAGCTGCAGTTAGAACTTAAAAACTATAGGGAGGGGAGGAAACCTAACCTAACAGAGAAAAGAGTACTCTAAAGGAGAAAGAGAAACCTCAAAACGAAAAAGGATAAATCACTTATCTGAAAAGAGTAAGCTTGAGTTGCCAGATACATGTCCTTAGCAGGGAGTCATAGGAAGAGGAGGAGCTTGAGCTATGGCTCTGTCCTTTCTGTTACCAGCTCATATCCGAGGTTGGATCCAAGACCCATCCGTGATCAATAATGACACGGATAAGCCGTTACTCAGTGTGCAGCCATCCTGGAACCCCCCCCCCTTGTCCTTCTTTTGGTAGAATCAATACCTGGGTGACCACGATGCAAAATTGTGATATATTCCTGATGTAATGCTGTAGGGATTACCACTTTAGGACCTTTCATGATGATTTCATTGTGAGCTCATCTCTGTAAAGAAAATACTTATGTATGCCAAGTGGTAGACTAGTTTGTCGTTCATAGGTTCATAGGTTCATACTAGGCTATCTGCCCGAGGGCATTTACAAGCCTAGCCCATAGTTTTGTGGCTTACGCCACCCCTTTAGTATGGGGAACTATACCCATTATTTTGCTGTGCCTCTGTCGAGCAGTGACACTGAGGTAATCCCTGGGGTATATCTGCGATCTCCCATCCATTGGTCAAGATTTCTCTTGAACAAGGCCAGCGAGGTGCTCTGCCTCACATATACCGGGATTTTATTCCACAGCATAGGGAGTCTTTGGGTGATGAATCTATCCCTCCAGCACGTCCTATTAATAGCCATGTCGAGGTTTAAGTCTCCCGCCCTTGTGGCTCTGATGGATCTAGATTTTTGAGGTGAAGCATATTCATCAAATCTGGGTTTGACATGGCCTTGTATGTCAGGCAAAGGTCACCTCTGAGCAAGCGGTGGCGACTGAATAGAGCTGGAGTTCTTTCAGTCGGGCAGTATAGGACAGATGTTTGAGACCCTTTATCCTTTTGGTGAGGAACTTTTGTGGCCTCTCCAGCTGCTGCAAGTGTCAGGTCAGATACATTCCGAATGGGGCATTGTACTCAATCATTGGTCTGATGAGTGATGAGTATAGGGAGACTATGACCTCCCTTGATCTAGATGAGAATCCCTTCATGATAAGGTGGGCAATGTAGAAGGTCTTCCTAACTACTTTAGCTACATGGGTGTTGAATGACAGACTACTATCAACCTGGGTCCCCAGGTCCCTGATAACTTCTTCTGTGCTCAGTGGATTGCCACCTATTTGGTAGCTAGGGTAACCTTGTTTTTCCCGAAGGGTATGACTATGCATTTTTGGCATTTAACTTTAGGCCATGGCTCTGGCACCAGTTATCCGTTTCTGTGAGACCCTTCTGAAGGATATCTGTGTCAGATGTGTTTTCTACTATGGCCCAGTTTGCAGTCATCTGCAAACTTTGTCAGCCATAACCCTCCTGTGTTTGCTTGTACTTGGAAAAGTAGATGCCAAACAAGAGTGGGCCCAGGACTGAGCCCTGTGGTACACCACTTGTGACAGGCTTTGAGTCTGACATGGCGCCAGCAACTCTGACCCTGTGGGTTCTGTCACTCAGCCAGTTTGCAACCCATCTTGTGATGTATGGGTTAACATTTAAGCTGATGAGTTTTTCAATGATACCCGAGTGGGGTATTGTATCAAGGCCTTCGCCAGATCGAGGTAGGCTGTATGGACTGCCTTTCCCTCATCAATGGCTTTGGTGACTGTTTCAAAAGTCAACCAAGTTTAGAAGGCATGATCTGCCTTTGACAAAGCCAAACTGGGATGGATCCAAAGTCTGCAAATTCCCTATGTCTTTATTTATGAGATCCATTATGATCCTCTCCATGGCTTTGCAGATAAGGCTTGTCAAGCTAATGGGCGGTAATTTCCAGGGTCGGTGGAGGCACCGCCTTTGTGAAGTGGGACCACAGTTGCAGTGCGCCACTCCTGGGTGCGTATCCAGAGGTAAGACTATGATTATACAGTTGTCCTAGCTGTGGGTTTAATTCCTCGTTGGGTTCGTGGGGCACACAGCCGGGTACACCATCAGGTCCCATGGATGCTGTGTTTTTGCTTTGGAGAGAGCAGTTCTCACTTGGGCGTTGGAGATGTTTGGGGCTGCAATCGCTTGGTATAGCTCTCTCTCCTCTTGGGGGGGTCGAGGGGATGCAGTTTGCACTGAACCTGTCAGCCAGTATGTTGGCAATGTCTGTAGGATCAGTAATCTTCACATCATTTTGAACTAGTTCTGAGCATATCTGGGAGTTTCCTCCCAGGTTTCTAATATAGCTAAAGAAGGCCTTATGATTGTCTTTTGAGTCTTTAGCTATTTTTCTCTCAAAATTTGCTTTGGATGATTTTATGAGAGCTCTTAGTTTTTACTTATAGTGATCAAGGGTGTCTTACCTTTTAAGGATTTTGCTCTATCTTGTAGTAGCTTCCTCCTTTTGTTGTAGAGTTTGTTTATGGCTGGGGTCCACCAGACTGGACGCTTGCCTTTGGTACAAAGAGTCTTTGTTTTGCTTGGGATTGCCTTATCCATGCAGTCCTGCAGGTGCTGGTAGAAGGCATTTGTAAGTGATTCAGCGGCTTGAGTACTGTTTTCCGCCGGCACGGGGCCTTAAAGGAGACCACACTAGTCTTTAGAAGTGTGAAGTCGGCTTTCGAGAAGTTCTTTACTGTGGTGTTTTTTATTTCAGGTGGGGGTGGGATGAGGACCTCCAGCGAGATTAGTTTGTGATCTGATCTCACCAGTGAGGGTATACTTCCGGTGTTGAACATTGTGCTCCCATGTTCGTGATGATGAGATCAAGTATGTTTTCTCCTCTTGTGGGGATGGTGACTAGTTGTTCCATGGCATTTGAGTTTATGAATTCCAGGAATTTTTGGGCTAGGGTGTTTGGGCTTGAGTAGTGTTCCCAGTCTATATTAGGGTAATTGAAGTCACCTAGTATGATGGTGTTTGGTGATACATTTATCCTCTAGTGTTTTCAGGAAGGCCATGTGAGGTTCCTGAGTTTGTGAGGGTGGCCTGTAACATGCTACAATTTGCAGAGCAGTCTTGCCTATGGTTAATTGCACCTGGATGGTCTCAGATGCATCGTGCATTGCCACCAGTCTTGAGGTGTGGGTGTCCTTGATGAATATGGATACCCCCCCTCCTTTCTTGGTATTGTCCGGATTTTGGGGCCGGAACGCATGATAAGAGGTAAAACCTGATAGTGCTGGGGTGCTCTCAGGAGCCTTAAACCAGGTTTCTGTCACTGCACAGACATCGATGTTCTCCATACTGAGAAGGGCCTCGAGTGCGTGCATTTTGAGATTTAGACTTCTGGCATTGAGCAGCATTACCCTTAGTTTTTTCCTTTTTGTGTTCTAGGGTGGTAGGTTTAGAATTTGAGCCATGCCTAAAAAGGCACTATGGGGTGGCAAGAGCCTTTGCCAATATCCGGAATCCCAGGGTGACAGGTGCAAGCCGTCCCTCAAGCAGCGTGGCTTGTCCAGCATGTCATCCCAGGCGGACAGACATTGGATCCCCTTTGAATGACACCAGAGTTTAAGCCAATTGTTAAAGCTGATCATCTTATCTCTGTATTGTGGCATCATTCTTGGTGAAGGTAGGATACTGCTCAAGGTCAGGGTCATACCTGCCTGGGCTACATAATCAGAGAGCTCCTCAATGTCTCTTTTCATGTAGTCCAAGGAGGTACGCCTCAGGTCGTTTACACCAGCGTGGACAATGACTGAGTCGTATTTGTACCTGCTGTTGAGAGACCTGAGTGCTTGCATTATGTGGCGGATTCTAGCGCCCGACAGGCAGCTTACTGTGACCTTCTCCTTACTCAGTCTGGTGAGCGGGACGTCAGTGTGTCTGACTATGGAGTCACCAATGACTAGTGTGTCTGGCATTGTGTTTGGCCTTAAGGGCTGTGACTGTTTGACACTCTGACTGTGAGGTCTATGTGTTGCAGGTGTTGTGTTCTGAGGTGGTGGTTGTTTGGGTGTCTGCTTTGGTGGCCTCTGCTGTTTTGGTAGATTTTTGATCAGAGCCGAAAGTATGTCTTTGTGTGTTTATGTGTATGATTTGAGGTTGTGATGGTACTATGTGAGACTGGGTCTATAGTGTGTGTGGTAAACTTCTCCTCCTGACTGGTCTTGCCAGTCCTATGTTGAGAGAGCTCAGCCTCCAGTTTGGCCGTATAGTTGCATCTCTCGCATGTATTTGTGTTTTGTGGGAGGAGGAGAGGGTTGTTCAGTGTACATGAGGCAATTGTAACATTGCCTCAATATTCCCAGGTTCACCAGCTGAGCAGGAGAGGACACTAGCAACTGATCCCTCGACATGCTAGAAGGACTAGACAAAAAACTTTAAAAAGAGATTCCGGGGGGACGTGGGTGACCGAGAAATGGGGGTTTGCCTTTTTGGGGTGCTATCTATAAGAGTGCCGTATCAAGGTAATAAGTACTGTAGGAGCAAGTGCTAGGTTTAACAGATAGAGAAAAGTCTACTTGGAGTCAAGTAGAGATGATCTTCTTAGGTATTAGAGAAAGTGCTAGTAACAGGGATGCTTAAAGGTAAGATTGAAAAGAATGCACTCTGCAGTGTGCACTAGAGAAGTTAGATATGAAAGTAGGTAACCTGAGTTTTACCTGTTTAAAAAGTTAAGGTTTAGTGGAGAGTTACTATTTTTAAAACAGCAAGATGGACTGAAAGGGGTGGTTACTTTTGTATTTTGGTACTATGAAATACTGTAGGATGGCCAATAAATTTAAATAATTGAAGGGTGGGATTTCAAAAGTGATGGTTTTGTGATTACTCACATAAGCCAGTGAAAGTAGAGAGAAATGAGATATATGGTCAGATTAACATAAGAGGCGGGCAACTAGAAAGACAGTGGTATTTAACAAGACAACTTAAATGGGTAGGAGGGAGGGAAAAAATTCTGCCGGACTCAGAACAGAGAGAGCTGTGGTCTCTTTTGAAGTTTTAATATGCTGTTAAAACAGAATGCAAGCAAACACAAGGTAAAGAAAACAAACTACAATATTCAAAATATAGAAAGGCAATACAGAAATACAAAAAATAACAGCAAACTAACCTTTCCTTCACAGCAAAGTGTAGCAGAGTCTGGATGAGCCTTTCTGGTAAAGCTCTGAAATGTTTTAGTTTACTCCTTAAATAGAAATTTTAGTTCCTAGCTCCACCCCCTCTGTTAACAAGTGATTAACCTTAAGTGACCTCTTCTGTCTTATGAATGAGTCCTTAATTAATCAGTTCTTATTTCTGCCTGACTCAGAACAGAGAGAGCTGTGGTCTCTTTTGAAGTTTTAATATGCTGTTAAAACAGAATGCAAGCAAACACAAGGTAAAGAAAACAAACTACAGTATTCAAAATATAGAAAGGCAATACAGAAATACAAAAAATAACAGCAAACTAACCTTTCCTTCACAGCAAAGTGTAGCAGAGTCTGGATGAGCCTTTCTGGTAAAGCTCTGAAATGTTTTAGTTTACTCCTTAAATAGAAATTTTAGTTCCTAGCTCCACTGGCCATCCTTGACTGATACAATGTTTCAGCTTCTGGAGTACTGGGTCTGAAGCAGCATGATTTCCGAGTGCAAGACGTGAAGAGGAAAAATTTTTGACTTCCATGACTTCAAAGTCTGCTTTCTCATTTTCATGTTGTTTTGTTTGTTTGGGCACTCTTGACAAAGCATCAGTAAAGTACAAATATTTGCCCTTTGTATTGACGATATTGAAATTGTACTTTCGCAATTTTAACATCATGCGTTGCAGGTGTGCTGGGGCACTATATATTGGCTTTTTCAGAATTGTCACCAGAGGTTGGTGAACAGTCTCTATTTGAACAGGTTTGCCATAAATATAATCAATGAACTTCGAACAAGCAAACACTACTGCCAACAGCTCTTTTTCAATTTGCGCATACTGCATTTCAGTTTGGGTTAGAGTTCTGGATGCACAGGCTACTGGTATGCTTTCTTGAAGACATGCTGCACCAAGACTACAGTTTGAAGCATCACATGAAAGAGTTACAGGTTTTTGAACATCATAACATCTCAATGTGGGTGGACTAGCAATTTTCTATTTTAGAACGTTAAATACTTTTTGGTGTTGTTCCAACCAGGACTAGTTTACATTTTAACTTGTCAACTCACGTAAGGGTGCTGAAAGCTCACTCTGGTCTTGGAAGAACTTTCCTAAATAGTTGACCATACCAAGAAAACCCTGCAAAGATGTGACATTTTCTGGAACTGGCATCTCAAGAACTGCTGCTTGCATAGACAGACCTGGTTGTAAGCCAGAACTGGTAAATAAATGACCCACATAAGTAATTTCTTTCAGTTTGAATCTGCATTTCTGACGATTCAGTTTAAGATTCACTTCACATGCACAGTCTAGAACTTTCTTGAGGTTTCTATCATGTTCAACTTCACCACTGCCCCCTACAATAATGCTGTCTACTATAATAGCACATGGATAATCTGAAAAAATTTGCATGTTGAAATACTTCACTGGCAGAATTTATCCCAAATGGCATTCTCAAGAATCTGAATCTACCAAACAGTGTACTGAAAGTGGTTAACAATGAAGATTTGTGATCTAGTGAAATTTGCCCAAAGGAACATTTTGCATCTTAGACTGAAAAGATAGTGGCATTCAGCATGAGAATGGCTACTTCTTCTACTGTACGAATTGGATAATGAGGATGCTTAAGTGCTTTAAGTCTCTCAGATCAATACATATTCAAATATCATCTGAGCTTTTCTTGTGAGCTACAACCATAGAGGATACCCATTCAGTCAGTTCTTATACTGGTGCGAGGAGACTTAAATTCACCATTTTGTCAAGTTCTGCTTTTACTTTGCATTCCTACTGGAACCTTCCTTGCTAATCTGACAACTAGGCTTACTTTATGGTTCAACTTCATGGAAAGTGTGACTGGAAGTTTGCCAAGCTCGTCTGTGAAAATATCAGCATATTAAAAAAAAATATTCTGTGTAACACTATTGTTGCTCAAACTTAGATGGTGGACCTCTTTATTAAATGAAATCAGTCCCATTCTCAAATTTTGAGGTCTAACAATGACTGCACATGTCTTTTGACTACATATGCAAGTCATAGCTGTTCCCAGAAGAATGTGACAGAACTATTGTGCCATCAGTTTGAATCGCTTCACCACCATAAGCAATTAGTTTTGCACAGTTTGCGGAATTATGTTTTTCACCAGTTTTTACTTTGGCAAACATTTGTGCTGACATAATATTGCACTTAGATCCAGTGTCTACTTTAAGCTCTGTGGGTTTCCCATTAATTCAAACAGTACAAAATATTTCACTCTTTGCTGCCAACTGATAATCTACTTTGTTAACTGTTTTATCTATCACAGAGACACCATCAACATAGAAAGTTTGTTCACAGCTTTCTATCTGATCTACTTGCTTCTTCGGATGCTCTCTTTTAATAAAAGTATGTGCCACTTTAGACTTGCAAAGCATTTTTAAATGATTCCACTTTTTACATTTGTGACATTGCTGACCAAAAGCTAAGCACTTCTCTCATTCAGGTTCATGATTGCCTCCACAATTACAACAATTAACAATAAGGTTGTTTGCTGAGGCCCCATTCAGTTTATAGTTAAGGTTGGGTACTGCCACACCCTTCAGTTTATATTTCATTTTCATCTTAGCTTTATGTTGTGCACTAACAATTGCACTGGCAGACACTGCATGCATATTTTTCTCATTGGTAAGCATATTCGTATGCTCTTCTGTAAGCACACATACTTGCAAACCTCAATGGCTTCACTCAATGTTAAATCACTGTCTTGAAGTAAAATCTTTCTCAGTGCATCATTAACACCACACACAAGCCAGTCTTTTATCAACTCATCTCTCAGATCACCAAATCTGCACGCTTTTGCTTTATTTCTTATGTCAGTAATATATGTTGCTATAATTTCACCAGGCTTTTGATTTCTTGTGTAAAACATTTGCCTTTCCATTGTGATATTTGTTTGAGGGTTACACATTTCTCTAAATTTACGTTTTAAGCACTCAGTCTTCCCACATTTCAGCCTGTATCACAGTATGGTGGTTCTCCCCTCCCCTGCATACACGGCAGGAGCATACAAATGAACATTCCCTCTCAATGGTTTCTGAGCCAGTAAAATTAAGAAGTATGAATGCTTTTGTATGTGCATCTTTACCAGAAAATGCAGCCTGTATGAAAATATCATATTCTTGCTCAAACACTCGCCAATTCTCAGATATTATCATCAAACAACAGAGGTCCAGGTCTACGAAATACCTCTGCCATAACAACAAAATACATTTAAATATAAGCATAGACCAGGTACTTGTAATTATACTATTATTATGAAATGCACAACAATCCCTCTGAAAAGCCTTTACTTTAACACTGCAAAAACTGCGAACACTCTGGACACTTCGGCTACTTTGAAAAGTTTCAGTTAATGCGAAACAGTAGTACACTGCAAAAAAATGCGGTCATTTTAGCCTTTTTCATATATTTTAACACTTCTAAAATTATTGCGAACACTTTTCTATTTATTTTGAATACTTTTATCAGTATGTCAGTGAGGCCGTGGTGGTATATTTTAACACTTCTGAAATTATTGTGAACACTTTTGTATTTATTTTGAATACTTTTATCAGTATGTCAGTGAGGCCGCGGTGGTGCAGCGGCTAGCGTTGTCACCTTACAGCAAGAGGTTCTCCGGTTCGATTCTTGGCTGGAGTGCCTTCTGTGTGGCATCTGCATGTCCTCCCCACGGTTGAATGAATTTAAAGACATGCAGGTAGGTGCGTGCGTGTGAGGGTGTGCTTTCCTTGAAGGTTGGGCGCCGGGGTGGCAAATCGACACCGTAAAAATTCACTGCAATCATTAGTGGACTGGAGTTCCACTGTGGGAACCTCTAATCGAGAAAGGCCGAAAGACAGAAGACTTTTATCAGTATGTCACAATTTCGGACATTTTGTTTATCTCTGTGATTATTTCAAATGTTCTGAATGCTTCACCACTTTTCCAGTGACTTAAAAATCATTTAAACCAGTTTAGGTACCTTTGAATAACTGCTGATCTGTTTGTGAGTTGGCTCCTGTATATTCCTCCACTTCTTATTGCGTGCTTCAAGGTTTGTGAGTTGCTTCAACTTCATATCCCATTCTGACACCATGTTGCATGTCTTGTGTATTCCAATGAGACAGTGAGGCACTGTGACAGGTTCAAGTTGTTTATAGTACATAAACACATCAGGAGCTCTAAATGGAACATATATTTAAGCTAACTGACTGACTCGTTACTTCAAACACACTCATAGATTCATAGGTAGGTACTAGGCTATCGGTCCTAGGGCCTATACGACCCTAGCCAAAAAGATACCCTGGCTTTCGCCACCCAAGAAAATTATTTTCCTGCATCCCCTGTCGAGCAGAGCCGCAGAGGTGATCCCCGAGGTGAATTTCCTATTTCCCATCCAACCATCAAGATTTTTCTTGAAGAGTGCTAATGAGGAGCTTTGTTTGATATAGATAGTCTGTTCCAGAGTATGGGAAGTCTCTGGGACAGGAATCTATCCCTTCAACATGTTCTGTTTATTGTGGTGACAAGGTTTAGGTCCCTAGAGCGTGTAGCTCGGAGGGATTGGGGTTTCTTTAAGTGGAGCATGTTCAACAGCTCTGGGTTTGACATAGCTTTGTATGTTAGGCAGAGATCGCCTCTGAGTAGGCAATATGTGACGGAGTAAAGCTGGACTTTTTGAGACGGTCTGCGTAGGGCATCTGTTTGAGGCCAGTAATCCTCTTTGTGAGGTATTTCTGCGGCCTTTCCAGTTGTTGTAGATGTCTTGTGAGGTACATACCAAAAGGGGCATTGTACTCTATAATGGGTCTAATGAGTGACAAGTAGAGGGGAACAATGACCTCTTTTTTCCTGGATGAGAAACCTTTTGTGATGAGGTGTGCCACGTAGAACGATTTCCTGACTACTGTGGCGATGTGATTATCAAAGGAGAGACTACTGTCCACCTGTGTCCCAAGGTCTCATCACACTTTCGGTGTTAAGTAGACTACCACCTATGTGGTAGCTCATGGGTACAGAGTTTTTACCAAAGGGGATGACAATGCACTTTTTGGCAGTGAGCTTGAGGCCATGGCTTTGACACCAGGCATCTGTCTCAGTGAGGCCCTTTTGTAGGATGTCCACATTGTTACGAGTTTCAGTTATGGCTCCTAGTTTGCAGTCATCTGCGAACTTCGTTAGCCAAAGAACTTGTGTGTTAGCCTGTACTTCAGAAAAGTACATACCAAACAGGAGAGGACCCAGGACTGAACCCTGTGGTACTCCACTAGTCACTGCTCTGAAGTCAGATTTGGTGTCTGCTACTTTCACAGTGTGGGTTCTGTCAGTGAGCCATTTGGCAACCCATCTTGTGACATAGGAATTTATACCTACTTTAGTGAGTTAATCTATAATTCCAGAGTGGGGGATGGTGTCGAAAGCCTTGGCGAGATCAAGATAGGCTGTGTGAACCACCTTACCCTCGTCTACGGCTTTGGTGACTGCTTCAAAGAAGTCATTCAGGATTAGGAGACATGATCTGCCTTTTACAAACTCGAACTGGGTGGGGTCCAGAGTTTGGAGATTACCAATGTCTTTGTTTAGAAGTTCCATGATGATATGTTCTATGGCCTTGCAGACCAGGCTCATTACTCTAATGGGGCAGTAGTACCCAGGGTCCGTGGTGGCTCCCCCTTTGTGGAGTGGGATAACCATCGCTGTGCGCCATTCAGTGGGTACAAAGCCAGAGGTGAGGCTATGATTGAACATGGTGTTTAGGTGGGGTGCCAGTCCATTCTGTTGTTCATGTAGAAGTCAGCCTGGGATGTTGTCAGGTCCCATGGATGCTGTGTTCTTGGCTTTGGAGAATGTGTTTTTTACCTGTGCAGCCGTGATTACAGGAACTTTGCATTCTTCTGGTATAGAGATGGGCCCTTTAGGGGGTGGGGGGGGGTCAGCACTGAACCTAACTGCCAGAATGTTGGCAACATCAGTTGGTTCTGTATATTTATTGCCATTGTGCTGTAACTCACAGCAGATCTGAGTGTTGCCATTGATATTCTTGACATACCTATAGAATGCTTTGTGGTTGTCTTTAGAATCAGTGGTGATTTTTACTAGCTTTGGAGGATTTTATGAGGGATCTCAGCTTCTTACTGAAGCTGACCAGGGAGTTCTTCCAGTCATGGGATTTTACTCTTTTTTGCAATTGTTTCTTTCTTCTGTTGTAGAGTTTGTTTACGGCAGGGGACCACCATATTGGCTTCCTTTTTTAGAGGCTAGCATCTTGGTTCTGTTAGGGATAGCATGATCCATGCACTCGTGTAAGCAATTATAAAGTGCATTTGTGTAGGATTCAGCAGTCATACCTCTATTGTCTGTCTGCATGGGTGTTGTGAAGTTTGTCACTTCTGTCTTAAGCATGAAGTTGCTTTGGAGAAATTTTTTAAGGTGGTTTCCCTAATGGGGAGTGGGGGTGGGATGCGGACGTCTAGTATGATTAGCTTGTGGTCGGATCTGACCAACGAGGATTGACCTCCGGTGTGGAACACCGGTCACCCATGTTGGTAATGACCAGGTCTAGGATATTGCTGCCCCTGGTGGGGATGTGGATAAGTTGATCCAAGGCGTTGGAATTTATGAATTCCAGAAAACATTGAGCAAATGAGTTGGTACATGAGTAGTTTTCCCAGTTAATGGTGGCGTAGTTGAAATCGCTCATTATTAGGGTGTTGGGTTATACACTAATATTTTCCAGTGTATCAAGAAATGAGGAATGGGAATCCTGGGGCATGGTAGGGGATCTGTAGTAAGTTACAATTTGGATTGTGGTCTTGCCCAGACTTAGTTGCACTTGGATAATCTCGGATGCATTATGCTGAGCAACTAGCCTGGAGGTGTGGATATCCTTAATGAATATGGACACGCCTCCACCTTTAGTGTTTCAGTCCAGGTTAGGTGGCTGAAAGATGTGGTATGGATTATAGCCTGGTAATGCAGGGGTGCTCTCTGGAGCCTTGAACCAGGTCTCTGTCACTGCACAGATGTCAATGTTCTGCATTTTAAGGAGTGCCTCGAGTGAATGCATTTTGAGGTTTAGACTTGTAGCACTGAGTAGCATTACCCTCAGATTTTGCTTGCTTGTACCTGTTATGGTGGTGAATTTGTCACTTGAACCTTGCCTAAAAAAGGCATTATAGGGGTGGCAACAGCCTTAGCCAGTATCTGGAATCCCAAGGTCGACAGGTGCAGGCCATCTCTGGCAAAGCATCGTGGTCTGTCGATCATGTCATCCCAGGCAGACAGATACTGGATCCCCTTAGAATGACACCAGAAGCTTAGCCAATTGTTGAAGTCAATCATTTTGTCCTTGTACTGTAGTATCATTCTGGGTGATGACAGGATGCTACTCAGGGCTAAGGTCATACCTGCCTGGGCTACAAGATCGGAGAGCTTCTCCATTTCTCTTTTCATGTAGTCCAGGGAGGTATGTCTCAGGTCATTCACACCAACATGGACAATGACAGAGACATATTTGTACTTGTTGTGGAGTGACCTGATTGTGTGCGTTACGTGGCATCCTGGCACCCGACAGGCAGCTAACAGTAATTTTCTCCTTGTTTGGCCTGGTGAGTGGAACATCAGTGTGCCTGAATTTAGAGTCACCTATGACTAGAGTGTTGGGTACGTTGTTATGCCTTATGGGCTGTGGTTGGGTGGCACACTGAGTTTGTGGGCTACGTGTCATTTGGGTTGTGTTGGGGGGGGGTGGAGGCTGCATGCGTTTCTGCTTTGGAGGTCTCTGTTGCTTGAACAGATTTTTATTGAGAGCCTCCATGAATGTAGGTGTGTGTTTTGTGTTGCTATGTGTGTGTTTTGGTGGTGTAGGTTTTGAGGGACTATGTGATGACTGTGGTGTGGTGCAAGTGTTTACCTTCTCCTCCTGACTGTCTAGTCCAGTCTTGGCTAAAGAGAGCTTTGCTTCCAGTTTGGCTATATAAGTGCATCTCTCACAGGTTGTAGTGTTGGGTGGTAGGAGGAGAGGGTTGTCTGTGTACATGAGGCAATTGCTGCATTGCCTCAAGATGTCCAGATTCATCAGGTAGACAGGAGAAAACACCGGGGGCTGACCCTTAGACATTCCTGGATAGGTGCTTATTTATGAAGTACTAACTTGTGAGGAAAGCTGAGTGCTGTAGTAATTTGTAGCTTATTTAGTGCTGAACAAGTGCTGAGCTCAAAGAAACAGATTTGAGTGCTAAAACTAAATAACTGGCTTGTTCTAAGGGAAAATTTGAAGAGTAGACTTTATAGCGCCAGGAATAGTTTAACACTAGCTAAGTGGCGATGCATAAAGTGTATTTTTTTTATATAACAGTAGCAAATGAGCAAACTGATTTAAACAAATTAACCAATAAAAAGCTAAAAACTGAGCCCCGTTCCAGCAGTCTTCGAACAGACCAGTTCTAACTGCACACTCCTGCCACTAGGGTGCAGGGAAACCTTCTCCAAAACAAAAGATGGTCTGGATTAGTGCTCAAGTTGTATAAACAAAGCTAGATTCAGCAGGTCTTCTAATCCGAGAGCCTAGAGGACCGAGAGGAGTGAGAAGATCTGTGACTGCGCTCGCTCTGAAGCAGGGGAGACCAAGAAGTCGAATGTATCGATTCCAGAGAAGGGGACCTCAGCCTTTTGTGGCTCCGCGACGGCTCCGAAGTTTCTGACGAAGCCAACAGGGAGATAGTCTTATCGGTTCCAGCTGGAACTGAAGTAGTAGGAAGAGTCGGAACCAAAGACTGCTCCGAACTTAGAGCCGACGATTTGGTAGCTTTAGGGGATTTCACAGGCTGAGTCTTGGCCGGTGAATCCTGGGGCTTTAAAAGACCCCTAAGAATAAGCTTATTCTTGTGCTCCTGCAGAACTCTTGGACTAAATGCATGGCAGATAGAACAAGAGTCCTGCAGGTGCACAGCGCCTAAACAATAGACGCAAGAAGTGTGCCCATCTGTCAGAGACATTTTCTGACAGCATGAGTCACACTTCTTAAACCCAGACACCTTGGACTCTTTAGACATCCTGTAACCAAAAACACAACAGCTAACAATAAATATATAGTCTACAGAAAAAACTCAGTATACTACAGACTAAAGCTTTTTTTTTTTTTTTTTTTTTAAATTGGAAGCCTCTAACGAAAACGGCTAGCCTAAAAAGAAGATAGAAGGAAAGCCTCTAACTTAAATGGCTAACCTGACTAGAAAAGGATAAGGAGGGGGAGGGGGAGAACTCTCCAAATTAAACAAGTTCTAAAGGGGAGGGAAATAACCACTTACAACACACTTAGCTAAATACCACAAGTATAAAACTAAAAGTTAACAATAACCCCTAGGAAAAATACTATTTTTAGAAGAAAAAAGTTCTATAATAAACTAATACAAGCCTGAGCCAGAAAAACGACACCTCGCTGCTGAAGCGGCAAACGAAATCTGGGTAGCTAGCGCTAGGCATCATGGGATAAGGGGTAGCCTCGAGCCAGTAAACAGCTCTCGAGCTATAGAAGATGGCCGAGTTGGAGCCGAGGATCGGCTCTGATCCCAACCAGCAAGAATGAAGGCGAGATAGACAACTTAACATTAACAGTTACAATTTAATCAGGCTACTAACAAGCAGTAATAAATGCAGCAGAATAAATGCAATAAAGTAGGAAGAAACACAAATACAGTAAAAGCAGATAAATGCAATAAATGATCATTGCTGGAGCCTTCCTGTGTCCTGAAAGAGAGTGCTCTTCAAACTATCTGGAGATATTCAGAGCTGAGTATATTTTTCTGGCACTTCAGAGTTGTGTACTGGTAATTGTTGTTTGACTAATTTTATATCATTGCTGGCTGACTTCTGAGTTGTGCACTGTTACTTCTGCTTCACTGTATAGTTTTTCAGATCTCTGCTGAAGGTGTTTTCCCCCACCCCCTATTTCTCTGTGTCCTAAATTGGTATAACTGGTTTTAAATCCTGTGTGACATCTGACCATCTCAAGGATTACTTGCATAAAATTAGACCCTCTTAGTAAAAAAGTTTGCATATCATTGCTGGAGCCTTCCTGTGTCCTGAAACAGAGTGCTCTTCAAACTATCTAGAGATATACAGAGCTGAGTATATTTTTCTGGCACTTCAGAGTTGTGTACTGGTAATTGTTGTTTGACTAATTTTATATCATTGCTGGCTGACTTCAGAGTTGTGCACTGTTATTTTTGCTTCACTGTATAGTTTTTCAGATCTCTGCTGAAGGTGTTGGTTTTCCCATACCCACTCTCCCTATTCCTGTGTTTTTGTTTAAATTTGGAGGCTTTTGCAGTTGCCCGCCCCCACTGTAGATTTGATCTGGGAAATTACCCCCAGTCCCAGCTCTTTACCTTATTCTACCTAATAGATTTTTTCTGCACTTGTTTTTAGCCATTTTTAATTTAATTGCATTTTTTAAACTGTTTGGTCTAACATTGCTACATACTCGTGTGCTAGCTTGCACTGCATGTGAATTGTTTTGACTGCTATTTTAATTACTTTTCTGTCTATATATATATATATATATATATATATATATATATATATATATATATATAAATAAACTTTCATGTAACTACTGTAGTCCAGATTCAGATTTTCTGTATCCAGGACTGTATGTAAGCTTCTGAGCACCCCCCCCCCCCAAGCTTTCTGTGTTGGAGGGAAGCCTTCTAGCTTATAAGTGGGAGTGGTAAGCACTAGGTAACCTATCAACCACATAAGGAGTGGTTCTAGCCCAGAAATTGTAGTTATTGGCCGTTTGGGCAGTTTTTCCATCTCTCTCAACTTTCTGATTTAAAAGCCCACATTTGCACTTGTTTCCCCCCTTTCCTGTAACTAGTTTAATCCAGATACAGATTCTTAGTTTTAGCACTTGAATTTGCTTATTCGTGATCAGCACTTGTTCAGAACTTGTAAGCACTAAATAACCTACTAATTACTACAACACTCAACCTTCCTCATTACCTAGAGGAAAACAGTTTAGGTACTTACTTTCCTCACTTGCTTAGAGAAAAACAGCTCTAGAGGAAAATAGTTATTTATTCAGACATGTCCAAAGGTCAGCTCCCAGTGTTCTCTCCTGTCTATTTGATGAATCTGGCATCTTGGGGCAATGTAGAAATTGCCTCATGTACACAGACAACCCTCTCCTCCTACCACCCAACACTACAACCTGTGAGAGATGCACTTATCTAGCCAAACTGGATGTAAAGCTCTCTCCAACCAAGACTGAACTTGACAGTCAAGAGGAGAAGGTAAACACTTGCACCACACCACACTCATCACATAGTCTCACTAAATCTACACCACTAAAATCTGCACATAGAAACACAAAAACATTCGCGGAGGCTCTCAATAATAATCTGCTCAAGCAACAGAGACCTCCAAAGCAGAAATGCAAGCAACCTCCACCCCCCCCCCAACACAACCCAAATGATACATAGCCCGCAGACTTAGTGTGCCACTCAACCACAGCCAATAAGGCAAAACAACGTACCCAACACACTAGTCATAGGTGACTCTATAGTCAGGCACACTGATGTCCCACTCACCAGGCTAAACAAGGAGAAGGTTACTGTCAGCTGCCTGTCAGATGCCAGGATCCGCCACATAACCCACGCACTCAGGTCACTCCACAACAAGTACAAATATGACTCTGTCATTGTCCATGTTGGTGTGAACGACCTGAGATGTACCTCCCTGGACTACATGAAAAGAGACATGGAAGAGCTCTCCGATCTTGTAGCCCAGGCAGGTATGACCCTAGCCCTGAGTAGCATTCTGCCATCACCAGAATGATGCCGGAGTACAAGGACAAAATGATTGACTTCAACAATTGGCTAAGCTTCTGGTGCCATTATAAAGGGATCCAGTATCTGTCTGCCTGGGATGACATGGTCGACAGACCACAATGTTTTGCCAGAGATGGCCTGCACCTGTCACCCCTGGGATTCCGGATACTGGCTAAGGTTCTTGCCGCCCCTATAGTGCCTTTTTTAGGCAAAGTTCAAATGACAAATTCACCACTGTAACAGGAACAGGCAAGCAAAAACTGAGGGTGATGCTACTCAATGCAAGAAGTCTAAATCTCAAAATGCACTCACTCAAGGCACTCCTTAAAATGGAGAACATCGATATCTGTGCAGTGACTTGAGACCTGGTTCAAGGCTCCAGAGAGCACCCCTGCACTACCAGGCTATAACTCATACCACACTTTTCGGCCATGTAACCAGGACCAGAACACCAAAGGCGGAGGTGTGTCCATATTCATTAAAGATATCCACACCTCCAGGCTAGTTGCTCAGCATAATGCAGCTGAGGTTATCCAAGTGCAACTAACTCTGGGCAAAACTGCAATCCAAATTGTAGCTTGCTACAGATCACCCACCATGCCCCAGGATTCCCACTCCTCTTTTCTTGATGTACTGGAAAACATTAGGGTTCAACCAAACACCCTAATAATGGGCGATTTCAACTACCGCACCATTAACTGGGAAAAAGTACAGTTTTGTACCTACCATAAATGTAGATGTTCGAGGATCCACATTGCTGCAGTCCTAACTATTGGGTAGTCCGCTGTCCAGTCGGCCCGAATACCAAAGTATATGGCTGACGTCGGTCAGGGCGCATTAGACTGACGTCAGTACGTCAGGGTACTAATGCGCATGACCGACGTCATATCCTCAGTCTTTTCTTGCCCCAGATGTCAGAAGACCCTAAAAAGACAAGGCCCAATATACCTGCACCAAAAATATGTACAATATATACAAAACTATCAGCATATAACCTCACCTACACAACCACCCCTAAACACAGAGGGGAAGGAGGGAGGGTAAATTGGACTGCAGCAATGTGGATCCTCGAACATCTACATTTATGGTAGGTACAAAACTGTACTATGTTCTTCATTCCACATTGCTGCAGTCCTAACTATTGGGTAGAATCCCAAAGCAGAGGTAAGGGAGGCTGGCAAATCATAAAGAAGCAGGAGCTGACAACATGCCTTGCAAAATAGCTGTGGCAAAACCAGCCCTAGACTTAGAGTAGAGAGGAAGGTGATAATGCTTAGAGAAAGTATGCACTGAACTCCAAGTAGCTGCCTCCAAAATATCCTTAGTTGCCACCCCTTAGAAATGCTGTTGAAGTGGCAGTAGCCCTAGTGGAATGAGGCCTAATCCCAGCTGGAATCTCCTTGCCATGATGGGAATAACAAAATGCAATGCAAAACCCAATCCACCTAGAAATAGTTTGTTTTGACACAGGCTTGCCCTGAACTCAAAGCAAAAGAAACAAACAACTGCTGAGACTGCCTAAAATCCTTAGTCCTGCTTAAATAATAACGCAATTGCCTGTGTACATCTAAAGTGTGCAAAATCTTTTCCCCTTTATTTTGGGGATCTGCATAAAAGTAGGCAAATGAATAGTTTGGTTTAAAGCCACACTAGAAACCACTTTAGGCATAAAGGAAGGATTAGTACGTAATGATACCCTATCCTTATGGAAAATCAAAAGGGCTCTACTGCCATAAGGGCCTGCAACTCAGACACCCTTCTTGCAGAAGTAATAGCCAACAGAAAAGCAGTCTTCCATGACAAGTATTTCAATTCAGCAGTAGCCGAGGCTCAAAAGGTTGTAGAGTAAGTTTTTCCAACACAAAATTGAGATCCCAAGCAGGAGTAGGAGCTCTCGTGGGGTCTTATATTCTTTGCCCTCTAAGAAACTGCTTGAACAAAGGATGCGAAAACAATGGTGGGTCACAATCATAGTGAGCTGAAATTGCTGCAGCATGAATCTTAATGGAAGAGAAGGACAAACCTTTGTCCAATAACTCAGTAAGATATTGAAGAGCCACACTCAAATTAGGCTCAGAAATCTCCAAATTCTTTGCTGTACTCCAAAATAAAAATCTCTTCCATTTTTCTGCGTACACTTTCCTTGTACTAGGTCTTCTAGCTTCCATAATCACATTTAAAACTTGTTGAGGAAGTTGAGACCTGCTGTGTTTCAACACAGAATATGCCAGGCTGTTAGATGAAGAGAGTGAAGCTTGACATTGAGCAGATGACCGTCCTTCTGAGATAACAGATGTGGAATCAAAGGTAAGGCCATGGAGGCTTCCTTACCAGACTCCTTAGTAGTGGGTACCAGTGTTGCCGAGGCCAATCTGGAGCTATTAAAATCATCCTTGGCTTGTCTTGTCTGACCTTTAAGAGCACCTTTGGAAGAAGAGGCAGAGGTGGAAAGGCATACACATGAAGATTTTTCCAACTGAAAGAAAGAGCATCCACTTTCCAAGCTGTGTGATGAAACCCTTTGTGCAAAACTGTGGCAGCTGGTGGTTTAGTGGAGAAGCGAACAGATCTATGTCTGGAGTTCCCCATGACACTGTCAATTTCTGAAATACATGAAGATCCAGTTTCCACTCGTGGGGATCCATGATTTGTCTGCTTAACACATCTGCTAAGGAGTTCTGTGCTCGGCAGAAACCTTGCCTGAAGAGTTAGTTGCAAGCTGAGCGCAGTCTCCCATAAAATCATTGCTTGCCTGCATAGAGGATAAGAATGTGTTCCCCTTGTTTGTTGATGTACCACATGACAGTTGTGTTGTCTGTTAGAATCAACACCTGCCCTGGAAGAAGTAACTCCTTGAAAGCCATTAATGCAAACTGGACTGCTAACATCTCCTTCATGTTGATATGTAGATGCTGTAGTCTGGCAGGCCACTTGTCTTGTATCCACTTTCCATTTAGATGAGCTCCCCAAGCAATGTCCGAGGCATCTGTCGTTAAAATCTGACTCGCCTCTGGCCGGGTCACAGAGAGTCCCTTGTTTAGGTGACATTCCTGAGCCCACCACAAAAATTCTTTTTGAAGGCAAGGTATTATTTGAATGACAGTGTCCAAATCCTGGCAGTGCTGTGTCCATACATTTTGAGATACCATTGCAGCTTCCTCATATGCAGTTTGGCATTGGGAAGCACCAGAATACAAGATGCCATGAACCCTAATGCTTGAAGGACTGTCCTTGCAGTCAGCACGGACTGATGAGATAGTTGATGGAAGTAAAGGGATAGACTCTTTTGTTTGTCCGGGGTTAAAAAGGCCATCTGGGCTGCTGTATTCAGTCTCACACCCAGAAAGCACATGTCTTGAGAGGGTACTAGACTGGACTTTATTTCGTTCACAGAATACCCTAGGCATCTTAGCACTGCTATAACATATTCCAGATGCTGTAGAAGGTCTTTCTTTTCTTGAGCCAGAATCAGGCAGTCGTCCAAGTAAGGATAGATTTGAATTCCTTTTAGCCTGAAGTAAGCTATCACTGGAGCCAGAACCTTTGTGAATACTCTGGGCGCAGTAGATAAGCCAAAGGGCAATGCAGAGAACTGATAATGAGAATTTCCAGCTCGAAAACGCAGATACTTCCTGCAACTCAGTCTTATAGGCACATGAAGGTAAGCTTCCTTGAGATCTAAAGTTACCATCCAGTGATCTTTGCCCAGCAGAGGTAAAAGCTGTTGTAACGTCAACATCTTGAACTTGGGAATGTCCAGATAAGTGTTGAGGATAGATAAATCCAAAATTGGTCTCCACGTGTTCCCCTTCTTTGGTACTAGGAACAGGCGAGAATAAAATCCTAGGCCCCTTTCTGATACAGGGACTGGCTGAATGGCCCCTATTTGGAGTAACAGAGAAATTTGCTTGTGAGCCTCTTTCCTTTGTGGAGGAGGAACGTCTGGCATGCCTTTGAAAGGGGGCAATGTATGGAAATAAAACCTGTAACCGTGGTGAATGATATCCAACACCCATTTGTCTTGAGTAATTAAATCCCAATTCTCTTTGAAAAGAGACAGTCTTCCTCCCAAAGGAGCTGCCAGACGAGAATCTACTGGCAGCTGAAAAGGCAGGTCATTGGGTCTGTTTACGAAAGGACTGACCCCTGCCCTCACCAGAAGTCGGAGCAGGTGAACTCCCTGTTCTAGGCCTAAAAGAACCCTGAGCTCTGCCCCTACCACGTCTAGACCTACCCCTAGACTGGGAATCATAAGCAGGATATGTCCATCCCTTAGTAGGCCAATTTCTACTAAACTTCGGAGGCTGCACCTGCAAAAAATCTTTAACAGTTTGCATAGACTTAGCTTTGTCCTCCATTTTCTTTAAAACTGCTTCCACAGGCGAACCAAACAACACATCAGACTGTAAAGGAGCATCCAAAATCCTTGTCTTAACATGCTCAGCTAAATTCTGATCCCTCAACCAGGCATGCCTGCGAAGAACAGAACTAGTGGCAGCCACCCTCGAGGAGGCCTGTACAGCATCAAAACCACATTGCAAAGAATGCTTACCCACTTGTTCAGACACATGAACTAAATCCAGCAACTCTTTACACTCAATACCTTCCGCCAAAGCATCCACCTTAGATTTCAATTGTGAAAGGAGATAATTTTGATATTTTAGCATGTGAAACTGACAATTCAACGCCCTCATGGCTAAAGTGGAAGAAGTATACACTTTCTTACCCCATCTATCCAAAGCCCTCGCCTCTTTATCAGTGGGAACAGGGTTTTTAACAACAGAGGCCTTAACACCTTTAGGTCCCTGAGAAACAGTTTCCGGGTCTGCCCTAGGACTCTTAAAAAGATACTTATGAGCTTCAGGCACCCTATAGTACCTATCAGGTTTAACAGGAGCAGGAGGCAAAGAATCAGGGTTCAGGGAAGCCTCTGCAAAAACATCTTCCACCACATTTAACACAGGAGGTATAGCTAAGGGCCTATGCTGGGGTAAAACAAGAATTCCTAAGCCTTTTCCTGGAATCAGAGTAATCTTGGCCTTCCCATTTAAAGTGCTCCCTCATGGAATGCAGAGTCTCTGAAAATGAGAAATCCTCAGGAGGAGAAGCTGTAGGAGTGGAATCATCCACATCAGAATCAGAATAAGGAGGAAACTCCTGCAAGTCTTCCGCAGAAGACTCAGAAGCCTCTGAACACTGTTCAAAACTCTCAAACTCAGGTTCCACCCTAGGCCTCTTATCAGGAGGGGGCATAGAACCTCTAATCAGAGTAATCAAATCTTCTGCCATTTTAAGCATATGTTTCTTAGGCACAGAACCTGAAGTGCTAGGAGAAGCCCCCACTGAAGCTAAACTTGGCCTACCTCTCAAAGAAGGTTTGGAAACAGAAGGAGAGGCTCTAATTACCTTGGGAAGAGAGGGAAGAACAGTTACCTGAGAAGCCCCCTCAGCCTGGCCTACCTCCTGAGAAGGCACATCCTGTAACAGTAAAGTCTCTGCCTGAGACTCCAAGGAAACTCCTGGCAAAACCTCTGGCTCCACTGAGCCTTCTAAAGAACCGACGTCCGGGACTGCCGGTTCATCAACCCTAGGCTTCGCTGTTTTGTCCTTGCGCTTTTTTGACGAAGCGGGCGTCGGAGCATCCGCCGGCATTTTATAATTACAACGCTTCCCAAACACTAACCTGGCACAGTCTAACCTTCTCTTAATAGTGCGTTTGTTAAATCTAGCACAAGAGCGGCATCCAACAACGTCGTGCTCAGGCCCTAAACAAGGTATACACAAGGTATGGTAATCCCTATGAGGTATCTGTTTCCCACAAGAAATACAGTTATTCACTTTTTCTGACATCCGGTTAAATACTGAGGCAAGAAAAAACCAAAATGTTCCCCAACGGGGTACTTAGCCAACTTTGATTCGGTCTGAAACTCCGACTTCAGAAAATTTCAGAACGCCAACCTGCACTCGCAAAACTGCTTCTGCATCGGACCATGCGGCAAAAAAGACTGAGGATATGACGTAGGTCATGCGCATTAGTACCCTGACGTACTGACGTCAGTCTAATGCGCCCTGACCGACGTCAGCCATATACTTTGGTATTCGGGCCGACTGGACAGCGGACTACCCAATAGTTAGGACTGCAGCAATGTGGAATGAAGAACATCTACTCATGTACCAACTCCTTCGCTCAACGCTTTCTGGAACTCATAAACTCCAATGCCCTGGATCAACTTATCCACACCCCCACCAGGGGCAACAATATCCTAGATCTACTCATTACCAACATGAGTGACCGGTGTTCCACACCTGAAGTCAGTGCCTCATTGGTCCGATCCGACCATAAGCTAATTACCCTAGATATCCACATCCTGCCCCCACTCCCATTAAGGAAACCATGGTAAAAATTTTCTCCAAAGCCAACTTCATGCTTCTTAAGACAGAAGTGGTGAACGTCATGACACCCAAGCAGATGGACAATACAGTTACGACTACTGAATCCTACACAATTGCACTTTATAAGGACTTACATGAGTGCATGGATCGTGCTATCCCAAACAGAACCTAGACGCTATCCTCCAAAAAAAGGATGCCAGTCTGGTGGTCCCCTGCCATAAACAAATTGTACAACAGAAGGAAAAAACTGTTACAAAAGAGAGTAAAATCCCACGAGTGTAGGAGCTCCCTGGTCAGCCTCAGTAAGAAGCTGCGATCCCTGATAAAATCCTCCAAAGCTAGTTACGAAAACAAAATCGCCACTGATTCTAAAGACAACCAGAAAGCATTCTATAGCCATGTCAAGAATCTCAATGGCAACACTCAGATCTGCTCTGAGTTACAGCACAATGGCATTAAATATACAGACCCAACTGATATTGCCAACATTCTGGCAGATAGGTTCAGTGCTAACTTTACCCCCCCCCCTCTCACCCCCTAAAGAGCTCATCTCTATACCGAAAGAATACAAAGTTCCTGTAATCACGGCTGCACAGGTAAAAACCACACTCTCCAAAGCCAAGAACACAGCATCCATGGGACCTGACAATATCCCAGGCTGCGTTCTACACAAACTACAGAATGAACTGGCACCCCACCTAAGTACCATGTTCAATCATAGCCTCACCTCAGGCTTTGTGCCTGCTGAATGGCGCACAGCAACAGTTATCCCACTCCACAAGGGGGGGAGCCACCACGGACCCTGGGAACTACCGCCCCATTAGCCTGATGAGCCTGGTCTGCAAGGCCATGTAACGTATCATCATGGAACTTATAAACAAAGACATTGGTAATCTCCAAACTCTGGACCCCACCCAGTTCGGGTTTGTAAAAGGCAGATCATGTCTCCTAAACCTGATAGACTTCTTTGAAGCAGTCACCAAAGCCGTAGACAAGGGTAAGGTGGTTCACACAGCCTATCTAGATCTTGTCAAGGCTTCTGACACCATCCCTCACTCTGGAATTATAGATAAACTCACTACACTACGTATAAATCCCTATGTCACAAGATGGGTTGCCAACTGGCTCACTGACAGAACCCACACTGTGAAAGTAGCAGACTCCAAATCCGACTTCAGACCAGTGAAAAGTGGAGTACCACAGGGTTCAGTCCTGGGTCCTCTCCTGTTTGGTATCTACTTCTCTGAAGTACAGGCTAACACAGAAGGTCTTTGGCTAACGACGTTTGCAGATGACTGCAAACTAGGAGCCATAATCGAAACTCCTAACGATGTGGACATCCTACAAAAGGGCCTCACTGAGACAGATGCCTGATGTCAAAGCCATGGCCTTAAGCTCAATGCCAAAAAGTGCATTATCATCCCCTTTGGTAAAATCTCTGTACCCACGAACTACAACATAGGCGGTAGTATACTTAACACCGAAAGTGTGATAAGGGACCTTGGGACACAGGTGGACAGTAGTCTCTCCTTTGATAATCACATCGCCACAGTAGTCAGGAAATCCTTCTATGTGGCACACCTCATCACAAAAGGTTTCTCATCCAGAAAAAAATAGGTCATTGTTCCCCTCTACTCATCACTCATTAGACCCATTACAGAGTACAACGCCCCTTTTGGTATGTACCTCACAAGACATCTACAACAACTGGAAAGGCCGCAGAAATACCTCACAAAGAGAATTACTGGCCTCAAACAGATGCCCTACGCAGACCGTCTCAAAAAACTCCAGCTTTACTCTGTCGCATATCGCCTACTCAGAGGTGATCTCTGCCTAACTTACAAAGCTATGTCAAACCCAGAGCTGTTGGACATGCTCCACTTAAAGAAATCCCAATCCCTCCGAGCTACACGCTCTAGGTACCTAAACCTTGTCACCACAATAAACAGAACATGCCGGAGGGATAGATTCTTGTCCCAGAGAC
Organism: Protopterus annectens; assembly: GCF_019279795.1. Taxonomy (NCBI): domain Eukaryota; kingdom Metazoa; phylum Chordata; order Ceratodontiformes; family Protopteridae; genus Protopterus; species Protopterus annectens. The sequence goes on from NC_056751.1 coordinate 409,014,005, forward strand.
TTCCCATACTTTGGAATAAACTACCTATCTATATCAAACAAAGCTCCTCATTAGCACTCTTCAAGAAAAATCTTGATGATTGGATGGGAAATAGGAAATTCACGCCGGGGATCACCTCTGTGGCTCTGCTCGACAGTGGCCCAGGAAAATAATTTTCTTGGGTGGCAAAAGCCAGGGTACCTTTTTGGCTGGGCTTGTATAGGCCCCAGGGCCGATAGCCTAGTACCTACCTATGAACCTATGAATAAAGTGCAATTTTTTTATATAACAATAGAAAATGAGCAAACTGATTTAAACAAATTACCCAATAAAAAAGCTCAAAACTGAGCCCTGTTCCAGCAGTCTTCAGTCAGACAAGTTCTAACTGCACACTCCTGCCACTAGGGTGCAGGGGAACCTTCTCCAAAAAAAGATGGCCTGGATTAGTGCTCAAGTTATACAAGCAAAGCTAGATTCAGCATGCCTGAATCTAGTCTATGCTACAGCAAACAAGGTGCACCAATTTCAGAAAGAAACAGCTCAAATAAGCAACCACAATAATCCTTTAACCAGAAATTCCCAGCTCAGAAGGGCAGAATGTAACCTCTCCTCCCACAAGAGTGCAGACCACAAACCTTCTTAATGTAAAATAACTGGCATACAATTGAGTAATTTTAAGAACAGGCAAAAGCAAAATAAATTGCAATTTTTTTTTTTTAGTAAAGTGCAAGGAGAGAGGAAGGCGGAGCAGAGGTTAAGAACCTAAGTGGGTTGGCCTTCTTAAATGTTCTCTCTGTATTAAGTAGAGTGAACACCAGACTGGGAGGGGTGTCCCAGATCAAATTTACAGTAGGGGCGGGCAACTGCAAAGCCACCAACTATAACAACACCACAAGAATAGGGTGGGGAGGACAGTTTCAGGACAGTCGAGAAACAGAAAACAATGCCAGAAAATATATAAAACAATTCAGTCAGGCAAAATTAAGACAATGCAGAACTCTAAAAGGTTAAAATGCCAAGTAATATATTTATCAACCAGCGATATATTTCCAGATTGTTTGAGAATCACACCAGCCAGAAACCAGGAGTTTCCAACAGTGTATGCAAGAATTTACAAACAGAAACTATTTTTAAATCAGCAAGCCTTGAAGCAATCAGATAACACAAAAGCTGTTAGACCAGTTTTATAAACTCCACCTCAGAAATAGGGGGTAAGCAGTTTCAGGACAGATGAGAAACAGAAAACAATGCCAGAAAAATATATAAAACAATTCAGTCACGCAAAATTAAGACAATGCAGAACTCTGAAAGGTTAAAATGCCAAGAGATATACTTATCAATCAGCAATATATTTCCAGATTTTTTGAGAATCACACCAGCCAGAACCCAGGAGTTTCCAACAGTGTATGTGCATGTGCATCTCCATTCATGCCTGCATACATTCTGACCGACTATACAAAATGGCACTGATCTTGCATGTGCTCAGTAACTTATATGCATGTGCCATCTAGCTACAGTGGCTAGGTACAATATACACAATGATCTACAAAGTTAACATAGTTCAGCTTGTGCCCTTATGCCCCTGCCTCTTCTCTAGCAGTTCTACCATGTAGTAAACATCACTGACCTTCCTTACTACTTTGAAGGGTTCTTCCCAAGCTGCTTGCAGCTTATTGTGTCTGACAGGAATGAGCACCATAACTTACTGTCTCATGGTATACTCTCGGGCTCAAGCATTCTGGTCATACCAGACCTTTTTCTGTTGTTGGGCTCCTGCCAGGTTCTCCTGGGCCAAGCCCATGAGCTCCATAAGCTTTGTCCTGAAGTTTAGGACATATGCCACAACATACTTCTGGCGGGATTCACACTCACCCTCCAACTCATCATGAATCAAATCCAAGGGCCGCCTCAACCTATGCCCATACAGTAACTCAACGGGTGAAAAACCTGTGGATTCCTGAGGTACCTCTCTATATGCAAACAGCAGATATGGCAAATATTTGTCCCACTCTTGGTTAAACTGGTCTGCAAATGCCCATAGCATGGTCTTCACTGTAGAGTTTAACCTCTCCACAAGACCATTAGTCTGGGGGGTTGTAGTGAGTGGTCTTTAGGTGCTCCAATCCAGAGCGATCCCACAGACAAGCCAGCAGGTCTGACATGAAATTGGCACCTCAGTCAGTATTTCTCTTGAGAAACCTACCCTGCTGAAGATATCTAACAAAGTATTTGCCACCGTCTCTGCTTTAATGGAGGAGAGAGCCACCACCTCAGGGTATCTAGTAGTATACTTCTGTGGAACTTGGGGTATTCAGAGGCCCCACAATATCCATAGCTACCCTCTGAAATGGCTCTTCAATCACAGGCAAATGTATCAAAGGAGCTCTGACCTTGTCTCCTGCCTTGCCTACTTTTTGGCACTGTTCACAGGTCACTGTTATATCCCTTACAATCAAAAGGCAATAAAAACTCTGCATAATACATCTCTTGGTATTTAAGCCCATATGACCCGCAAAAGGAATGTCGTGGGCTATGGCCAAGAGTGCCAGAGAGTAGGCTCTAGGCACTACCAACTGCTGTATTACCTCACTGTCTAGACCTCCACTCTCTATACAGTAACCTTTTGCTCCAGTATACAGACTCCCCTTTTTCTTGAGAATCAGATGCCTCCTTAGCTACCTCCCTCAAGCCTCGTAGTGTAGGATCCGAAAGCTGAGCCTGTCTCAACTCTACCTTAGAGACCATTCCAAGCTCCCCTTCCACAGGAAGTCTGGTTTCTTCTCATAGAGGTGCCTCACTGTCAGCCTGGGTACTGCCACTCACTTCTGCCTTTGAGATCACCCTGTCCAAAGGAACAAAAGTACCTATTAACAGCTTTGGCTCACCTTCAGGCTCACTGCTACTGGGTAGCTCCCTCCCTGAAACAGCCACATCACCAGCCCCAGCTTCAAGTGTGGGGTCTATCTGAGTCTCCCTCAGGCTATCAGACCTACATGCATATCTCCAAGCCTGACTGCGTGCACACAAGGTACTGCATTATCAAAATAATTCTCTAATAAGACACCTGCAGGGATATCCTCAAACACACCTAATTGCTTGCTTCCTTTTCCACCCTCCCAGTCAAGGTGAACCCTGGCCAAAGGTATTTGGAAACAGGTCCCTCCTAAAGCTCTGAATGGAGTGGACTGCCCAAGCAAGTACTGCTCATTTTTAACCACTGCATGCTACACAATGATTATGACAGAGGCTGTCTCTCTATTAGCAGTGGCCTGTTTTCCATCCACTAAGATAGGATACAAACTCATGTGATAGTTTGGTATCCCTGTTGTCTACAGATAACTTACCACTAGCATGCTGTTATTCCCACTTGTTGGCTCCCCAACCTTTTGTTCCCCACCTTGCTTCAGTGGACATTTGTATGCTACACAGCCCCTCTGGTAACATTTAAAACATCTAAATCCTGATCCTGGCCATGTACCTGAACTAGTGGTTTATCCTGCTACTGGTGGACTTTGTTGGGGTGGTTTAGGCTGCCCACCATGGGTTCCCTGTATCCAAGTGCAGCACTGGGTATCCCCTTCTTGTGCAGTGGTGTCCTTCTTGCTAAGTAGAGATCCCCTTTCTCTGCAGCTCATCTGCAGAGTTACACTCCCAGTCTACCAACCAGATTTTCATGTCCTCAAGCAAAGTGGTAAGGGCTTGTTCCCTCACTAAAAGGTCTGCCAGGCTTTCAAATGTGGTGACCTGACACACACTCACCCACCTATGAAAATAAGTGCTTAGCTCAGCAATATAATCACACACACTTTCATCTGCCTTACATCTATGCTCACAAAACTTTTTTTCTATAAGCTTCAGGTGTTAACTTAAAGCATTCCAAAACACATTGTTTAACCTTGTCATAATTTAAACAATCTGTATCAGACAATTTAGAAATAGCAGTTACAGCTTTACCATGGTGTAAGGGGGTCAGAAACCACACCCAGAGCCCTTAGTCAGCATCATATTGTCTACATACTCTTTCAAATATATGAATAAAACTATCAAAATTATCATCTTCCTTATACTGTGGAAGAAATTTACTGACCTTTGTTGCTTCTGGGATTTGGTTATTCTCTTCCCCATTACCTCCACATTTCTGGTGAAGAGTTAGCATGTCTCTTTCATGTTGATGCTGCTTCTCATTTTCTTCAGCCACCAAACTCCACAGTCTCTCATTTTCTTCGACCTCCAAACACCGCAGTCTCTTTGCTGATTCTAATTCCATGCATTTTTCCTCCAGTTAAAATGTCTAACTCCAGACTGATTTTTAAGTCCTCTGACGAAAAGGTAAACTGTCTGGTTTCTGAGGGCTGAACTTCCCCATCACCAGACTGGCTGTCTTCTTGGTTGCTGGTCCGTGCTGCAGTTTTGATTAAGACTGAAATCATTTCCTCTTTAGTCAGGCTGGCATGCACCAGTCCTTTAGATTTGTGCACCTTACCCAACTGGTTCACTGTCAGCTTGCCATAATCATCTGCTGACATTTTTGCCTGCTTTTCATGACTAAACTAAACTAACAAAAATAAATAAAACTGTTGTGAAAAATGAAACTCTGTGTTTACCCTGTAGCTGCTGAGAGTACACACACCTTTAGTGACAACTGCTCACAAAAGTTCAATTAATATCCACACCACTGTTCACCAATGTGTGACATCCCTCCTCTGGGCCAGTAATCAAGGAGCCCTTATCCTCACCACTAACACCGGTGGGGAATGTTCATTTACACCAAATAGATATACACAGTATTTTCAGATGCAGCTCTTTGCACCAAGCATGATTTCCCTTAAGTGCATACTCCAGACCTGGGGATAGACTTCCTCTCCAGGCCCCAAATAAGACACCCCCTTTCTCTTTGCAAAAATCAGTGCTCTGTGTCCCTGTTCCAATTAGCTCACACACACACACACACACACACACACACACACACACACACACACACACACACACACACACACACACACACACACCTGGGAAAGGCTGGCACAGATTTACTAGTACTGCCACCTCCACCCAGACTATAAGGTAGATTCACTGCCAGCTACTTTAAGGCTAGTACTAGGGTACCCAATTACTCTTAGTAAAATAAAAGATTATGTCTTACCATAACTTGGCATCTGTGTTGTCTTCCTTCATTCCTCCTCATGACAGGGTATCGGATCCAACCATTGGATCTGGCTTGGCCACATTCCACAGACTTAGATATAACTCTCAAACTCCTCCCTCCTACCCATAATTCCCCGCATTCACCCAAGTACCTCAGATCGAGTTTGCCAACTGCAAACACTAGGCACCCACACAGCAAAAGAATGGCAGAAGAGGCTCAGCCAAAGGACATACGAGTCCTTTAATCATCCAGGTTCTTCTAGAAGAGAAAGGCAGGGGGATGGTTGGGTGGGAAAGTGAGGAGGAATGAAGAAAGACAACACAGATGCCAAGTTATGGTAAGACATAACCTTTTAATCTGATGTTGTCTTCTTTATTCCTCCTTACGATAGGGTCAGAGTCCCCAGATATGTAAATCCTGGGTGGCCCTCATGGAAGGATA